>NC_143034.1:46623870-46991370 GCF_057628025.1 Oncorhynchus mykiss
AAGTAAGGTACATCCAAAGACCATCACATTTAACAAATACATATCACATTTAACCCAGTCAGCTTAACTCAGTCAGAAACGTGGAATCACAGCAAAAACAACAATATCCACAGGCGACATTTGAGGAAAAACGTGATGCTCACAGCCACATGGCCCTCCCTAATTTGCATGCTACCTTTCCATGGCTGGCTGAGAGTGACGGCTGAGAGGGACCTTCTTCGAGAGCGCTGGTCATTTCTTGTGTGTCATAAAGATAATATCCAGAGGCCTTATCCCGCATCTCAGTGTCTGGTGCACAACACAGAGGAAGAGAGAAATCTTTCAAATACATATATTTTTTTTACAGTCTAGCAGAGAAATACAGTGAATGAGAGAGAGCAAAAGTGAAAGAGGGAGAGAGAGAGAGAGAGACAGAGAGATACGTTGCCCTGGCACATCAAGACCAGGAGGAGTGAGCCAACTCCATGGGTGTTGATGACATTGTGGACCATTTTAACCATTTTAAAAAGGAAGGATTTTAGTTGGATGATAAACCTCTTGTTAATAATGTAGCCCATTTAGTGTTACTAGATACAAACTTCAGAGTAATGTGATGTAGCTGTCAACTGTGACCCAGGCTACATGATGTATTTGACAGACCGATCAGTCCTGCCTAGGCAAGGCTGAGAGCTCTGGAGGTCATGTGACGATAGGATTAGTTTGAGCCCAACTGAAAGGGGCGGGGTTGGTGGGGGTAGGGGTTAGTGGGGGTTAGCGTGAGCCTTGCTTTCACCACCACATGCTTTCTCATAGACCCCGGGACTCCTCCCCTACTACAGTATCTCTTTCCCTTTAACTGTCTTTCTCTCTTCCTCCTCTCTCTGCTTGAAAACATTTTCAACCCGTTCCACGCTCACCCTAGTGAGGTTTGATCTCTGCTTGGACTGGACAACACACTGTTACTCAGCTAAAGGCAGAGAGGAGAGAAGAGAGAGAATGTAAAAAGAAAACAATCAACACCGTGGCCATCTGAAAAAGGCCACGCCACACACCGAGGTACTCAATGGCTGTGTTTGACATCATTAACACCTCGATGCATCATGGGTAAATAGTGACTGACTGATCTACAACTAAGATTGAGTCGTTTTTTTAGATGCACAGAGATTTGTAGATCAGTCAGTCTCGACTCGCCTTTAAAGTCGGCTTCAATGTTGAAGGCGCCCACTTCCTTGTAGCCTACATGACACCGCACTCTGATTGGGCAACACTTCCTCCTGCTCAAATTGGAACCCCCTCTTAGTCCTAATCTAACATTTGATTATCCTACACCAATAACAGCCTTTACGATATTCAATGGTCAAACATGGACAATTTCAACCTCCTGTCAACACCTCCTCCCCTTTTCTTCCTCCTTCCTCCCCCGTCCATCTTCGGTCTCTCTGTGTTTCAGCATTTTCCTTCAATATGTGTAGGCCATCTATCTGATGCTGTCTGGTTTAAAAGAGTATGACATTGTTGCCACCCATAGAATTGAAAGCAAGGGAAGCCAGCGAGCATTTGGCTTCCCTTGACAAAGAATAAAATAATAATAGCCAATCGGCATTGAGATAAACTGAGTGAGATCAACTGTGAATGGTCTTGGCCCGCCAAAAAAAAGTGTCAAGCGTGGGAAGCAAGTTGGGATTTAGCTCCACACCACTCACATCACATCCGAAGCAACATGTAATTTACAGTAAAACAAATCTTATTGTCATTGTCCTCCGGTGGCTAGCTAGCTAAAATCGTCCCTTTGCTAAATTAGCCAAGGATGGAGATAGGGATTTGGACTTGTGGTTTGACTTAATTCTCCGTACTGGACAATGACTATAACAGCGATTCTGATCTAACCATACATTGTGCCCCTGGCCTGAGAGGATGAAAGTTCAATATGTAGCTAGATGTAATACGCTAATGTAAACTAGCTGGCCTGGTGCATCGTTGGCCATGAAAAGAAGTTAGGCTAGCAAGCAAGCATTTTAGCCAGGTAGACTAGGACAACAAAAACTAAAAGCCTGAACTGGATGATAGAGTCATGAAAGAGAGGAGGATGGCATTGGTTGTTTCTCTACAAGTAGGGCGAGTCGACATGTTTTTTCTACTTGCACGCACAAACGCATGCACACACACACACACACACACACACACACACACACACACACACACACACACACACACACACACACACGGAAATCAGAACCATGGACAGCCACATCTCATTTGGCTTTCATTGAACTAAATTATTTTTGGTATCTTATTAATACTGTCTGTATTAGACTAAGCAGAGGTGATTTGATGATGTTGAAATGTTGAAGTTGAAATGGTGCTGGAGTAGTGGAGGCAGCTCCTGTTTTCTTTGAGACTTGAAGTAACTCTCCATGGTTCTAAATCAATAGTTGTTTCGTAGTTTGAAAATGTCGGAAACATGAACTTGATTGACCATGCTGTAGTTCATGTTACTGTTTGTTACATGCAATATGCTTTGTGGACTTCACAGGACAGATGTTGCTCTCCGGTTTTGTGATGAAACAAAGGTGCGGTTGAATTTATTCTGCCACTGTGTCTTCTCATTGTCTCGACCTTAGGCCTATATATCACAGTGGCAAGGCGTATGAACTAACAGGTTATAGAGCAAACAATGCAATTATCACAACACACAGGTTGTAAAAATGTATTTTTCACCTGGCTTGGATGGCTTCCTCTCCTCAACTGTATAAAATAATCTGTGACTGTGGGACTCCTGACTCAAGGCATTCTGACAGGACAAGGGATTAATGACTGATAACCAAGCCAGGAACTTTTCCCAAATACAGTTTACACCATTATTATTATGATTAAGATTATTAATAACAATAATCTTCATAATAAAAACAGATTGTATTTGTATAGTGCTTTTCATTACAGCAATGACAGGTGCTGTTAGATTACAATATAATTTTTCTGACGGTTTGGAAGTGTAAACAACACTGAATAAATTATAAGTCTGTTCTAACAAAAATAAAATATATAAATAAAAATAAATGTAAAGCCTTCATTACAGCATAGCAGAGATCAAAAAGCGGAATCTGGGAATTTGCTTCAGCTGACATTTTGCCGTTGCATGAGGCTTGGTGCTCACGGAATTAGTAGGCTATTAAACAAACACTCAAACAGGCTAACAGAAGCAAAATCTGTCTTATTTCTGTAGATATACTGTGCCTTCAGAAAGTATTCAGACTCCTTGACTTTTTCCACGTTACGTTACAGCCTTATTCAAAAATGTATTAAAAATATATATATATAAATCTGAAAATCTATACACAAGACCCCATAGTGAAAAAGTAAAAAAAGTGTTTTAGAAATGTTTGCTAATTTATTGGAACACCTGTATTTGGGGAATTTCTCCCATTCTTCCCTGCCGACCTCTAAAGTTCTGTCAGGTATTTTCAGGTCTCTCCAGAGATGTTTGATCGGGTTCAAGTACGGGCTCTGGCTGGGCCACTCAAGGACATTCTGAGACATGTCCCGAAGCCACTCCTGTGTGGTCTTGGCTGTGTGTTTAGGGTTGTTGTCCTGTTGGAAGGTGAACCTTCGCACCAGTCTGAGGTCCTGAGAGCTCTGGAGCAGGTTTTCATCAAGGATCTCTCTGTACTTTGCTCCGTTCATCTTTGCCTCGATCCTGACTAGTCTCCCAGTCCCTGCCCCTGAAAATGGTGCCAGGTTTCCTCCAGACGTGACGCTTGGCATTCAGGCCAAAGAGTTCAATCTTGGTTTCATCAGACCAGAAAGTCTTGTTTCTCATGGTCCTGTAGGTGCCTTTTGGCAAACTCCAAGCGGGCTGTCATGTGCCTTTTACGGAGGAGTGGCTTCTGTCTAGCCACTCTACCATAAAGGCCTGATTGGTGGAGTGCTGCAAAGATGGTTGTCCTTCTGGAAGATTCTCCCATCTCCACAGGGGAACTCTAGAGCTCTGTCAGAGTGATCATCGGGTTCTTGGTCACCTCTCCGAACAAGGCCCTTCTCCCCCGATTGCTCAGTTTGGCCCGACAGCCAGCTCTACGAAGAGTCTTGGTGGTTCCAAACATCTTCCATTTAAGAATGATGGAGGCCACTGTGTTCTTGGGGACCATCAATGTGGCAGAATTTTTTTGTACCCTTCCCCAGATCTGTGCCTTGACACAATCCTGTCTTGGAGCTCTACAGACAATTCATTCGACCTCATGGCTTGGTTTTTGCTCTGACATGCACTGTCAACTGTGGGACCTTATATAGACAGGTGTGTGCCTTTTCAAATCATGTCCAATCAATTGCATTTACTACTGGTGGACTCCAATGAAGTTGTGGAAACATCTCAAGAATGATCGATGGAAACAGGATGCACCTGAGCTCAATTTCAAGTCTCATAGCAAAGGGTCTGAATACTTATGTAAATAAGGTATTTCTGTTTTGAATTTTCCTAAAAACCTGTTTTCGCTTTGTCATTATGGGATATTGTGTGTAGATTGCTTAGGGAAAAAAATATTTAATCAGGCTGTAACCTAACAGAATGCTGAAAAAGTCAAGGGGTCTGAATACTTTCCGAAGGCACTGTATATGGATGCTTTACACATTTAAGTTAGGCTATTGATTATAGACCAAATGAAGTTGGGATTTCCTCGCTACTCAATTTTCTTTGACAATTAGGCTAAGGCAAGGGCCGTTTCCTTGTCCCTGCTGCTGCTGCCTCCACCACATTGTTCTCAATCCCATTATGCTGGTTAACTTTGCCATTATGCACATAGCAACCGTACCCAACATTTGTTATGAAATAACATTAGATATATTATTGTTGCACCATTATTTTTTACATAATACAAGCATATACAATATCAGTATCACATGTCTTAGAGTGATGGACTATGCCCTCCCTGCGGCCTCCGCATTGGATTAGTCCACTGAGACAGGCGCAAATCAGACAGGTGTCTTGTGCACCTGCTCGACTCAAGAAATCTCAGCCGACCAACAGCCTATTGACCAAACAATCGAGCAGTCGACTAAGAGTCCAACCCTAAAATATGTACAGTGCCTTGCGAAAGTATTCGGCCCCCTTGAACTTTGCGACCTTTTGCCACATTTCAGGCTTCAAACATAAAGATGTAAAACTGTATTTTTTTTATGAAGAATCAACAACAAGTGGGACACAATCATGAAGTGGAACGACATTTATTGGATATTTCAAACTTTTTTAACAAATCAAAAACTGAAAAATTGGGCGTGCAAAATTATTCAGCCCCCTTAAGTTAATACTTTGTAGCGCCACCTTTTGCTGCGATTACAGCTGTAAGTCGCTTGGGGTATGTCTCTATCAGTTTTGCACATCGAGAGACTGAAATGTTTTCCCATTCCTCCTTGCAAAACAGCTCGAGCTCAGTGAGGTTGGATGGAGAGCATTTGTGAACAGCAGTTTTCAGTTCTTTCCACAGATTCTCGATTGGATTCAGGTCTGGACTTTGACTTGGCCATTCTAACACCTGGATATGTTTATTTTTGAACCATTCCATTGTAAATTTTGCTTTATATTTTGGTTCATTGTCTTGTTGGAAGACAAATCTCTGTCCCAGTCTCAGGTCTTTTGCAGACTCCATCAGGTTTTCTTCCAGAATGGTCCTGTATTTGGCTCCATCCATCTTCCCATCAATTTTAACCATCTTCCCTGTCCCTGCTGAAGAAAAGCAGGCCCAAACCATGATGCTGCCACCACCATGTTTGACAGTGGGGATGGTGTGTTCAGCTGTGTTGCTTTTACGCCAAACATAACATTTTGCATTGTTGCCAAAAAGTTCCATTTTGGTTTCATCTGACCAGAGCACCTTCTTCCACATGTTTGGTGTGTCTCCCAGGTGGCTTGTGGCAAACTTTAAACAACACTTTTTATGGATATCTTTAAGAAATGGCTTTCTTCTTGCCACTCTTCCATAAAGGCCAGATTTGTGCAATATACGACTGATTGTTGTCCTATGGAAAGAGTCTCCCACCTCAGCTGTAGATCTCTGCAGTTCATCCAGAGTGATCATGGGCCTCTTGGCTGCATCTCTGATCAGTCTTCTCCTTGTATGAGCTGAAAGTTTAGAGGGACAGCCAGGTTTTGGTAGATTTGCAGTGGTCTGATACTCCTTCCATTTCAATATTATCGCTTGCACAGTGCTCCTTAGGATGTTTAAAGCTTGGGAAATCTTTTTGTATCCAAATCCGGCTTTAAACTTCTTCACAACAGTATCTCGGACCTGCCTGGTGTGTTCCTTGTTCTTCATGATGCTCTCTGCGCTTTTAACGGACCTCTGAGACTATCACAGTGCAGGTGCATTTATACGGAGACTTGATTACACACAGGTGGATTGTATTTATCATCATTAGTCATTTAGGTCAACATTGGATCATTCAGAGATCCTCACTGAACTTCTGGAGAGAGTTTGCTGCACTGAAAGTAAAGGGGCTGAATAATTTTGCACGCCCAATTTTTCAGTTTTTGAAGTGTTAAAAAAGTTTGAAATATCCAATAAATGTCGTTCCACTTCATGATTGTGTCCCACTTGTTGTTGATTCTTCACAAAAAAATACAGTTTTATATCTTTATGTTTGAAGCCTGAAATGTGGCAAAAGGTCGCAAAGTTCAAGGGGGTCGAATACTTTCGCAAGGCACTGTACAATATGTACAGAGCTCTCTGCCTGTGCGACCTCACAATGCCATGGAAACCACAAAATTATAATGTGTTGCATCCATGAATTCATCACAGGCATGAATGGAATACTTCAACTAACCATCCCTTTTCACCAGCATCAGAGCAACCCGCCCATGCCCCAAAACAACCCGCCCATGCCCCAAAACAACCCGCCCATGCCCCAAAACCTCTCATCTTCCTCTTTCCTCCAGCCCTTCCAGTAAAGACCCATCAGGTCAGTATCCCTGCCATGGCTTGCCTGGTAGCAGTGAAGGAGATAAAGTGGGGGAACCCTGGCTAAGCACACGGGCATGCTGTGACCACATGGCCTGCCCTGCCTGTTGAGAGACGGGATCCTTAAGCATAGGGTTTCCCCTGTTCCCTGCTGTTTCTGGGGCTGTCTCTCTGTGTCTGTTTCTTATCCCTCCCTGCCTAGGACAGGTTGTGCTGTCCAACTCATGTGTGCCCGGCATGGCAACTGTCCTCGTCAGCCAGACCCAAAACGACCTCTGAAACTTTGTCTTGGCAGTGGAAATGGCCAGTTACATAGTCCAGTTGAATTAAACGTGTGGGCTCCCCAGGCAGCGCTTCACATAATGTCAAGTGGGTCAGGGTTAAGTGGTGCAAACAATCCTTGATGGTTTACCATAACAGTTTTTATTGATGTCTGACCAAGTGCTTATTTATTTTAGCGAGGGAAAACACATCCCAAATTGTGCAGATGAAGCTGGGCAGACAATCCATTAAGGAAAATCTACAGGACCGAGTACCACAAATACTTTACAGGCATCAGGACAGAAAGCCCAATACAGCAGAACTTATAAGCAGCCAAAGAGCAAATGGAACAGAGCCAGAAACCTTTCAAAAATCCAATCTAAGTAATAAAACATATATAGAGCCAAAGTCAACACTCTTTTTTCAAAAGTCCTCATCTGCTAAAGGGCATGCAGCCCCAGGGAGAAGTAGTAGATAGCAGTGAACATGGTATGACAGGAGCACTCGGGTCAGGAACATCAATACTGCAAGCATCCTTCTTTCAATCTCTACCTCAAACCAAACAACCAAGATGACCTGATGTTGAGTACCCAACTAGTCAGAGATACCTGGATGGTGAAAGGGTGGTGGAGGAATAAAGAGTTTTGTGGGTGGTGGAATAATAAGGAGTGGTTGTGGGTGGTGGGGGAATAAAGAGTTTTGTGGGTGGTGGAATAATAAGGAGTGGTTGTGGGTGGTGGGGGAATAAAGAGTTTTGTGGGTGGTGGAATAATAAGGAGTGGTTGTGGGTGGTGGGGGAATAAAGAGTTTTGAGGGTGGTGGAATAATAAGGAGTGGTTGTGGGTGGTGGGGGAATAAAGAGTTTTGTGGGTGGTGGAATAATAAGGAGTGGTTGTGGGTGGTGGGGGAATAGGGAGTGGTTGTGGGTGGTGGAATAATAAAGAGTTTTGTGGGTGGTGGTGGAATAAGGAGTGGTTGTGGGTGGTGGAGGAATAAGGAGTGGTTGTGGGTGGTGGAGGAATAAAGAGTTTTGTGGGTGGTGGTGGAATAAGGAGTGGTTGTGGTGGTGGGGGAATAGGGAGTGGTTGTGGGTGGTGGATGAATAAGGAGTGGTTGTGGGTGGTGGAATAATAAGGAGTGGTTGTGGGTGGTGGATGAATAAGGAGTGGTTGTGGGTGGTGGATGAATAAGGAGTGGTTGTGGGTGGTGGTGGAATAAGGAGTGGTTGTGGGTGGTGGAGGAATAAGGAGTGGTTGTGGGTGGTGGATGAATAAGGGGTGGTTGTGGGTGGTGGATGAATAAGGAGTGGTTGTGGGTGGTGGAGGAATAAGGAGTGGTTGTGGGTGGTGGATGAATAAGGAGTGGTTGTGGGTGGTGGATGAATAAGGAGTGGTTGTGGGTGGTGGAGGAATAAGGAGTGGTTGTGGGTGGTGGATGAATAAGGGGTGGTTGTGGGTGGTGATTGAATAAGGAGTGGTTGTGGGTGGTGGTGGAATAAGGAGTGGTTGTGGGTGGTGGAGGAATAAGGAGTGGTTGTGGGTGGTGGATGAATAAGGAGTAGTTGTGGGTGGTGAGGGAATAAGGAGTGGTTGTGGGTGGTGGTGGAATAAGGAGTGGTTGTGGGTGGTGGATGAATAAGGATTGGTTGTGGGTGGTGGAGGAATAAGGAGTGGTTGTGGGTGGTGGAGGAATAAGGAGTGGTTGTGGGTGGTGGTGGAATAAGGAGTGGTTGTGGGTGGTGGTGGAATACGGAGTGGTTGTGGGTGGGGGAGGAATAAGGAGTGGTTGTGGGTGGTGGAGGAATAAGGACTGTTTGTGGGTGGTGGAGGAATAAGGAGTGGTTGTGGGTGGTGGAGGAATAAGAAGTGGTTGTGGGTGGTATAGGAATAAGGAGTGGTTGTGGGTGGGGGAGGAATAAGGAGTGGTTGTGGGTGGGGGAGGAATAAGTAGTGGTTGTGGGTGGTGGAGGAATAAGGACTGTTTGTGGGTGGTATAGGAATAAGGAGTGGTTGTGGGTGGTGGAGGAATAAGAAGTGGTTGTGGGTGGTGGGGGAATAAGGAGTGGTTGTGGGTGGTGGAGGAATAAGGACTGTTTGTGGGTGGTATAGGAATAAGGAGTGGTTGTGGGTGGTGGAGGAATAAGAAGTGGTTGTGGGTGGTATAGGAATAAGGAGTGGTTGTGGGTGGGGGAGGAATAAGGAGTGGTTGTGGGTGGGGGAGGAATAAGTAGTGGTTGTGGGTGGTGGAGGAATAAGGACTGTTTGTGGGTGGTATAGGAATAAGGAGTGGTTGTGGGTGGTGGAGGAATAAGAAGTGGTTGTGGGTGGTGGGGGAATACGGAGTGGTTGTGGGTGGTTGAGAAATAAGGAGTGGTTGTTCGTAATGGAGGAATAAGGAGTGGTTGTGGGTGGTGGGGGAGGAATAAGGAGTGGTTGTGGGTGGTATAGGAATAAGGAGTGGTTGTGGGTGGTATAGGAATATGAAGTGGTTGTGGGTGGTGGGGGAATACGGAGTGGTTGTGGGTAGTATAGGAATAAGGAGTGGTTGTTGGTAATGGAGGAATAAGGAGTGGTTGTTGGTAATGGAGGAATAAGGAGTGGTTGTGGGTGGTATAGGAATAAGGAGTGGTTGTGGGTGGTATAGGAATATGAAGTGGTTGTGGGTGGTATAGGAATAAGGAGTGGTTGTGGGTGGTATAGGAATACGGAGTGGTTGTGGGTGGTATAGGAATACGGAGGGGTTGTGGGTGGTATAGGAATACGGAGTGGTTGTGGGTGGTATAGGAATAAGGAGTGGTTGTGGGTGGTATAGGAATAAGGAGTGGTTGTGGGTGGTATAGGAATAAGGAGTGGTTGTGGGTGGTATAGGAATAAGGAGTGGTTGTGGGTGGTATAGGAATAAGGAGTGGTTGTGGGTGGTATAGGAATAAGGAGTGGTTGTGGGTGGTATAGGAATAAGGAGTGGTTGTGGGTGGTATAGGAATAAGGAGTGGTTGTGGGTGGTATAGGAATAAGGAGTGGTTGTGGGTGGTGGAGAAATAAGGAGTTGTTGTGGGTGGTATAGGAATAAGGAGTGGTTGTGGGTGGTATAGGAATACGGCGTGGTTGTGGGTGGTATAGGAATAAGGAGTGGTTGTGGGTGGTGGAGAAATAAGGAGTGGTTGTTGGTAATGTAGGAATAAGGAGTGGTTGTGGGTGGTGGGGGAGGAATAAGGAGTGGTTGTGGGTGGTGAATTGTGAGGGGAAGGTACATTATGCTGTGGAGGAGATATCGGTCAGAGAATTCAGCTAGATCAGGGGTCTTAAACTGGGGATCCTTCTTTTAATGAATATTACAAATGACCATCACAAGCAACAACAGAATAAACAAATGTTTATGTCAACTTGATTTCTAAACTCCTAATATTTAGCAAATCACAGTAATTGGAGCTAATTACACTCACTGGTGTATCTGACATAGACTGAAAAAAAGCAGGTAAGGCTGCTGGTAAGCATTCTTGACTTGGACATTAGTTTTTGCCAACACATGACTAACCTTTGTTTAACCAGCTAAACAGCTTCTACTAGCAAAAATGTGTTTGGAGATACCTTTCCAGCTAATAGGCTATGTTAGAGTTTGCACTTCCTCTTCCAATTCTAACTAGCCTGACTACCCATCCATATCACTTCGGCCAAACACCCCACCCACTACCATTTCTTCTCCACCATGAATGTATGGAGCGATCGATAGAGCAGCAGAGTTAAATTCAGAGTGAGTCGTCAGGCAAAACTATAACTGCAGGGGGTCAGAAAAATAAAACATCTACCAAATCCATTAATTTTCAAGGGGTGGTGGGCAGGGTCAAGGAAGTCTGGTAGTGCACCTGACTGTTACCCCCGGTTAGCAAAACACTCATCAAAGCATCCTGACCTGTGCTGCTGTCAGTTGGTGTGTGTATAATGTCATTACAACATGAAAGAGGTAGGATACACAGGGACAAGGTGGGGTGCAATCAAACTGCATCGCAGGAAGTAATGACTTTCTTTATCTGAGTTTCTTTAAACAAACATCAATGTCCATACTCGGTGTGGTTGTAACGCACACACACGCGGACGGACACACGCACACACACACACACAAATCTTATCACCACTCAAAGCTCGCAGTGACATTGACATTTTAGTCATCAACACATCAACAATTTAAGGGTATTTTCTTTATACAGAGACCTGTCTGTGCTTGTACGGTTGAGCTATATGACAGTCTAGTCATACACTATAACGTCAAGGTACGTGGTGACATTTCAGCTAAACATCAACAACTATGTTTCCAATTGCATACCTTTGCATGTGAGTCACACAGTGTACTATTATGGGACATGTCCATCTCTTCAGTGACAACAACCACAACCACTGCTTTCGGTGGCATTTTAATGCCAACACATCAGTGGCTTCAGTGACATTCATTCGGGAAAGGTAAAGGGGATACCTGGTCAGTTGCACAACTGAATGTATCCCACCGAAATGTGCCTTCCGCATTTAACCGACATCCACGTCATCGATACTGTGACGGTGCTTCTTCTAACCCCAAGAGCAACAGTTGTGAACGAAAACAAGTGAATGAGCCCCCTTGATAACACAGTGTGAATCAATTAATCTCAGGTTAGTTGAAGCCTATTGCGTACAAAATGTGTTGAGCTCATTTCTCACAAGAGGGGAATAAGAAAGCAAACAGAGTGATAGTTTTGGTTCTAAAGGGCCAACAATACTAATTAAATGTGTTTTGATTCACCCGCTCAGAGCAATTACTCATACAGCATGTGTTTGTTATTTGTTTTCATTGTTATGACAACTGACCACATTTTACACAGCATCCTGTGTGGCCATTTTGTTATAAAACAAGTAAAACACTAACTGACACATATCAATGAGGGATTGGGAGACTATTAGAACAACTAGATGATGTGGCTTGTTTTATTCCAGATTTAATTTTGAATCATTGACATAAAGCGTCTTAAATTAAATCCATTGTTTGTGTTCCAAACACCCACGTTTACTCAGTTGTGGTAAGGAGGCTTGGAGAACAACTGGCATAAAGCACTCAAATAAACAGGAGCAGAGAGAATGTCACACCTTGACTGCATCACCTGACCAATAGCCAGGCTGCCTTGCTCTCCAGGTGCAATAAGATAAACATTGGGCTACTTTACCAGAATATCAATGTAACAGTATAACTTTAGACCGTCCCCTCGCCCATACCCGGGCCATTTCACATTGGTTACATCAACACCAAATAAAAAGTCTGCCACCAATATGGCCTACAGTAGCAATTGTGTCATTGTGCACAGTTGTGTATTATCACATGGCTGTTAACATTTTGTCAAATTTTTCCTTAATTTAAAAACGGTACGCGCCCATTTTCACCAGCAAACTTGGACAAAATAAAAAACATCTCCGAAAAATATTCTGCCAAATAATCCACTGTAAAGTGTTTGTGCCATCTCCACAAACACTTTACAGTGGATTACTACTCAGTTTCTTTGTTGCACTGATCATGTATTTATCTAGTTCTTATCTAAATCCGAAAGTTACCTAACTAACACAGATGTGCAATAGAAGTTGAACTTTCACCTGTTAGGCTACAACACAAATTCTTGAGAGGAGTTCCACACGCACATTCATTATACCATGATATGCGCCTCGCGCTGGCTAACGGTTTGATAGAATAAACTCGAATTCCAATTTGCGTTTGAACTTGGCTACAAGCTATTTCAATGATCCGAAATAACATGTGTTATAGCCTACATGCAAATTATGTTAATAATTTAGCCTTCAATACGTTCTGTTAAAAACATTGTGTAATGTTAAAGAAAATAAATGATCTAGCCGAGTTCTCGCATGACTCCCAGGAGGGGGTTGGACTCAGCCTGTTGATTCAATATATCTCACAATATATATATATATATATATATATATATATATATATATATGAGACAGGGTCAACAAACACCAATAACAAAGTAAATAGTATATTAACAATATAGTCAATCAATATTGTAAAGTATATATTTGTAGGTTCACGTGGTATTGTCGGTGACATTATAACCACGTTCGGCTAACGTAACAGATGGCAGAGCTGCACAACTCTAACCATAGTTTGTTTACAAAGCGCTGTCAGAACATTCTTTCGCAATAGACACCGTCTGCACGAAATATGCTTGTCCAAAATCTTCTCGAAGCTGACATAGTTAACAAACCTACCTTGACGGGACGATCAATTGAGTTGTCTTTTTTGCATAAAAGTAAGGGAAAGCTCCGCAACGTACGTACGAACCAGAAAATGAACCTCTCTGGTCTCTTTCTAACTGTTCGCTACGCAGTTTTTTTCGTTCTCTCTCTCTCTCTCTCTCATGTCTTTCGCTTGCTCTCCCCTCTAGGATCAGTCAGTGCTATCTGGGATCCCTGGGACGTCCATATCCTAAACCCTAACCTTAACACATACTAACTACCCTTACCCTAACATCAAACATAACCCTTACCTAAACCATTTTAAATGCCAACCTCAATGGGGGGGGGGGGGGGGGGGGGGGGGGGGTACGACTTCCCAAGGATCCCAGATAGCAGGGACCGTCTATGTTCTCTCCCTCTCTAACCGCCCACTTCCGGTGTTTTCTGTTTGACAGACGAATATTGTCATATGAAAACATGAACATGTGCAATATATTGTCCCTACTTCAGTAAGTTAATTTACCAGCATAATATGGCCTAACCTTACAAATGTAAGGCAATTAAATGATCAAATTATCTAATTCTGTATTGATGATAAAATAACAACAATAATAATAATAATAAATAGATGAAGGAGAAATAGTTTATTATTATTTTCCTACATATTATCATGTTATATGCTATTGTTATAATCATCATTAGAAGTAGTCTTGTAGTAACTGAAGTAGCCTTTGTAAGAGTAATGTGATTTATTTCTAAATAACACAACAGTACATATGTGTAGTCAGTACATAGCCTATTGACGAACCACATTGAATTACATAACAGGTGTTCACAAGAATCGGCCAACATTTGCACATTTCCTTCAATGTGTCGCAATGGGAAGTTGAAGAGATGGAGAAGCCCAGCTCTGGGAAGCAGCAAGGCCAAGAGTGAGAAACTTTTCTCAGATTTGTAGGCCTTTGTACCCTCTTTGTTCTGCTATGCACTCATATAGCCACTGACAGACAGACAGACCTTCAACACACAGCTAAAGGTCTGTCAGGTCAGATGGAAAATAGCATCCATTTTATAAGTACTTTGTTTGTGAACAAAATAGGCAGTGGCTTTTGTCTCATTTGACTAAAAGCAGAGCACTTTCTAGTCAAATGCAAGGTGGAGTGAATGAAAGATTGAATGAAAGTGATTCATCTTTTGCTATGTCCTTGCAGGCAGCAGATTTAAGCACAGCATCCTTCTCCCTTCACATGAATATAATGTTTTGGCTGCAGACCGCACCAGAGCCTGAGAGGTGTTAGCAGAGAGAGGCTGTGTGTCACTTCCCAGAGGGAGTCTTTTTCTCAGCCCTTTCCAACTGTAAATACATTTAAATGGTCAAATCTGTGCTACACACAATTCACACAGATTTACACAGATCCACACACCAACTGCAAAAAAAAAAAAAATCCTGTATGGTAGATTACAAAAACCTTTCGATTGACTGTAAAACATCCCGTTGTTATTAGTCCTCAAAGTGATCATGTATGGATATGATCATCATGGAAACTCAAACTTTAAAATGCTGCGCATTGTAACATTGGCATATTCTCTAGCTGGAGGCGCATAGTGACATCTGGTGGTAGAGGAATAGACAGGGTTAAAGTGGATATGTTTTGGATATCATTTAGGATTCCAGATTTTTCATAACAGAGTAATAGTTGGCCCTAAAACTTCATCCAGCAATCTCTCATTGGGCATACAATGAGTGCTGGCAGTGACGTCATCTTGCAGAACAACTAAAGCTGGAAAAAAAAAAGATTTAAAGAAAATGTTTGAGCGCACACATGCACGTGTGCTTTTCTAATAGAGATAGAGAGAATGAGAGAGAGTGAGAAAGAGGTGAAACTGAGTTAATTGGGAGAGGGCCAGCAGCAGCCGTCTACTAGCTTTACAAACAGACTGAACAAAACAACTACAGAATGGTTCCCACCAAGGGAGATGCATAGTAAGACTGACAGGGAGTAGAAGAGAGAGATCCGTGTATGCCTCAGGCCCTGGTAACCTTTACACACAAAAGCAGGTTTTGGTAGTTATGTGCGTGTATGTTTGTACATAGCTAAGTATATGGCTGGAGACAAAAAACAATCAGAAAATATGAATCTCATTGAATAACCTCCAT
Organism: Oncorhynchus mykiss; assembly: GCF_057628025.1. NCBI lineage: Eukaryota > Metazoa > Chordata > Actinopteri > Salmoniformes > Salmonidae > Oncorhynchus > Oncorhynchus mykiss. The sequence continues at coordinate 46,639,422 of NC_143034.1, forward strand.
TACAGATAGAAAGGCAATCCCAGCAGTGTTGGTCCATAGAGACTGAACAGTAAATGACATGTTAACTTGTGTGATTGATACTGCATAAACATATAAAACGATTCAGATGCTAATGACTAATTTATGAAGCAGAATTTGGTCCACAGTCCATTTTCCTCCTCTGTAGGTGTCATTTGGTACGCTGCTAGGCATTGTAAACATTTCAGACTTGATGACCGTCACTTGGCCAAAGGCAGCAGCTGGAAGTGGAAGTGTTATGGGAATTGCCAACCAACATTTCTCAATACAAATAAGGCAAAAGTATGAACACATTTTTATTATTTCTAACTTCCGTTTCAAATACAAAAAAAAAACGTGAAGGAAACAACAGAAAACACACTCCACTAGGCCCTCTGTGTGTGTGACACAACCCCAGCCATACATCAGGCCATTTCACAGCACACCGTTAAAATGGAATCGATTCTCCAAACGGATTGGCTGCTGGCCAGGCAGGCTGGAGGGGTGACATCTTGCTTTCAGAAACTGCTGAGTCAGCAGCTGCTGATGTTAATTAAAAGGCAACGCTCTCAGTCTCCCTCTCCACGCGTAGCAGGATAGGGGGAAGGCTAGTTCCTATCAGAGACAAATAAGAGAGGAGAGAGACATCGACAGACAGAAATAAAGTATGTGAGGAGACTAGAATGATACGAAAAATACCATATTTCACATCTGCCATTTCAGACCAGTTTACATCAAGGAGTGACTCAACGGGACAACTATAGACAATGTAACGCTAAATAAGTGAAACAACGGTGGAAACCCCAGACCAGACCTGTGTGCATATAGTATGCTAGTACGCCGTGAATGTGAGATACCGCAGCAGATGGTTTTCCTCAGGGTAGTGAAGCAGCAAGCACATGTTCAACGTGCCGTCATATTACGGGATTTCCAGTTTCACCACGTACAGAAAGGCAATGGAAGACCACTCGGTATCGTTTTGAAAGAGTCAAAACTCCAGAAGAATTGACAAATAACATTCCAAAGCATTTACATTTTATGCAAAATTTCTATACCATAGACAAAGTCAGTAATTTTGTGTGTGTGTGTGTCTGAGATGTTGCTAGTCTCACAGCTATAGATTAAAGCCCAGGGTAAAGGCACTGGTAAATTAAGGCAGAGCGGCAGACATCCCTGATTAATTGCCTATTGATCCAACATACTATCACTCATACAAGTGTTTTCTGATCAGCTCATGCGTTAGCATGCTTCAGTTCAGTTCGGCTGACACCGAACCGAACGAGTGCACTCGCATGCTCCCTTAATAAAATACATTCGCGTGAGAAACGAGAAAAAGCGGCAATAGTAGTACTTGTCCATTTTGAGACGCTGTAGCCACTTCCCCAAAATAGTCAGAATTCATCTAAGGCAATTCAACAAATGCCATTAATGTTAACGTTTTTAATGTCGAGATCTTAGTAGCGACATTTTACATTATCTGCATTTTCCGTTAGGGAACGCCTACTTTGAAGTCCGCGTGTGCATTACTCAATTCGCCCTTGCACGCTTCCTAAATAATGCGACTTTTTAAAACGTTTGCAAATGGTAAAAAGTCTACAAACCATAGTCCACTCAAAACAGATTATAGTTTTAGTAACATTAAACTGTATTGAGATCAAATGTTTAATCGATGAGAAAATGTGCAGAATTTCGCCCAAAATCCATCCTCCACTGCCCGCCAGTGGGCTTCGTCTCACTACCATATTCGACACATGTAAAGATACAGTTAAGCTATGCAACTGGCTCACCGGTAAAAATAAAAAAAGACCTCAAACATGGAAAATCGCATAACAAGATAGGCAAACATGAGTCCATGAGAGATACATTTTTTTCCCTTATTTTTATGATTTTTAAACAAATATAAGATTAGTTGCAGCATAATTTACAGATAGCTTGTTTTCAAATAACATCTACAGAGTGAACTCAATTACCGATTCAACTGAGCACTTAACTCAGGAAGTGATGGACAAGTGTTGTGTTGTTTATGATGTGGCATCACATGATACCCATATACAGTCAAACAGAATAGTGAAATATCATTAGAAATTGATACTAACAATATGCAAATTACAAAAAAAAAACAAGGTCAACACATACAAGTGTTAGCTTAAAATAAATCATTAATACGGTATGAGATAGGCACTACATTAACCATTTATGCACTACATAAACAATTTAGGCACAGACTAGTGCAGTACTGTTGCAATGATAATCTGATGTTTGATGGTTTAATGAAAACAAGTGGTATTCACATTATGACAGACTATGAAGGACGGAGGGGGTGTGTATGAATTCAAAACACCAAAGAATAATGTACATTTCTATCTACAATAGCAGGTTGGCATTCATTGTCATCAATCTTGTCCTGGAGGCAGCTCTGCAGTGGTCACTAGCTGGCACAGCCACAGTCATAACATCAGATTTTAAACCCAAACCTAACCATAATGCCTAACCCTAACCTTACATTTAAAAAAAAAAAATAATAAGTACATTTTTACATCGCCAATTTTAAATGTGCAGCTGGTCCAGCTAGTGGAAATTGCTCAGGGCAGGATTCATGACAATCATCAACGTGCTCTACAATCCAGGGAAGGAATCAGTATTTTCCCTTCAACTGAGACATGCTGCCTGCCAGCTGAGAGCGGGGTTGAGCCCAGGCTGAGAGGAGAGAAGGTCAGAGAAATATCCTGTCATCATCAATGCCATTTCAGACACCTAAAACAAAAACCAGTGCCATTCACATAAATTACCTATATGAATGAATGTTCAATTAACAAATTCACCTGTGACCTTTGGTTCTCATCTCCTTGGTTTTTATAAACGCATCATATTATTGACTCATTGTCACAGTGAGATTCTAGACACAGTTTTTTTGTAATAAGGAATAAGATACAACGGGAAAGATTGGAACAAGGATATTTCTCAACCAAATAAAAATAAAGATACAGGTGTCCCCTTGAATAGAGAATGACATGGGACAAACAGACAGACCACCAAAAAAGGTTATAGAATAGGTCATTGAGAACTATGACGCTAACAAATAATAACTTATTATCTTTGAAAAGCTAGACTGCAATCTTCCTCTTTAGGCATTCTTACAAAAACAAAAGCGCTGGTTCATAAATGAAGGTTAAGATCAAAACCATTTTAAAGGAAGTCGAGGAAACAAAAATATACTTTTGTGTAAAACATTTTTTATACAAATTAAATAAGGTACTTTGTGAAACACCCACAGGGAGTGAGACATGGCTTTTCAAAAACATTGACACCAACGCCTCGATCACACCGATAGCGTCATTGCATTTTGGTACACCAAAAGAACATTCATTTCCAATGGAACGCTGCATTTGCCTTTATCTAACGTAGGCATCAAACTGTATGTGTAGACGGCTTGACAGAAATGGTAGCAGAAGGTGAAAGTTGAACTTTTGTTGCACACATATCCAGATGCTGCTGCGTACCATTTAGCACAATGACGCTGTAGGTGTGTTTGAGGCGTAAAGGTGAAAGGTAAAGAATGTAATGTATCTTGTTCCCTTTCACAATATGGGACAGAGGTAACTGTGGAATATATATTTTTTAGGAAAACGGGGAGTTAAAAGATTTAAAAATTAGTCTGGTTCACTCGTCTCTTCACATGGGTGACGCCACGTCAGAGCTCAACTCCATGTCCAGAGTGAGGGAGTCTGGGAAGACAGAAAGCAAAAGGGCTGCCATTAAAACAAGTTAAACCTTGCTTCACACGCAAGCACAGTACGAGTATGTGCATGTGTGTGTGTGTGTGCGGGCACGTGTGTATTAGTATCTGTCAGGACTTACCCAGCGGGCCAGGGTTGGCCTCAGCCTCGTTGTGCATCAGAGAGTCCAGGGTGCGAGGGGACATAGGAAACAGATCACTGGTGTTACCAGAGTTGGTGCTGCAACAAGAAAATACAGGAGAAGAGGGAGAAAACATGTTAACACACACATACAGATGTCATAGTGATTAGATCTCTAGGTCCTTTTCACCACATCATCACAGCTGATACACCACCATAGACGAGGACAACACTCCACATTATTACATGTACACACAGTATTACAGGTTTAAATACATGAGTCAAGCAGTTCAGTGTTGACTGGGTCAGATTAGTGACAGGTTGGGACCGTTCAGCCACTATGTGTCAATGTGCTTCCTTTTGACCAGCGTATGACTGAAGGTAGACGACAGTAGCAGAACGAAAGGGGCAAAGGAGAGCAGTTAGTTAGTGGGAATGTTAATGAAAAGTATTCTAGACAATCTAGCTTGTTAAGAAGAGCAGGCAGGCCAGTGGGCAGAAACACACCAAAACCCTCTACACCCCTGACAGACATTCTGTTCTAAAAAAGTGCATGACGTCTCACAACAACCTACTACTATAGTCATAGGTGGAGAACAGTGTAGACTGCGGAGGGGAGGACGGCTCATAATAAAGGCTGGAACGGCGCGAATGGAATGGCATCAAACCATGCGTTTGATGTATTTAATACCATTCCACTGATTCCGCTCCAGCCATTACCACAAGCCCGTCCTCCCCAATTAAGGTGCCACCAACCTCCCGCGGTGGAGAACTAAAGGAAGGACCAACGTTTGGCCTTTAGGAGTTTATCTCCACTGAAGGCACTTCTAATGAGCCCTTCAGTCTACAGCCTATCAATCCACAGCCTCTTCTCCCCTCCTGCTGTTCTAGCCCGTTCATAATGGACCGTGAAGTGGGGACCGTTTTCATACCATTATCAAGCTGTAAACTAAACGTGGCCAGCGTGGACTGATTTTAATGGGAGTGGTCATGACACCAGTACGTAGACTTAACAGGGAGTTTGAAAGGTGAATGATCTACTGAGGATGTGATTGGGAAAGGGAAGCCATCTTCAAGTAGGATGAACCCAACTCAAAATGGCTGAATACAATATGACTGGAAGCTGCTCTGGTGTTAGAACCAAGGAGTGGCAGTGAGGTAGAAACAGAACAGTGTGGGGGGGGGGGGTCTAAATGAGGAGGCTGAGACTTATTACACCATTCCCTGTCTGAGTCTCACCCACCCTCTCACCCACACATACGTAGAGAAACACACACACACAGCCCTACATGCGCCCCCCCCCCCTGCCTACCCAGGGAATATCCCGTTCCCAAGCAGCTCGCTGTCCGGAAAGTCCATGAACACGGAAGGGCACCTACGGAGACAGGTCAGGATCTCACTGAGCAATCCTCTCCAACACCCCCCTCCACCCAAACAGACACCTCTAACTATGTAATACACACATACTCATCTAATCCTACAGAGACAGGTCAGGTTCTCACTGAGCAAACCTCTCCCAACGCTGCTACACACCCCGAAAACAGTACCTCCGCCCCTGGGTTAGCCAGTATACACACCCTTCTGATCCCTCTGCTAAACTCATACACACCCACTCCGTCCCAGAATAGAGAGCACTGCATGGGCTACAAAACACCCCCCACACACACACACACACACACACACACACACACACACACACACAGTCTGTTCCCCTAGAAGTGCAAGGAAAGCTTTCTCTTTGGTTCTACTAGTGGTGTTAAAGTAATCTGTATGCTTGTCTGGGGATCGTTACTTGCTTCCTCCACTATGCTTTGTCTAGAGAGATGTGTACACTTTGCCTGCCTACAGTCCTGTGCTTCCTGTTCCACTGTCCCCAGGCCAGACCAACAACTGTATAAATAAGGGAAAGACCGTGACTAATAGTGAATCCGTCTGTCAGTTTGTTGGTGATGACTATATAGGAACGATCTGGGAACCACTCTTCCAGGGTAAAACTCCCACCCGCCCCATCCTTACAGGAAGCCAACAAGGGGATGTTGCGGAGGACACTCAAATATTTAGTAGAAAAAAGAAAAAAAAGTTGAACATTTTGCAACATGACTGTCCCAGTTTCCATTACACAACCTAGTGTGAAGTCACTTAGGAGCATTAACTCCTTTGAGGGAACTGAGCACTAACAGCTCTCAAGGAAAGTGGATACTTACGGGGTTACACAGATGAACTTTGTCTTTAAGTATGGTTGAATGGCTGCGGGAGAAAACCAGAACACGTTTTAACGTACACACAGATCAAAATATTCCCCATCTCACAAAGCACCAACCTCAAACGGTAAAGAAGTATTAATTATGGAGGTACATCCAGATCTTCTTCCATTAACTCATCCCGCAGTTTCCATGACAATACGTTAAAACCTCCTGACTGACTCACTACTACACGGGTCTCCGAGCTCAGCCTCTGGAGCAGCTTCCGGTCGGCAGTACTTCCCGAAGGCGTCCTCCTTGGGGATCTCTGGGAAGAGGTAGACAAGCGGAGACACCAGGATGTTGGTGGCGTCCATGATCTTGTATCCCATAATGATCTCTGCAAAGGACATGCTGTTGAGCTGCTGCTTGGTGTAAGGCTCCACCGACTGGATCTGAGTCTTCCCTAAAGACACACAGAGAGAATGAGAGAGATCTGAAACCATGTCACAAGGGCAATAATGAGATTAAACTAAATAACGTGCAACATGGACAAAGACCAAATTGACATGCACAATAGAAAAGCGAGAAAGACCGACAGAGCGCCAGCCAGCCCAACACGCTGTCCTCTTACCACTGATGTCCTTCTCCACCCAGGTGAAGGTGATGCCTCCCTCCTTACTGCTCTCACTGAAGCGCAGCAGGAAGGTACCAGGAGGCTTAGGGCTCAGGATGGCCCTCTCCCTCTCCTTACTAATGAAACCCAGAATATACCTGCACAGACCGAAAGAGAGCAGAGAGAAAAAATGCCGTTTTTTTTTAATGGTCACTTACACCGGATAGGACAGAGAAAGACTGAAAGGGAGACAATTTAACTCCATTACACTTGACACTTTACACTTGTGCATTTAAGCCTAAAACCTGTACTCCTCCTCAATCCAGTTTCCCGCTATCTAGGGTTCAACGGCTCAGTATTACAGTTCTCAGCAGTGCTCATATGAACTCAATGTCATGAACTCCACTCCTTCCAACTTGGATTTTGCCCAGCTGTTCCAGTAACAAGTCGGTAAACAAACAGAAGCGACCTCTCACCCTTCATTCCACAAAGCCAGGATGTACTTCTTGACCAGGTCAATGATGTTGTCCAGCCATACCCAGAAAGAGAAGCCTTTACCCACCATGTTCTCCTGAGGACAAAGAAGGATCTAATCAATTCAAACTGTGAAGCTGTTTACGATAGATAGATAGCTATAACAACATATCAAGAGAGACTGATTGGGCAGGGACATACTTTGCAGAACTTGGCCCAGGTGATCTGGCATCCAGAGTAGTTCACACACGGCCCTAGACAAACAACACAAACACATTTAGTAGGCATTGATGCCATACAGACCATCCATAGAAATACATTTTCTAGGGTGGACACTCATTCCGACTCTCATTAAATGTTCTGTGATAGACATCATGCTATTGCTTTGGAGCCATCCAATGCAGATGAAGGTAGAGTTGCAGACAGAAAGGTTCCTCGCCTAGTAGTTTCTCAGCCAGGGTGGTGAGCTGCTCGATGGTCAGGCCTCTCTTAGTGGTGGAGGAGAACTGCCAGCTCAGCACCTCCGCTACCTGATCCCACGTCCCCACCGGAGGCTTGGTGAAGAAGTTCACATTCTATAGGACACGACAACAGGAAGAGGAGGTCAAGGTGGATTTCACACCCAACCCTCTCCAAGGCGGACGCCAATGCCAAGAAGGTATGACACAGTAAAGATGACATCAGTAAGACTATTTGGGGGGCCAGAAGTTACAGGACAGCGGTCGAACGCGAGGTGGCGCCAGCCGTCTTACCTTGGGGTGGTTGGTCAGCATGTTGTACCACAGGATGGAGGCCCAGGCGTTAGGCATCTGGCAGATGTTGGAGATGACCACCACTGGTAGAGAATGGGTCTAATAGACCATAGAGAAAACGCATGAAGAATGGTTAACCTGGACGTAGGATCAATTAAGATACACACGTATGGTGCAGTAGCACCTTTTTGTCAGGCTTTCAAAACTAACTTAGGTCATTCTATTAAAGTCTGACATGAAATGCCATTTAACACATTCCTTTAATTCTATTCTTCTTTGGATTGCTGTGACAAAGTGGTCGGCCGTACGGGAGGAAAAGCTGTCGGTGTCCTGAGTGACATGGCAGAGACATGGAGTGCTTAGTCCCTCACTGAGAATTAAGTCTTAAACTCACACAGCAGCACCTCTCGCCTCGCTAAATGGTGTCGTTTATAGAAGACTCACACACCCACACTAATTTCCCTCCATTTCTCAATGCTAATGTGTTAATTATCCCGGCTAATGCATTTTCACACTGCTGTGTTTAGGGGGGGCAGGACATAACCATTAGATGAATGATTCCTGTGTCCCAGCAGGGGGCTTGGACCAGCTACAGTGATATCAGAGGGAGGAACCATGGTGGTGGTAAGGGAGGTGTAGAACAGGTCAGAGACGGATTACCCCTGGACTCGCTGCACCGGCCGGGGGTGGATGGGACGGATGATGGGGCGAGGAGATGCAACAGTAGGGAAGCACGGAGAACAAGTGTGACTACTGAATCAGCTCATTGGTATTCAGTGCATGGGGAGAGCAGAGCCAGGCCCCTGGTAGCCTAGGGCACCATCAAGCTAATGATAATGACTATTTTGTCTATTGGCTCGCGTGTGTGGCAGACCTGACTCGTGGCCTTAAATATCTCATCTCCATGTAATTGCTGCTGATGTAGGATTAAGGTGGAGTCAGGGGACTACATGCTGAGTGTTTGGTGTTGCCATAATGAGACTTGACAAAGACCACCTGGGAGTCAGGAAGCACAACAGCAACTCCCCCAAGCCGCCTGTGTGCACACAGGTAGAGAGCGGAGTTAGGTCTCACCTCCAGGTCGATCTTCAAGCCTTGGTGGTAGACCTCTGTCTCAAAGGTGATGAGGTGGAGCTCCTCTGTAACGATCAGGGAGGCCTGGGGAGGAACAGGACAGTCAGGGTTAAAGGTCGATTGATGCTACTGCTACTATCAATACTGATGACAATAGTACTATAAACTCCCAAAATGATAAGTTTAAGTTAACAGTATAGCTACAACAGTCACCATAAGAAAAGGAGCATTCAAGATTGAGTGTGGGACTCACATCACTGTTGGTCCTGCCACCATTGCCACACCTCTGTTCCCTCAGGGTCTGAAAGAGAAGGGCAGTTATCAGTCAAGCAACATACTGCACAGTATCACACTAGACTCACCACTATACTGACTAACAGACATCCACTCACCAGGTGTTTGAACTCTGCTGACAGACTGCCATTGTTGGACTCCTCCATGTTCATCACCTTGGTGTTGGTACCTAGGATGTTGAACTTTCGAGACCTGGGAGAAGCAGAGTAGAGCAGGTAGGGTAGGTTATTCACAGGCTCCATGGCAAAAGGGACATTCTAAGATTGATAGGTTAGGAGACAAAGGGTTTCAACGTAACATAAAAGTCACTTACCCTCGAATGGCAGCCACGTCCCCAGATTCCCTGAGAAACAAACAGAAGTCAATTCACAACTTCCCTGGGACTGAGTCGATCGTGGTGTTCTACGCAAATAATACATGATCGTGGGAGTGATAGACGCAAGGCAGGCAAAACTCACTTGTCAATAATAACTTTGATCTTCAGCTGGTAATTCAATTCTGGAAACTTCACCAGTAATCTGAAAAGAGAGAACATTTTTGGAAAATAACATTTGGTGAGAGCACATAAAGCAAACGCCAAAGACATCAAATAAGGCCGTTTTGTATTCAACATAGGCATCAACTGGTGGCACTGAGTTGAAACATGGGAGTCCCGCAGCCCCTCTTACCTGACTTTGTTGGTGAACTGCACACCTGTCTTGATGACCAGTGGTCTGTCTGGATGCATGGGCATACAAGGCTGCCTCTCCACCACGAACGCACTGCAACACAATGGCCAGATAAGACGCGGTGCATTAGGGCACAATGATGGAAGTCTGTGATAAACAAAACTCTGAAGCCTCATCCAATGCCCATCATAATAAAATGTAAAAATATCTCCATATTTGCCAAAGGCTATGCCATGTATCCAAAACATCTGAATATTATGCAAATTCAATCCTATAAAAAAATATCCAAACGATCTGGAGAAGCTCCCCACCTCTTCATGAGGTTCCTGAACAAGTCCACTATCTTCTCCTCCAGAGCGGGCCGGTGCTGGATGATGGGGTCTCCCTTATAGGACACCTTCTGCTGGAGCTCCTCCAGCTTCTTGATCTGCTGGCGGATCTGCAGCTGAGACTCAGCCAGGGAAGTAATCCTAGAGGTCAAAGGTTAACCTAGGTCCGTCATTATGGCAGTGCTACCCTGTTTGTTAAACAAATTTGGAACTACAATTTCATCTTATGGTGTCTTGCATTGACTACAAATAACAGCAACTTCTCCTTCTTCGCCTCTGACGTTTACTCTACGTGAGTGTTGGGGGGGAATAGACAGTGTACGGTCATGGGGAGGGCACAGAAAAGGATTTTAACGTGGAAAGTAAAGGCTACTACTGGTAACTGACCATGTCTCCAAGCGGTCCAGGCAAATGTTGGGTGGTCCTCCGATGCAGGCAATCTGCTGCCTCCTCTTCCAGTCAGCCAGCTCGTCATCTGTCAGGTTCTTCTGGACAAAGTCCATGGCTGACAGCAGCCCTGCCATCTCAGTCACGATTTGCTACAACAGAGAGGGACAACAGCACATCCTTCAGACACTGATGTAACCAGTGTTAAAGTGACATTCAGGGGGCTCTGGAATTACTTTTAAGATATATTTTATTAATCCACACAAGATGGACATCAGCCGCAGTGCAGCGCCCAATGAGCAGTTTAGGGGGTTAAGTTCCTTGCACCTGCGATATTGATGCCAGCAACCCTCCGGTTGCCAGCTCACTCCCTGCCAGCACTAGGATTCGAACCGACAACCCTCCGGTTGCTGGCCCACTTCTCGAACATCGAGGGTACGATTATATCTTCCGCATGATTATCATGTTAGACAACATGATTAGTGAATTTGTTTCACAATTCTGGCCTCAGGGATTTAAAAAAACAACTAAATAGTTTCCAGCCCCACATTCTCCAAAATTTGACAGCTATTACCACCCTCATCTTGCTCATTAATATCTAGCGCCTGACAGCAGCATGAATATTAATTTAACTCAATTCAAAATGAATGATCGAGCACACATACAGAGCTCTGCATGTGTAGTGAAAGATGCTGCTGCTGAGTACAAATGTTTGTCGGGGCTGCCACGCCCCCCTGCTTGGGCCAGACAGTTTCAGCTCGCTGCTGAGTACAAATGTTTGTCGGGGCTGCCACGCCCCCCTGCTTGGGCCAGACAGTTTCAGCTTGCTGCTGAGAATTAGAGAATGACTAACCAATTCTACAGTTTACTATTCAACAACATGTAAATATGCAGGTTTATGTAATTTACTGCACACACGTAGGAGGTTCGAGCAGAATGTCAACTAGCCTCTCCTACTTATCGCAGAAATTCTGACTATCCTGATTCAGGGTATTAGGACCCTCGAAGAAGGGATGTTGGGTCAGATGGACACTAAGGAGGGTGTATAAGGGCCCTACCCTCCTGAGCTGGTCCAGAGCACTCAGCATCTGTTCCAGCTGAGACATCTTCTGCCGGGTGGCTGCCGCCTGGCTGTTCCCATTCATGTCCTGGGACAACTCTGAGCAAATAGGAGAGGAGTTGGGTGGGTTATCTGTAGATTTAAGAGTCAGTGATATTTGGTAGTATTTGATGGCGGGCCAGAGTTTCAAAACAAGAACAAGCAAAATCAATAGTAGTAGTAGAGTATAAAATTAAAGCCTCTAACAGATTCATGTCCTATCCATAAATTCCGATAAAATTCTAGAAAAAGAAATGTAGAATTGTAATATTAAAAGTGAAACTTACCACCCTGACTTTTAAGGGTCTTGTAGTTGAAGTCAAAATCATCCTGGAGATTCTCAAGCATCTTCATCTTTTGTTCCATATCCTATAGCAAAGCAACGCAAAGCATGTCAATCAAACGAGGTATTAAATAACAAGCCTGTGTAAAACCACATATTCCTTGGACTAAACGTGCAGTCTCACCTGCACCCTCTTCCTGATGTCCTGCAGGTTGTGCTCCAGGATCTGTTGTTTCTCCGTCACCACAGTGCCAGACGGGTGAGACGCCGTTCCGTCCTGTGCGGCGGTGGTGGCGGTCTGCAGCAGCCTCTGCTCTTCCCAGAGGCAGCGGGCTACAATGCGGGCGATCTCCATGGGTTTCTCCAGGTACTTGGACTGCAGGTGCTGCTTAATGCGCCGCAGGTTGTGCTGGTAGAGCACGTTGTTCTCCTGCAGGAAGCGGCTGTACTGCTGGTCAATCTCCCCCAGCAGGTTGTGGAACACCAGCGTGGCGTGGGACTCCTTGTTCGCTGCGTACGCCCTGCATAGCACATTTTCTTGTATTATCTTGATTTAATTAACCAGGTAGGGTATTGAGAACAACCTATAGTAACAACCTAGCCTCTAATAAATGTTCATATCTCTAGTTATTACTCAAACACATTGTAAAAAAATTAATCCACAGATAAGATATGCTTTCCGAACGCAGTGTGTTCAGACCACTTGTCTTTATCCACATCGTTACGTTACAGCCGTATTTTCTAAAATGGATTCAGTTGTCCCCCCCCCCATCAATCTACACACACTAGCCCATAACGACAAAGCAAAAATAGGTTTTTAGAAAGGTGTGCAAAAGTATATATATATTTTTACTGAAATATCACATTTACAGTGCCTTGCGACAGTATTCGTCCCCCTTGAACTTTGCGACCTTTTGCCACATTTCAGGCTTCAAACATAAAGATATAAAACTGTATTTTTTTGTGAAGAATCAACAACAAGTGGGACACAATCATGAAGTGGAACGACATTTATTGGATATTTCAAACTTTTTTAACAAATCAAAAACTGAAAAATTGGGCGTGCAAAATTATTCAGCCCCTTTACTTTCAGTGCAGCAAACTCTCTCCAGAAGTTCAGTGAGGATCTCTGAATGATCCAATGTTGACCTAAATGACTAATGATGATAAATACAATCCACCTGTACGTACTCAAGTCTCCGTATAAATGCACCTGCACTGTGATAGTCTCAGAGGTCCGTTAAAAGCGCAGAGAGCATCATGAAGAACAAGGAACACACCAGGCAGGTCCGAGATACTGTTGTGAAGAAGTGTAAAGCCGGATTTGGACACAAAAAGATTTCCCAAGCTTTAAACATCCCAAGGAGCACTGTGCAAGCGATAATATTGAAATGGAAGGAGTATCAGACCACTGCAAATCTACCAAGACCTGGCCGTCCCTCTAAACTTTCAGCTCATACAAGGAGAAGACTGATCAGAGATGCAGCCAAGAGGCCCATGATCACTCTGGATGAACTGCAGAGATCTACAGCTGAGGTGGGAGACTCTGTCCATAGGACAACAATCAGTCGTATATTGCACAAATCTGGCCTTTATGGAAGAGTGGCAAGAAGAAAGCCATTTCTTAAAGATATCCATGAAAAGTGTTGTTTAAAGTTTGCCACAAGCCACCTGGGAGACACACCAAACATATGGAAGAAGGTGCTCTGGTCAGATGAAACCAAAATTTAACTTTTTGGCAACAATGCAAAACTTTATGTTTGGCGTAAAAGCAACACAGCTGAACACACCATCCCCACTGTCAAACATGGTGGTGGCAGCATCATGGTTTTGGCCTGCTTTTCTTCAGCAGGGACAGGGAAGATGGTTATAATTGATGGGAAGATGGATGGAGCCAAATACAGGACCATTCTGGAAGAAAACCTGATGGAGTCTGCAAAAGACCTGAGACTGGGACGGAGACTTGTCTTCCAACAAGACAATGATCCAAAACATAAAGCAAAATCTACAATGGAATGGTTCAAAAATAAACATATCCAGGTGTTAGAATGGCCAAGTCAAAGTCCAGACCTGAATCCAATCGAGAATCTGTGGAAAGAACTGAAAACTGCTGTTCACAAATGCTCTCCATCCAACCTCACTGAGCTCGAGCTGTTTTGCAAGGAGGAATGGGAAAAAATGTCAGTCTCTCGATGTGCAAAACTGATAGAGACATACCCCAAGCGACTTACAGCTGTAATCGCACGCCCAATTTTTCAGTTTTTGATTTGTTAAAAAAGTTTGAAATATCCAATAAATGTAATTCCACTTCATGATTGTGTCCCACTTGTTGACTCTTCACAAAAAAATACAGTTTTATATCTTTATGTTTGAAGCCTGAAATGTGGCAAAAGGTCGCAAAGTTCAAGGGGGCCGAATACTTTCGCAAGGCACTGTACATAAGTATTCAGACCCTTTACTCAGTACTTTGTTGAAGCACCTTTGGCTGTGATTACAGCCTTGAGTCTTCTTGGGTATGACGCTACAAGCTTGGCACACCTGTATTTGGGGAGTTTCTCCCATTCTTCTCTGCAGATCCTCAAGCTCTGTCAGGTTGAATGGGGAGCATCGCTGCACAGTTATTTTCAGGTCTCTCCAGAGATGTTTGTTAGGGTTTAAGTCCAGGCTCTGGCTGGGCCACTCAAGGACATTCAGAGACATGTCCCGAATCTACTCCTGCGTTGTCTTGGCTGTGTGCTTAGGGTCATTGTCCTGTTGGAAGGTGAAACTTCACCCCAGTCTGAGGTCCTGAGCAGGTTATCAAGGATCTCCCTGTACTTTGCTCCGCTCATGTTTCCCTCGATCCGGAGTCGTCTCTCAGTCCCTGAAAAACATACCCACATGCTGCCACCACCATGCTTCACTGTTGGGATGGTGCCTGTTTTTTCCCTCAGATGTGACGCTTGGCATTCAGTCCAAAGAGTTGAATCTTGGTTTCATCAGACCAGAGAATCTTGTTTCTCATGGTCTGAGAGTCCTTTAGATTCTTTTTGGCAAACTCCAAGCGGGCTGTCATGTGCCTTTTACAGAGGAGTGGCTTCCATCTGGCCACTGTACCACAAAGACCTGATTGGTGGAGTGCTGCAGAGATGGTTGTCCTTTTGGAAGGTTCTCCCATCTCCACAGAGAAACTCTGGAGCTCTGTCAGAGTGAACATCAGGTTCTTGGTCACCTCCCAGACCAAGGCTCTTCTTCATCGATTGTTCAGTTTGGCCGGGTGGCCAGCTCCAGGAAGAGTTGGTGGTTCCAAACTTCGTCGATTTAAGAATGACAGAGGACACCGTATTCTTGGGGACCATCAATGCTCCAGACATGTTTTAGTATACTTCCACAGATCTGTGCCTCAACACAATCCTTTCTCTGAGTTCTACGGACAATTCCTTTGACCTCATAGCTTGGTTTTTGCTCTGACATGCACTGTCAATTTTGAGTCTCATAGCAAAGGGTCTGAATACTAATGTTAAGGCATTTCAGTTTTTATCATTATAAAAAGCAACAATTTCTAAAAACCTGCTTTGTCATTATGGGGTGTTGTGTGTAGATTGATGCGGAAATGTTTTAATTGAATCCATTTTAGAATAAGGCTGTAAGGTAACATAATGTGGACAAAGGGAAAGGGGCCGGACTACTTTCCAAATACATCCATGATCTATATATCTCTATATCTATGAAAATATGACCCACTGAATCTAATTTGCTTTGGTATAAAACTAGGAACCATTTGGCAGGAAATATTGAAAGATATTTGCATAAGGAGCAGACTTTTACGGTAACAAGGAAGGTTGGGAACTGAAATAGCTTTTGGGTAAATCCATTTGAAGTCACTTTTTGACAGCATGACTTTTGCTTTAAACAAAACTGTCCACACATGTCTGCCAATGGAAGAAGCCGTCAGAAAGTGACTGTTTGGATCCGAATGCCAAAACAATGATATACCATGGCGGTCAGAAAGTGACTGTTTGGATCCGAATGCCAAAACAATGATATACCATGGCGGTCAGAAAGTGACTGTTTGGATCCGAATCCCAAAACAATGATATACCATGGCGGTCAGAAAGTGACTGTTTGGATCCGAATGCCAAAACAATGATATACCATGGCGGTCAGAAAGTGACTGTTTGGATCCGAATGCCAAAACAATGATATAACATGGCGGTCAGAAAGTGACTTTTTGGACCCGAATGCCAAAACAATGATATAACATGGCGGTCAGAAAGTGACTTTTTGGACCCGAATGCCAAAACAATGATATAACATGGCGGTCAGAAAGTGACTTTTTGGACCTAAATGCCAAAACAATGATATAACATGGCGGTCCGAAAGTGACTTTTTGGACCTGAATGCCAAAACAATGATATAACATGGCGGTCAGTAAGTGACTTTTTGGACCCGAATGCCAAAACAATGCCATAACATGGCGGTCAGAAAGTGACTTTTTGGACCCGAATGCCAAAACAATGCCATAACATGGCGGTCAGAAAGTGACTTTTTGGACCCGAATGCCAAAACAATGCCATAACATGGTGGTCAGAAAGTGACTTTTTGGACCCGAATGCCAAAACAATGCCATAACATGGCGGTCAGAAAGTGACTTTTTGGACCCTACTTCAGATTCTTTGAGGTGTTTGTGTTGTGCTGCCGTCGGTTGAGACACAACATGCTGTTGAATACAGGGTCGGTGTCATTTCAATCCTAGAAATAGAATTCATAGAATGGCCTGATCAACTCTATGCAAAGAAGATGTGTCGCGCTGCATGAGGTAAATGCTGGTCACATCAAATACTGACTGGTTTTCTGATCCACGCCCCTAGCTTTTCTTAAGGTGTCTGTGACCAACAGATATATCCCTATTCCCAGTCATGTGAAATCAATAAATTAGGGTCAAATTCATTTATTTCAATTGAAATTGATTTCCTTATATGAACTGTACCTCAGTAAAATCTTCGAAATTGTTGCGTTTATATTTTTGTTCAGTGTAATTACTACCACAAAGATGACTGCACCCACCAACGAATGTCAACTTAAAAATGGTCATGTCTATTCTATGATGTATATTTCCAATAGGTTTCTAATGGATGATTGACAGTAGAATTGAAAACATATCCCCATTAAGTCAAGAGTCTCTGATGTGTGTGGACCGACAACCATCTTTGTGGTACCATTTGAAAGTTTCTCATTTGAGCACATTTAAATGAGCCAAAACATGACACCCACCTGTATTCAAGAGCATGTTGTGTCTCAACCAATGGCGGGCACAACACCAAAACCTTAGATTATGTCAAATAGGTTCTTGGCCAAAACATACGCGAGTATGAAAAAAAACACTGGCGTTTACGCGGTTTTTGATAATTGACGTTAAAGGTTAAAAAATGAAATTATAAAATTGTTTGACAACCCTGTTCGTAAGCTTTTAAATTAGATTCATCTCAGCCGTTTATCTTTTCCAGTGATGAGGAAATGTCTCGGGGTATGCAAAATAGGTCAACTTTGAGAACCTTAACCCCTTGAAGGTTTTGGCATTCAGGTCCAAAAAGTCACTTATTGAACACTTTCACAATGGGAAAATGTGTATGACGTGTTCCCTGCTAACAGTCTAGCTGTAATGTTGTTGATGCTACTTCAAAATAAATCAAAACGATTGTAGAGGAAAATCAATGCCACACTGAGCGTGAGTGGATGACATATTTCCATCCCCACTAATAACAAACAGAATGAGCAAGCACAAAAATGAGCCATGTCATCCTGCACAGTGTTGCCAGCAGCAGTGGTGTTAGTGAACCGTAGGTACTAGGTACCCATTCTGTAGTGGTGTTGTGAACCACAGGAACTAGGAAAGTACCCACCAGTCCTGGCTTTCGATCCAGGGGGCGAGGAACTGCCGGAGCTCCATGGGGAAGCTGTCGCTGTACAGGTGGTACAGCTGCTCCAGGTACCTGGTCTCCAGCTGCTGCAACTGGTTCCACTGGGCCATGCTGCCGGCTGCCTCCACAACCCTGTATAGGACACACACGGGGAAATAGTTTGAGGAAGAAATGTGGAAAGCAAGGAAGACACAAGGAAGCTAGATACTAATGAGGGGAACAGATGTGATCTCTTGAGACAATGATCGGCTCTTGACAGCTAGCCAATGCAGGACGAAACCTTGAGGCCACCGTACAGTATGTCTCTACACTGAAACATTTCCAATACCTTGATCATTTGTTTTAACCCCGATTGTCTTGAATCTGATGAGAGCATGTATAGACACACACGTCATATTTCGCCCTGACAGGAAAACCTCAGAAACCAAAGACAAAAGTATCTGATGGTACCTCAGCCAGCTTCCTATAAACAGACATCCTGTTCAACTCAACGCACAGCCTTCACCGAGAAACATAAACCAAAATAAACTCTGGCCTTTGGCCTCCCAGTTGGGCAAGGTGAGCCAGATAGAAACCCTTTGGTCTCCCTCCAGCCCAGGTCTGATGCGAGCAGATTTATTCAGCATTACTAGAAAACTATTCAGACTTCAAAGTAAACAGGAACCACATCATTGATATTCATTCCCAGTTGAACAGAATGTCACTGTTGTCATCGTCAGCAAACCATTGAATTATGTAGGTCATGTAATGCAGATGACACCGTCTGCAAGTTAGCACAAAACGGTTTCTGCTCCACATTCCTTCCATAACAATGTAATTATATTTTCAAAGTGAAAGTGATTTTCCATTAACAGCGGTCATGATTTCAGTGAGTTATTTGAGCAAGCCATGCTAACCCAGGCCTGGTATTTTTCCTACATTACAGTGTACTTCCTAAAAGCCTTGACAAAATCCTAATTACAACCAGTGAAAAAGGTAGAGAACTACAGAGCATCCCCCCCAGCCCTGAGAGATCACACAGTCATCAGCAAACATCTGCCACCCTTCTCATTGTACTGGACACAGGGAGGAACACAATGTTCTCCTAGTAGCTCAATTGCACAATAACTTGCAAGGTGGTGGTTAGGCTACAACGGTCCTGATAACAAGTCCCTATACAGTAGCAAGACCATTTTTTTTTACTGCAGGCTAGATGTAAGGAAATTGAGAAAAGATAAACAGAGGAGCAAACTGTATAGTTAGGGTAACATTTTAAATCATGGGATTTGATATTTCTTCCATTCTTTGCATCCTCATATCTGATATGCTCCATTGACAGATTCAGATAACAGAACTTATCCAATCACAAAGACTCAATTCCTTGGATGACAGGTGAACAAACATGCTCCAACCGCATCTTGCTTTGCAGAGAAACCTAGGGTTGCGTCCTAAATGGCAAGATTTTCTTGTGCCTTGGTCAAAAGAAGTACACTATAGAGAATATGTTGCCATTTGGGACGAATCCTCATTTATAAAAATGTCACTTCCTCTTGTCCTACGCAGGTGAAACAATGAGTTGAAATTGTCTGTGACCTTTACTGCTTGTATTGGCAATTGGTAGATTTGAATGCAATCCTGGTTTACTTCGCCTCTACTTTCCTTACCCTGTCCACTTCCTGTCAGACTGGAATAAGGCCAATAAATAACATTTTATAATTCCAGTCGATTCCACAAATATGATGAAAAGTCAGTCAAATCATTTGTCTAATGCAAGCAGAGGTTGAGCCACAAGATCACACAAAAAAGCTTGTGATGATGTACACTGAAGAGCACCTGTGACAAATTGCAAATGTTTGCCATTGTTTGTTATGTTGCTAGCGTGAACAAGCATATACCTTTTGCTAAAGCTTTTTTGTTGTGTTGTATTTTACCCCCCTTCTTCTCCCCAAATTTGATCTCGTCTCATCGTTGCAACTCCCCAATGGGCTCTGGATAGGCGAAAGTCGAGTCATGCGTCCTCCGAAACATGACCCGCCAAACTGCACTTCTTAACACCCGCCCGCTTAACCCGGAAGCCAGCTGCACCAATGTGTCGGAGGAAACACCGTCCAATTGACAACCGAAGTCAGCCTGCAGCCAATGCTTGCTAGCAGATATCCATAGACTTCCAGACATTGCGCTAACGCTAGTTATCAATTGCACTAAAGCTAGTTAGCAACTTCCTTCAAACTGCACGCAGAGACATAATAATGGTACCCACGAGTTCACCTGACACTGAAGAAGTAGATACAATGACAAAGTATCCCTTGAAGTCATACAAAAGTATTACTGTGTGTGAAGTTAAACGCATTGTCATTACCATTTATTTTTTATACACACAGAACTGCTTTAACTCAGCGACATTTGAGAGTTTTCAAGCCCTGCCACAACATTTTAATTGGACTTTGACTAGGCCATTCAAAAACTTAAAATTTGTTGCTTTTTAACCATTTTCATATTGACTTGATTGTGTGTTTTGGATCATTGTCTTGCTGCATGACCCAGCTGCGCTTCAGCTTACAGATGGATGGACATTCTCCCGTAGAATTCTCTGATACAGAGCAGAATTCATGGTTCCTTCTATTATGTCAAGTCGTCCAAGTGCTGAGGCTGCAAAGCATCGCCAAACCACATGAGGTTGAGGTTCTCACAGCGGAATGTGGTGTTTGGTTGAGACTCATCCAAAAAGTTGACTCAAGTTTGCCAAAAAGCAAACTGGTTGATCATCAAAACTCTTTGAAGAATGTTTAATTAGGGCCGATTTCAACAACAATTTCATAACCATCGGTAATCTGCATTTTTGGACACCGATTGTTACGTGAATGCATCAAGAAGCCAAGGTAAATTGCTAGCTAGCATTAAACTTATCTTATAAAAAACTATTAATCTTAACATAATCTCTAGTTAACTACACATGGTTGATGATATTACTAATTTATCTAGTTTGTTTATCCTGTGTTGCATATAATCGATGCGGTGCCTGTTAATTTCTCATCGAATCACAGCCTACTTCGCCAAACGGGTGATGATTTAACAAGCGCATTCGCGAAAAAAGCACCAATGTGTCGTTGCACCAATGTGTACCTAACCATAAACATCCACGCCTTTCTTTAAAATCAATACACAAGTATATATTTTTAAACCTGCATATTTAGTTAATATTGCCTGCTAACATTAATTTATTTTAACTAGGGAAATTGTGTCACTTCTCTTGCGTTCCGTGTAAGGAGTCAGGGTATATGCAGCAGTTTGGGCCGCCTGGCTCGTTGCGAACTGTGTGAAGACCATTTATTCCTAACAAAGGCCGTAAATAATTTGCCAGATTGTACATAATTATGATATAACATTGAAGGTTGTACAATGTAACAGCAATATTTAGACTTAGGGTTGCCACCCGTTAGATAAAATACGTAACGGTTCCATAATTCACTGAAAGAATACATTTATTTCATTATTTATTTGAGGCTAAATTGATTTTATTGATGTATTATATTAAGTTAAAATAAAAGTGTTCATTCAGTATTGTTGTAATTGTCATTATTACAAATAAAAAAAATTAAAAAATTGTTTTAAATAGTCCGATTAATCGGTATCAGCTTTTTTTTGGTCCTTCAATAATCGGTATTGATCTGCATGGAAGAGTGGGCCAGAATTCCTCCACAGCAACGTGAGAGACTGATCAACAACTACAGGAAGTGTTCGGTTGGAGTCATTGCAGTTAAAAAGGTGGCACAACCAGTTATTGAGTGTAAGGGGGCAATTACATTTTCACACAGGAGCATTGGGTATTGCACAACTTTTTTTTTATGAAATAAATTAAATATGTAATTGTTGTGTTATTTGTTCACTCAGGTTCCCTTTAATTTAATATTAGGTTTTGGTATAAAACATATGCAAAAGTAGAGACAATTAGAAAGGGGGACAAATACTTTTTCACAGCACTGCGCCTCATTAAAAGGTGAGCCACTTTCGTGGTACTGGTTATCCCGAGTTGACCAAAGTTCTCGCTAACTCCTCAAACCAGGTACGTAGGGCTCTGTTCTCACCACCGCGGGTTCAGACTAGTGCGACCGGGTCGGTCACGTCTGCATATGTACCTAGCAGGTTTGCATGCTCAGTAATTAGTATGTTATGTTGAGGGGCGTTTTCCTAATCTCGCTATTTGTTGACTTTGTGTGATAAATATATGTCCTGATATGTTCAAATGTATTGGCCATTGATGTTTAAACTATTGAGATGTATTAACTATGGAGTGACATATTCATATTGGTTAAATATCTGCTCCAGGGTTTGTTCATTTCGAGAGAGCTTAGGCTAGAGTGACATGTTGTCCCAGTGCTCTACTGATCTCTGCTGTGAGGGTCCACTACATTACATGGTTATTTGAGAAAAGGAAAGCGAGGAAAGTTAGAGGGCACCCCTACTCATTTCACATGTTAGACATGTCACCTTTCCTCATTCCTCTTTCATTACACTGACGGAAACAGGTGCATCATCCTGCCTGGGGTGTATTCATTACGCTGATTCGGTTGCAAAATCTTTTGGTTTGGTTTGCTTTCGTTTGGTTCTTAAACGGTAAATGTTTTCCATTGCAAGGCGTAATGAATACACCCCTGGAGTGAGATTGTGCTACATACAAAAACTAGACTCAAACCACAACACAGAGCAGCTGAGCTGACTCATCATCATGTGTCAAAACTCAAACTGTCACCTTCCCATTCAATTACTTGTTTTCTTTCAACTTCCTCAAGTCATACAAAGTGCATGGGCTTAAATGGATCCCATGTTAGTTAATCAACAGCTAAGCTTGTAATTTACAGGAGCTCAAAACAGCCAACTCTTTGGCAACAGGTGACAACCCAGTCAAAACCCATAAAATATAGGTGACAAGATAGATGAACAACTAAAAAGCAGAAACTTCCTTTGTTCAACCTGACCCTGAATCCATGGGTAGCTTCTGGCAATTTTGGGGGGGGGATTTCTCATGTCTTACTCATTGGTAGGAAGAACCAGTGCCTATAAAGACTGTTGGCTTCACTATACTTCTCCATAGACAACTGAAAAAGAGCAGCGCTTTTGTCTGAGCAGCACTTGTCCCATCATTGCCATTACAGAGTGGCGTGGAATGCACAGGCAGACGACAGAGAGCCACAGAAACACAGAGCTCCACCAGGGTTAACAACACAGCTGTGTGAACAGTGGCACAACACCAGACAGGCCTGGGGGATCTCTACAGCCTTGGCCTACAGAAGCAAGTAAACATGAACTGACTTTCACTGAGCCGGTGTTGAGAGAACTGTAGGTCTCAAGAACAGGAAACATTCCGTACTGCAGCAAGGCACCACTCATTTCATCACCAGTATCTCTCTGCAGCCACTATGGGTAGGCTACACCATAAAAACATTTGTTGCATGTCTAAGCACTGTTTGTCTAAAAAAAATGTGGTGTACTGTACACTATACAGTACAGGAGGTGGGATCAGCCTTTCAAGGAATCTAGTCTGCATTGTTCAGCTAAAGATAACAATTTGACTAGAAAGCATCAGTCATGAGGGCCATGAAAAGCAGCCACATCCTTTGCCCTGTCCGTAACTAGGCATGGGCCTAGTACTTTCTATGTAACAGAAATAATGTTACTGTATCTTACTTTCTAAAAACGAGCATTGCCATGCGGGGGAACTGTTAAACCCCATATTTCTCTAACTCAGGCAGAGAGAAGGTATAACAGTTTTCTACACCTCACTACAGTATCAAAGCCTGACTCGATGCAGTAAGCAGTTGCTTCTCCTTTCAGTCACCAGGGACCAGTTTTTCCAGATCAAAATCATCCTGTGTTTTGCTCCCCCTTCCGATGTGGTCCGTCCTCATTTTTGGATGTAGTTTAAAGACAAAATGAAAGCAAATCTCTAACCGCATCATATGCTACAACACAGATCATGTTATGTGATACGATAACATTTGGTTGAAATATTGTCTTTGTGTCTGTCTTCTTAAACAGCAAACAATTTGAAATGGGGAAATTTGACACAACACAGGATCATTTTGTTCTGGATTAAATGTTTAGATAAACTGGGCCCAGGTTAAAAAATAAATGTAAAAAACCCCAGCAATTTAAAACAATGATATTTAGATATAATATTCAGGAAACAACAAGAGAAAAACACCTTTTAGATATCATAAAAGCACCACAAAAACTAAACGAGAACATTGGACAATGGAAACATTATTTGAGGAAGAGATTCCAGGAAAATGCATTACTTGATTCCAGTAAGTGTTTCCTGATGCAGTGTCATTATACCATTGGACAAGATAAGGAACAATATCAGCAACAACCTTACAGTTTTACATTCACTCGCCAATGCTATGTAAACAACTTAATGATGACAAATAGGACAATTGTATGTATGTAGGGACTTTTTCCCCACTAAGCCGTACTACAATTCATATGCCTTGCGACCGTGATATCTAAAGTACCAGTCAAAAGTTGACACCTACTCATTACAGGGTTTTTCTTTATTTTGACTATTTTCTACATGTCCGGGTTAAGGGAGGGTTTGGCCGAGGTAAGCTATCATTGTAAATAAGAATTTGATCTTAACTGATTTGCCAAGTTAAATAAAAGGTCAAATACATCTCAATTAGGTTGAAGTCAGGTGATTGTGGAGGCCAGGTAATTTGATGCAGCCTGCCATCACTCTCCTTCTTGGTCAAATATCCCTTACACAGCCTAGAGGTGTGATTTGGGTCATTGTCCTGTTAAAAACAAAATGATAGTGGGACTAAGTGCAAACCAGACAGGATGGCGAATCACTGCAGAATGCTGTGGTAGCCATGCTGGTTAAGTGTGCCTTGAATTCTAAATAAATCACTGACAGTGTCACCAGCAAAGCACCCCCACACCACCTCCTCCATGCTCCACGGTGGGAACCACACACGCGGAGATCATCCGCTCACCTACTCTACGTCTCACAAAGACACAGCAGTTGGAACCAATAATCTCATATTTGGACTCATCAGACCAAAGGACAGATTTCCACCGGTCTAATGTCCATTGCTCGTGTTTCTTGGCCCAAGCAAGTCTCTTCTTATTATTGGTGTCCTTTAGTAGTGGTTTCTTTGCAGCAATTAGACCATGAAGGCCTGATTAACACAGTCTCCTCTGAACAGTTGATGTTGAGATGTGTTTGTACTTCAACTTTGAGGTGCAATCTGAGGTGCAGTTAATTGCCGATTTCTGAGGCTGGTAACTCTAATGAACTTATCCTCTGCAGCAGAGGTAACTCCGTGTCTTCCTTTCCTGTGGCGGTCCTCATGAGAGCCAGTTTCATCATAGCGCTTGATGGTTTTTGCAATTGTACTTGAAGAAACTTTCCGGATTGACTGACATTCATGTCTTAAAGTAATGATGGACTGTCATTTCTCTTTTCTTATTTGAGATGTTCTTGCCATAATATAGACCTGGTCTTTTACCAAATAGGGTTATCTTGTCACGACACAACCGTTGGCTCAAATGCATTATGGAAAGAAATTCCACAAATTAACTTTTAACTACCTCAGGAAGACTGGTTGAGAGAATGCCAAGAGTGTGCAATGCTGTCATCAAGGCAAAGGATGACTACTTTGAAAAATCTGGGGCGGCAGGGTAGCCTAGTGGTTAGAGCGTTGGACTAGTAACCGAAAGGTTGCAAGTTCAAATCCCTGAGCTGACAAGGAACAAATCTGTTGTTCTGCCCCTTGGCCGTCATTGAAAATAATGATTTGCTCTTAACTGACTTGCCTAATTAAATAAAGGTCATATATTAAAAAAAATTTAAAAAACTTTTGACTGGTACTGTGGGCCTAAAGGCCGAGACAATAAGAAGACACAGTGGCAGAATAAATTCAACCACACCTTTGTTTTATCACAAAACCGGATAGCTACCTCTGTCCATTGAAGTCCACAAAGCATATTGCGTGTAACAAACAGTAACATGAACTACACCTTGGTCAATCAAGTTCATGTTTCCGACATTTTCGGACCAGTAAACAACTATTGATTTAAAACCAGAAAAACAATTTAGTCCAATTAAAGTAAGCTGTCCATGGTTCTAATTACTCGGTGTGTGTGTGTGTGTGTACACCTTCCTGCAAGTCACAAAGAAAACCGGAGCTGCCTCCACTATTCCAGCACAATTTCAACATCAGTGACAACTAAAAGATACCAAAAAACAATTTAGTCCAATTAAAGTAAGCTGTCCATGGTTCTAATTACTCTGTTTGTGTGTGTGTACACCTTCCTGCAAGTAGAAAAACATGTTGACTCCTTGTAACGAAAGGAGGTGCGCCAGGACCATTCACAGTTGAACTCAACGCTGATTGGTTAATTGCTTATACTTTTTTGTCAAGTGAGGCCAGACGCTGTTTTGATCGCTCTGATGCTTTCTTCCTGATAGATTCAATTCGCAAGAGGCTGAATGTAGGAAAATTATGAAACAGAGACGAAATCGGTGTTGTGTTTTTTTTTAATCGGTCATTTTTGGCCTTCCCTTGGCATCCATTAACACATGTCACTGGCTGTGTGTGTTTGTAATCCCTCAAACTGTAGACTGGTTGTTGCAAACCTGAGGGCATGCATGGTTGACGTGATGACTTCCCCAAGCACCGTTTGATGGATCAAATGGCCGTGACATGCCCACGTGAGAGTGGTCATTACAACCTGCACCACTGGATGTGGCTTTGACCGAAGTCAGCATCCCAACATGGTTGCACATGCAACTTCATAAAAATGTGCAATATCATCCTTGAAGAAATGGCCAGCACATCAACACAAGAATTAGGCATAAACGGTCGGCGTATACTATCCTTTGAAAGCAAACGTATAACCAACAACAGCTGCAACGACTGGTAGGCCTAATCTATTTGCGAAACAGTGTGATTAAACTTTTGGCGATTTATGTAATAGCATGGAGGACGTAGCTCCAGTTACTTTGCGTCGAGTGAGATTCTCAATCTGATAATACATTGATGCTGCTCGCCCACCACACACGACTATAATGTGTTTTTTAAAACTTTACTCTCATGGCCCAACCACAATATGATGTATAAATGATACGAAGCAAAGGGGTCTGCGACCGCCTACTTACCTTACTGTCCACGGGAAAGTGTCAGAAAAATGATCCCGTCAAATCGTAGCCAGCCACCACCCTTAAACCACCAGAACAAAATGTCTTATTGTACAGGACAATCGAGAACTTTTAACCAAAGTGTATTTCTAACAATCGCAACTACAGTAACTTTAGCCTACTTCAATGTCGCAGTACTGTACACACAGACCCTTAGTTTTCCAATTCCAACCTGAGTGCAGGCAAACGTCAAGAAAGCGTTGATTGACATAACTAGGATGCAACAGAAGACGAGAACACAATTTCGTCCAATCTTTGTGTAGGATATTGCAAGAAGGCGGGATTAAAGCTAAAGGGAGGTTGTGGGTGGAGTGTTCATTGCGCGCGACACGGAGGCTGTTCCATGTAATCACACTCCCTCCGTGTGTAGGGAAAATTGCATTTACAAGCATGACCTTGCAGCGGGAGAAGAAATAACCAACAGAACAGCTGATCTGGAAGTCATCTGAATTACTGGCAGTCTCTACGTCATCACAAGTGTAATAAGAAGAAATGTGAACAGCGTTGATATTTATGTTTTACCCAAATCAATATATATTCACCATCGAAAAATACACAAACCAATGCGTGAAAACAGTTTTATTATAGTATTTGAAATTAAAAAAATTGGGGATTTGGTTTAGTCTTCATCATTGTCATCTATGTAGGCTATAGCACAAACAGTTCAGCAATAATTAAATATTTGATCAACATGTTTACTTGGTTTCATGGGACCTAAGAATTACAGGGTTCTATGCTCCTGAGCTTTCACATTTTTCTTGTGCGGCATTGCCCATCAATTTGAGAGTGGTCTTCTCTCAGGTAGCTAACCTTATCGGCCTAGGTCATTATAGTGCATTGTGAGACCAATAGCATCATTTAAGTGTCCCTTTTCAGCAGGGGAATAACAAGAGTAGAAACATTACTGAGGTTATGAGAATCATAGCAAGTCAGGTCACATGCTGTGAAAACCAAAATTAATATGACCGGTTTCCCGAGATTAGGACTAAACCTACACTAAAACGCACGCTCAATGGAGTTGCTTTCACTGTAGCTAGAACTCTGGATCCTCTACCACTCCCAGATTTTCCGCTGTTTGTTGTACTTTACTTTACTTTCATTACAAACTCACTCACACATTGAAGCAGCATGACTCAAATCTCTATCCCTAATGACCAATAGCTCAAGCACTCTTCTCTTTACTTTACAGTGTTTTGCATCATTAGCCGGTGCTTATCGTGGAGTAACATTGGCTTATGGAGCAATATCATTATTTATCATGTGTAGGTTTGAATGGTTTTCAAGGAAAAGTGAACATGTTGGTTTCTTCTTTGTGATGCACATTCATTCAAAGAAAATGAATGGCCTCTGTTTACCCCGGATGACTAATCTGAGTAATGTCATGGTAATGGTCTAGAATACAGCTGTACTGGCTGCACTTCACATAGCATTGGGTTGAACTTTGACATGTTCAATCATCACAGTGGTAAAGTCTGGTGTAAATCATATAGCGTTTATTGATATATAAGTGGTTTGACAAAAATAGTCATTTAATTCAACAGAAAAAGCAAGCTTCGTTATTAGATCAGTCGGAGATATTATCATCTCAGTTCAGTTGAAAATGGCAGTGCTCAGGATACGTACAGTATCCCGCAGGGTTGAGGTCAGTTGAAAATGGCAGTGCTCAGGATACGTACAGTATCCCGCAGGCTTGAGGTCAGTTGCATTTCAATTCCAGACAATTCAGGAAGTACACTAAAATTCCAATGATCTTAAATGCTTTTCAGTTAGGAACATTTGGAATTGCAATTTGGTTTACTTTCTGAATTTACTGGAATTTAAATGGAATTGGCTCCAACCCTGGTAACCTGCGGTAGTTTGACTGATCATTTCTTACAAAGAACTGCATATTGACTGACAATGCTGTGAGACTACACTACATGGCAAATAAATTAAACAGTTGAAAGATGAGCGGTCACTGTTTGTATCTCCACTCTCTCCTGAAGAAGGTAGGAAATGCTATGAATCTCCTTGGGGGAGATGAGGGGTGTTTAGAGATGGTGGTAAACTTAGCTCATGTTTGACAAAAACTTGGTCAATTTTTAATGTATCTGTGTGTTCAGTATTCACCTTGGCATTTATGTAATGAGAATCCATTTCAGCCTTGTAAAAAAATTAAGTAAAAACAAAATGTGAACTGCACAAAGACCTACATATTTTTTGAGGAATATCTTTGGTTTCTTTTTGACTGCATCATCTCTCCTTCTCTCTGCACTGACCACTCCCCCCTCTCTCTCACACACGTCCTCTCTCTGTGTTCCGTCTCACTCTCCTCAGAGAAAGCACTCTCCTTAATCAGATTCCTGCCTCATTGATTATCCTAATGGTGTTCCACAGAGACCTCCCCTCTCTACCCCGGCCCCTTCATCAAGGTCGGTCAGACACAGAGAGCTA
Source organism: Oncorhynchus mykiss (assembly GCF_057628025.1). Classification (NCBI taxonomy): domain Eukaryota; kingdom Metazoa; phylum Chordata; class Actinopteri; order Salmoniformes; family Salmonidae; genus Oncorhynchus; species Oncorhynchus mykiss. The sequence goes on from NC_143034.1 coordinate 46,668,943, forward strand.
TGGAGACACGTAGAAAAGCCTTCCGTAGCGCTGTCTTCGAGCCAGGCCCTGTGTGCTTTCAGTCCTTCTGTACTTAGTCTCACTACTTTGTTCTCCAGAGGCACGTCTTGTAGGTAGAGAAAGAACACGAGACAACAGCTTTTAGCTTGTATTGCATTTACTGGTCTCACTTCACGTCAAACTCAAATCATCCATTCTAATCACCATCGTCTCCCTATATCAGACCCTTGCCAGACCACACAGGCACAAACAAGCTGACAAGTAATTCAAATAGACAGAGACTGAGGTCCAGGAACGGACATTACTTTTTTTACTTTGTAACTGCCATGTCATTATTCACAATCCCTTGTAATTTGCTGCCGGCACAAACAAAATTGGATAGCACTTACATTTCTATATGTCACTTATAGACTTTCATTAAACTGTCACCTGGCATATTGACATATACTGGAGGGGTTCCTACAAGATTCTCTCATTTTTCTCCCCACAATCACAGCACCCAGTGCAGTCCAGGTGAAATGCTGGATATATCCTGTCGTTAGCTGTGGCCATGGTGATAGATTCAATAAGCAAGGCTCTGTCAATCTCAGACAGACTCCTCTTCCAGGAGAGAAGCCTCTGGAGTAACAGTAACGTGGCAGGTTAACACAGGTATGTCTGTGCTTATTATAGCATATATGTACAGTACATGTATGATTCTTGTAGCACTGTGAGCATACGTGCATACATTTGTACAATGTGTGTCAGTACAATGAACATTATCATGTAAGCACAGTGAGAGAGAAAAAACAGTGAAAAAAGTGAACTTCTACAGAACGATGGCACTAGGAAACTTTGATTAAACGATGGCTCAAAATGTCATTCTCCTGACATCAGTGACAAGCCCTAGTAACAACCAGGTAGTTTGGTGGTTACACTGGTAACTAAAAACTGAGAGAAGGAGAACTATTTTCCAGATATCACACTATAGTACAACTTAGAAACTTAATGAGACATTCTTTTTTTTAAAGGAAGGTAAAACTATGCAACTAAATTCACATCTCTTTCGAGTCGTCACTAATCCTTCATCCTTCTCATTCTCCATTTCAAAACAAAACAAACAGGATCTGTTGCGATCCTGTTTTTTATGTGAAAGGAGGATTACTTTACACGTCTGGCATCCATCAACTCCATGACATCATTTAAAGATACACTAGTTTTTCCCTGTTTGGCTCAAGATTGTGGCTGAAACATTACACACGCACAAAAATAGTTCCATTTATGCCAATCAGTGAGTCTCTTCCTCTTCTTTTTTAATATTGCATTTGCCGTGACCCTCCATCTCGGTCCTCCAAAATGAAAACAATCAACCAATAGGGCCACACTGTTGATCAGAAATAAAAGCTTCATAGTGCTCCTCTAAGAAAAGTGAGAACTATCTTAATCTTTATCATTATCTTATCTATCTCGTCCTTTCAGAACCTTGACATGTTGACAGAGCTTGGATGCCCACACTTACAGTAGAAAGTTGGCTGCTCAAAATGGCTGTGAGCATTTGTTTAACCGATCTGTAAACTCTTCAGTCAAGGAAAAGACGGTCCCCTGTGTCTCTCCCCATGCACGTTGAAACCATCTTTAGGTGTTTCCACTGTGTGCTCTTTCTCTTCATTTGTCAAAACGTAATTTCTCTGACCTGCACATCACATGACCACCAACCATCAAATCAGAAAATCTCAAGATACCACCACAACTGGGCACACACTGGCTGAATCAACTTTGTTTCCACATCATTTCAATGAAATTACGTTGAACCAACGTGGAATAGATGTTGAATTGACGTCTGTGCCCAGTGGGGGATATTTCCATATACATTGTTATGTACTGTTTATCCTACGTTAGCAATTATTGTACATCAAATCACAATAGCAACTACTATTTATTCCCTTAGCATTGTGGTCATTCTATTTCAAAAACAACAACAAAAAATTATATCAACAAGCAATATCCCAGACTAGACCAACCAGAGTCATTCACAAACTAAAAGACAAGAAAATATGTAAGGAAGAAACAAAATTGCGGGGTTAAATGTTTTGTTGTTGTTGTTGTCTAGAACAGCACATACTACATTGAAAGTAATTCCTGATGCGTCATTTTTTTCCTTCTCAAACAAGATGTATGTAGGCACGTATGACTGTAAGTTGCGTTGGATAAAAGCGTCTGCTAAATGGCATATTGTGTTATTATAATTTTTATTATAAGATGAGTAGATTGTGAACACTGTCCCGACAGTCCTTATCATGCATGCTGTGTCACTGTCATCCAAATGTAGGATGTTACTCTCCTCTTCTTTACTCTCCCCCTCTCTCTTCTCCCCTATCTCCTCATCCCTCTATTGTATCATTCTTCCAATCCTGCTGGGCCCTGTAGACAGAGTTATTTGCTGGTTGTCTTCATGCTTGTTTTCACCACAGGGACCTTACTCCCCAGCCTGATCAGATGCTCTGCCACCTGGTCCTCAGCCACCTCCAGGAAAGCTGCCATCTCTGGGGTGTCTACTCTCACCAGCTCCTCCTCCTCTTCATCCAACTCCAGGACAGCACTCATCTCTGGGGTGTCTACTACTCTCACCAGCTCCTCCACCTCCACGTCTCCCTCTCCCGCCTCCAGGGCCTCATTCTCGGCCACCTCCTCCATCTCTGTGCCCTCTGTGTGCACCACTTCCACCTCTCCATCCCGGAACTTCTTCACGTGGAAGGTGAAGGGTGGCACGCGGTACACGGTCGTCTTGGAGCGGGCGTAGACGGTGTGGTCGGGGGTCAGAGACTTCTTCAACATCTCCTTGGAGCCCTTTAGCTTCTCCTTCCGCTCCATGTTGGGGGTCATCTTGTTGCCCAGCTTGCCCATCTTCTTCTCCAGGCTATGCTTGGTCTTCTCCAGCTTGTCGTGAGTCTTCTGCCGGGTCTTCTCCAGGTTATCCCTGGTCTTCTGCTTGGTCTTTTCCAGGTTGTCCTTGGTCTTCTGCGCTCTCTTCTCCCTCTGCTCTTTGGAGAAGGCCTTCTTGATGTTGTCCACGCGCGCCTTGCTGGAGCGTTTTATCTTCTCCGCCCGGGACTCTTCGATGATCTCCTCGATCTCCACCTCCTCGTCTGAGTTGAGGCCAGTGAGCGCCGCCTCGCCCCCCTCCTCAGGGATCTGCTCCAGCCCCCCTTCCACAGAGCAGCCCTCAGCTACATTCTCTGCCACCTTGGGCGACTTTAGAGAGGCTTTAGCGGCCTTATTCTCATCCTGTGAAGACACAAAGGAGAGAGTGGATGAGGTTAGACAACAGGAAGAGTCAACATACAAGATAAGTATGAACGTTTATTAAGCCTTCAGTTAGAGTAATAAAAACAGCAGCAGATCCAGTTTTGCAGCCAGCTGATAGACTAGGACAGTATTACATTTTTTAATTTTTTTATTCTGTTTTATCATTAAAATTGTATTCGCTTTCAAGCATAAGTTTGCAAAGACAGTATTAAATCTACCTCATTACATATCAGTACTCTGAGTGAGATAAGACGTTCCTATTCTATTTTGTTCATTCATAGGGAACAATGTGTTCACAGTGTGGGATTTGTCCAATATATACACACACATTTTCAAATTGACTGCATGATTATGGAGGTTATATTGAAGTGTCCCGTAAAAGCCTGAGGCTGAAAAAATAAATGAACATCAATTCAAATGTATGTGGGCTCTGAGATGGAAATGAAATTTGACATTTATGTGTATGATAAATTATTAATCTTCATGGCTTGCCTCAGACACGTAACCTTACATTTATCAGTCGCAAAAAATATATATCAAACATGCCTGCTACTGTTGGCCAACCCCATCTAGTGGTCATACAATACAAACTGACCAAGACTCCAAAATCAGCACAGACTATGAAATACTGTCCAGCCAATAGCACAGACTTTCCATATGTACCCTACTAGAAACCAGTGTCAGGGTCTTCTCAGCCAAACTACTTGGTGAATGTTCAGCACACAGAATAAGTGTAATCACCAACAGCTTGTGAAAGACATGTCATACAAGTTTGTATGGTGTCTAATAATGAAACTAACATACTGAGCCAACTAGACCCAAAAGCATTTCCTGCTATTGGTAAACTACTTTACTGCACACTCCCACCTCGCTGAATCATTGTGATAACTGTGGTAAATGTTCTCCTGGTGTACCTCGTGCACACATAGTCTCTCTCTCGCTCTCTGTCTCTCTTTCTCTCTAATAGGCTGTTCAGTCTTAGTGAGTGTAAGGATGGAGACCTACAACCTTTCATGTGTCAATGTCACTGGTTGTCCTGTCTCTTCACAGCTCATCTCAGTAAGCGTATTGCATAGCCTAGCCCTTTGATGTGGCTATCACACAACCGGTAGGGAGACACAGAACTAGGCATTTGACTCCATTAAACATATTTTCCCACCGCTTACAAAGTGTGACTTTCAATCTGACTAAAGTATCTCACTCTTAAATGTTACATCCGTCACAGTCTGCTGGTTCACATACAAACAGAGGTTTCAGGCAGACTTTATTTAAAGTACCGTTGGTTGTCATTCATCTAGTATAACCAAAATAACTGCAAATGTTCTCAGTATTTCCAAATGGACTGGATCATGCAGTCTTGCACTCCATCTAGGGGACAAGAAAGTTCTAGCAGCCTGTAAAGGGACGCCCCATCAGATAAGACATTGTCTGTTCGTAAAACCAGTACTTCACACTGACATTCACAAACACTCACACACGGCCCACCTGTCCAAAACATCCCTTGACACCTATGCTTCTCTGACAGCTGCCACTCACTCAGCGTCCCAGTGATGATGTTTTCACAACGTTAGAGAAATGTTGTATTACTGGATGTCTACTGAGGGAGACCAGGAATATGCCGAGGATGTTATCCCTCAAATCAAATCGTATTGGTCACATACACATGGTTAGCAGATGTTAATGCAAGTGTAGCGAAATGATTGTGCTTCTAGTTCTAACAATTTCAAGTAAGTAATCTAACAATTTCACAACTACCTTTTACACACAAGTGTAGAGGAATGAATAAGAATATGCACATTTAAATATATGGATGAGCGATGGCCGAACGGCATAGGCAAGATGCAGTGGATGGTATAGAGTACAGTATATACATATGAGATGAGTAATGTAGGGAGTGCAAACATTATATAAAGTGGCATTGTTTAAATTGACTAGTGATACATCCAATTTTAAATTATTAAAGTGGCTAGAGATTTGAGTCAGTATGTTGGCAGCAGCCACTCACCCCGCTATCATCCAGAAGGATGATAGCGGGGTGAGCAGGCAGTGGCTCGGGTGGTTGTTGTCCTTGATGATCTTTTTGGCCTTCCTGTGACATCGGGTGGTGTAGGTGTCCTGGAGGGCAGGTAGTTTGCCCCCGGTGATGCGTTGTGCAGACCTCACTACCCTCTGGAGAGCCTTGCGGTTGTGGGCGGAGCAATTGCCGTACCAGGCGGTTATATAGCCCGACAGGATGCTCTCGATTGTGCATCTGTAAAAGTTTGTGAGTGTTTTTGGTGACAAGCCAAATTTCTTCAGCCTCTTGAGGTTGAAGAGGCACTGTTGAGCCTTCTTCCCCACGCTGTCTGTGTGGGTGGAACATTTCAGTTTGTCCGTGATGTGTACGCTGAGGAACTTAAAACTTTCCACCTTCTCCACTACTGTCCCGTCGATGTGGATATGGGGGTGCTCCCTCTGCTGTTTCCTGAAGTCCACGATCATCTCCTTTGTTCTGTTGACGTTGAGTGTGAGGTTATTTTCCTGACACCACACTCTGAGGGACCTCACCTCCTCCCTGTAGTCCATCTCGTCGTTGTTGGGAATCAAGCTTACCACTGTAGTGTCGTCTGCAAACATGATGATTGATTTGGAGGTGTGCATGGCCACGCAGTCCTGGGTGAACAGGGAGTACAGGAGAGGGCTCAGAACGCACTCTTGTGGTGCCCCAGTGTTGAGGATCAGAGGGGTGGAGATGTTGTTTCCTACCCTCACCACCTGGGGGCGTCCCATCAGAAAGTACAGGACCCCGTTGCACAGGGCGTGGTCGAGATCCAGGGTCTCGAGCTTGATGATGAGTTTGGAGGGTACTATGGTGTTGAATGCTGAGCTAAAGTCGATGAACAGCATTCTCACATAGGTATTCCTCTTGGCCAGATGGGTTAGGGCAGTGTGCACTGTTATTGTGATTGCATCGTCTGTGGACCTATTGGGGCGGTAAGCAAATTGGAGTGGGTCTAGGGTGTCAGGTAGGGTGGAGGTGATATGGTCCTTGACTTGTCTCTCAAAGCACTTCATGATGACGGAATAGTCATTTAGCTCAGTTACCTTAGCTTTCTTGGGAACAGGAACAATGGTGGCCCTCTTGAAGCATGTGGGAACAGCAGACTGGGATAGGGATTGATTGAATATGTCCATAAACACACCAGCCAGCTGGTCTGCGCATGCTCTGAGGACACAGCTAGGGATGCTGTCTGGGCCGGCAGCCTTGCGAGGGTTAACACGTTTAAATGTTTTACTCACATTGGCTGCAGTGAAGGAGAGCCGGCAGGTTTTGGTAGCGGGCCGTTTTGGTGTCACTGTATTGTCCTCAAACTGACCTCCTAATGCCCTATGCTAAATCTAGCATGCCCTTGCATCCCATAGAGATAGCTATGTCTTTGTTGTTACTGCCCTGCCCTGCCCTGCCCCATCATAGCACTGCGCACATCACACCTCACACATAACATTTTGCACTGACTCTATGCACACTCATAAGACTATATATACACTACACTACACTACACTACCTACACACACACTACAGACACACACACACACACTACAGACACACACACACACACACACACACACACACACACACACACACACACACACACACACACACACACACACACACACACACACACACAACCTTTAACACTCAACATACACTATGCTGCTGCTACTCTTCTTCTTTAATTTAGTCTTATTATTATGTATCCCGATGCTTAGTCACTTTACCCTGCCTTCATGTACATACAGTTGAAGTCGGAAGTTTACATACACTTAGGTTGGAGTCATTAAAACTTGTTTTTCAACCACTCCACAAATGTCTTGTTAACAATCTATAGTTTTGGCCAGTCGGTTAAGGACATCTACTTTGTGCATGGCGCAAGTCATTTTTCCAACAATTGTTTAAAGACAGATTATTTCACTTATAATTCACTGTATCACAATTCCAGTGGGTCAGAAGTTTACATACTCTAAGTTGACTGTGCCTTTAAACAGGCCTACCTTCAAACTCAGTGCCTCTTTGCTTGAAATCATGGGAGATTCAAAAGAAATCAGCCAAGACCTCAGAAAACAAGTAGACCTCCACAAGTCTGGTTCATCCTTGGGAGCGATTTCCAAACGTCTGAAGGTACCACGTTCATCTGTACAACCAATAGTACGCAAGTATAAACACCATGGGACCACGCATCCATCATACCCCTCAGGAAGGAGACGCTTTCTGTCTCCTAGAGATGAGCGTACGTTGGTGCGAAAAGTGCAAATCAATCCCAGAACAACAGCAAAGGACTGAAACACTGGGGTGGCAGCATCATGTTGTGGGGGTGCTTTGCTGCAGGAGGGACTGTTGCACTTCACAAAATAGATGGCATCATAAGGGAGGAAAATTATGTGGATATATTGAAGTAACATTTCAAGACATCAGTCAGGAAGTTAAATCTTGGTCACAAATGGGTCTTTCAAATGGACAATGACCCCAAGCATGCTTTTCACAGTTGTGGCAAAATGGCTTAAGGACAACAAGTCAAGGTATTGGAGTGGCCACCACAAAGCCCTGACCTATAGAAAATGTGTGGGCAGAACTGAAAAAGTGTGTGCGAGCAAGGAGGCCTTACAAACCTGACTCAGTTACACCAGCTCTGTCAGGAGGAATGGGCCAAAATTCTTGTGGAAGGCTACCTGAAATGTTTGACCCAAGTTAAACAATTTAAAGGCAATGCTACCAAATACTAATTGAGTGTATGTACACTTCTGACCCACTGGAAATGTGATGAAAGAAATAAAAGCTGAAATAAATCATTCTCTCTAGTATTACACATTTCACATTCTTAAAATAAAGTGGTGATCCTAACTGACCTAAGACAGGGAATTTTTTACCAGGATTAAGTCTCAGGAATTGTGAAAAACTGAGTTTAAATACATTTGGCTAAGGTGTATGTAAACGTACAACTTCAACTGTCTTTACCTCAATTACCTTGTTTATCTGGTACTGGTTCTCCCTCTATATAGCTCCATTCTTGTGTATTTTATTTTATTCCTCGTGTTACTGTTCCTCATGTTACCATGTGACTTATAAAATTTTATTTAAATTTGACTTTCACGCATTCTGAAAAATTATATAGTATCACTTATCTCGTCAAATGTCTCTTGCTTCTCTCTCACTCTCTCTCTCTGTCTCTCTCTCTCTCTCTCTCTAAACTCTTTCACCTTATCTCTCTCAACAATCTCTCTGTCTCTCTCTCTCTAAACTCTTTCACCCTGTCTCTCTCAACAATCTCTCTGTCTCTGTACACACTGTCCAGATTTAATGTTGGGAAACTGGCCCAGTCCTGAGTGTCTGCGCTGATTCACTTTTACCTCTCCTCTGCCGTGTGTGTGGGTGTGTGTGATCTCACATTGAGAGCATTGTGGGGGAATGGGAATAGGTTGGCTTGTAATCAGGGAGCGGAACAATCACAACTGAGTCTGTGTTATGACACTGAGGGTTGGTGAGCTCGTGTGGTTTTATGAGGACATCCCTTCCGGCCAAACCCTCCCCTAACCCAAACGACGCTGGGCTAATTGTGCACCGCCCCATGGGTGGTCGTGGCCAGCTGTGAGGTCTTTGCTTTGTTTTTTATTTAGAAAAATATTAACTTGTCTTGTCTCATCGCTGCAACAATGGACTCGGGAGAGGCGTATGGACTCGGGAAGCCGCACTGCTTCTTGACACACTTAACCCGGAAGCCAGCCGCACCAATGTGTTGGAGGAAACACCGTACACCTGGCGACTCTGTCAGCGTGCACTGCGCCCGGCCCGCCACAGGAGTCGCTAGTGCGCAATAGGACAAGGATATCCCTTCCGGCCAAACCCTCCCCTAACCCAGACGACGCTGGGCCAATTGTGCACCACCCCATGGGTCTCCTGGTCGTGGCCGGCTGCGACAGAGCCTGGACTAGAACCCAGAATCTCTAGTGGCACAGCTAGCACTACGATGCAGTGCCTTATACCACTGCGCCACTTGGGAGGGCCCATGTTTGGTTTGTCCATTTCTCTTCCTCTGCCTAAAAATAAAACACTCATCTCCACTGTCTTTCCCCTTTCCCTGTCTACTTTGCAATGTGTTGCAGAATCACACTGCTTATTGATTCCTGAGGCGATGGCTGGAGGAGATAATCCGTCCGTTAGCTGGATTTGACCTGTTGACAGAGTTGGGCATAATTTGAGGCACTGCGATGAAACAGATCTGTATCGCTTTATTTGAACTAAGTCAGGAACTGCCGACGTAAAAACAATGCCATGGCAACCCGTCACAGTAATAAGGTTAAAGGTGGAGTTTTGCATCATTGTGACACATTAAAGCAGGTTTGTAATGTTTCTTAACATCTCATTGAATGTGTACTCATTCTCCTCTCCACCCTGCTGTTACCTCATATTAAATCGTTCTTTATCATTTGTTTCTTCTTGTGTAGGTGTACTCCCATAGCATCTAGCCCTCCTCCTCCTCCTCCTCCTCCTCCTCCTCCTCAATTAGTAACACTTTCCTTTCTTCCCTTGTTATCGTCAAGGCAACAATCCCTTGACATTTTCTATTTGTTTCATCATAGTTCAAACAAGCGGCTCGGGTTCACAGCTCATGCAAAGCCAAGGCTTTTTATGATGGCTTTCATTGCTCTTGTACTGGGGGAGATGTGAGTGTTTTTTTTTTGCAATGATGAAATACATTTAAAAACTAGTTGACTGGAGCAGCGTGCACTGTTAAACAGGATAATGTGACGCTCAAGCCTGCAACATTATGTCCTGGGACAAATCATTTGTGATTTTGAATTCCGTACTTTGGTTTATTCTGACATACTGAACATCATACCTCATCACAGCCAGGCAGATAGTATGTTCATACGTTTCATATACTGTATTTTTGCATCGGCATTAACCAATACCACACCCTTCCCCTTATTAATCCTTGCGCTGGTCTGACGTTCACAATGGTATGAGTGGAACCTATCATAAAATGACCATCGCTTCCTTATCTGGTGCTGTGTCCTACTCGGCCCGCAGTGTGTGTGTTTATTTCGAGCTCGCCTTTCCCTCTCTCCGGATTCCATCCACCATTCCCTGGCTACTAGCCACTGTAACATTCTGCCCCCTCCCCTCCTAGCCTCTCCTCCCAGTCCTCAACAGGGCAACAGATAAACATAGGATCATGTCACCACGGCAACAACCATTGTGGAACATCGCCCCTGGTGGGGTGTGAAGCTAAGCCTGATAAATTACTACGGAGGATGATGAACCCCCCCCAGCGACACCATCGGAGGAACTACTGTACTAACACGCTACTGTTCTATGGGACAGATTAGATTCAGAACATAACTGTCATCATCATACTAATATCAACAGTCTTGCTACAGCTAAACTGTACATTACATGACCCCTAAGCAGCATGTCGGCCCTGCCTGCCACTGACTCCATTGGGGTGAACGTAATAAGATGATGGGTGCCTCGCCCACCTCGGAAGTCATACAACAAGTCATACAGCCTTTCCCAGAATGCCCGGCTGAACAGTCAATGATGTTACATCATTGAGGGCATCGCCATCTCCTGTGTCGGGGTGGTGCCCTGACGCAGCCTGATTAAAATCATGTAGGAAAGGAAATGCACGTCTTCGCGGCCATCAGTAGCTCTCCCTGTATATGATTAATAAGAGAGAGAGGGAAAGGACCGAGGGAAAGAGTGAGGACGGAGATGGAAACTCCATGAGTGTCCCTGTGTTACCCTCCTCTCTCCTCCCACTCTAGCCATGGAAAAGTCTGGTCTACATGTGAGTGTGTACGCTACTATGCTTGAAGGAGTACCTGTGGAGAATGTGGTTGGTTGAGTGTGTGTGTCTTCACAGAAAGAAAGAGGGAGCTCTGTTTGTTAGTGTCTCTGCCTTTGCATCGTGGCCTGGGGGGGGGGGGGGGGGGGGGGGCTGCTCATGGAAAAGCTGGCAGATGGAGGAGATTTAGCACTGGTTACACTGTGTGTGTGTGCGTGCGTGCGTGCGTGCGTGCGTGTATGTGGAACAAGAGTGTCTGTAAATCTCTATATGCAATACTGTGTGTGTTTGTGTACAGTGTGTGTTGGCTGTGACAGTTTATCCTATGCAGGGTGCTGAGTCCAGGCAAGTCGACATCTGTCTATTGCTCATGAGTCGTCTCTCTGAGGGAAACACTCCCTAGGAGGTATTCTGAAAATACACAAACCAGCCTGAGGCCCAGAGAACACAGTAAACAAGTAATACATTCTACTGACTGAGAATGAAATAACAGAGAGAGAGAGTGTGTATGTGTGAGAGAGAGAATGAGAGAGAGAGAGTGTGTGTATGTATTAGAGTGAGAGTGAGAGAAAGGTATGAGAAGAATAGTAGAAGGTACAGTGGTAAACAGGCCTCTTAACAAAGTCTTGCAGTCCCCATCGATGCTATCCTGTTTTGGCATCTGAATGCAGCGTTTTACTATTAAAACCTAAAAAGGTATTATAGTTTGGTTATTTTTCTCTGAGGGTGAGTGTTCTGTCTGACTCATTCTTAACCACACACTCGTTGCCATGGACGACGACAGAGCAAACAGTTGTCCAAACCACAGCTAAAAACTACAGCAGCTATGGCTATAAGGGCACTCTTCCGTCTCCTAGCCAGCCCATGGCCCCTTTTCTGCAACACAAAGCCACACTCTCAGACTCTCTCTCCTTAGATATCAATCACAGTCCTATGACATCAGCATTTTATAATGTCAATTAAATAAACATAATATAGATGTCTGCCTGTCTTTCATGACCTATCAAAAATGTCATGTGGATTTGATAATTGTTAATAATTGTAGATAAGGAATGTCACAGACCAAATTGTATTGTAAATGACGGTCCTTGCCCTTTTGGATGGAACGGAAGGTTTTCACAACAAACGTTTAGGGAATGTAGATTAGGACAAGTTTGGATGACATTAGGATTGATGCCAACCCTTTACTCTGGTACCCTCCCACATGCATCAGATATTTCACAAGAACAGGAGAACAAGAGAGGAAGCCTAGTGAGGTAAGAAGAGCTACTTGGGTTTTACTAGACAATGGACGTCTACCTACAGATGTAGGATCTTATTATGAGCCAGTTCGCTACACCAGGAAAACAATCCTGCAGCAACAGTAAATGTGAATTATTATATGGATTATAATGAATTTACATTTTTCGTCAAGTCTGACATTTTAAAATGAAAATTACAAGCCTTTTGAAAACCTTGAATATACTACAAGTTTGCATTTCATGCTGCGCAGGAAAATTCTCAGTAACAAAAGAGCGATCAAATTAAGATCCTACATCTGTAGAAATGACCTCTACTCCCATCTTAATCAGATGCCCGTGACCTCACGCCATCGTTCCTCCTGGGGCAGATGAGATGAGATGAGATGAGAGGCATGCCTTGTGAGTCACCCTGGCAGCTGTCTGATCCTGTCTAGCCCCAGTCTGCAGTATGCAGCTGTGCCTTCAGCTTTCACAATGACCCATCTGGGCCCCTTCTGGGACAGGAGCAGAGGGTGGAGGGCCCCTGGCAGTTATAAACATGGTGCTAGCAGCTGATGTACTACTGTAGTAATGCTTTCCAATGCTTAAGCCTCTTTCTATAGGCATAGTTTTTTGGGGGGCTCAACACATTTAACACACGACTACAATGAGAATATTTATTTACAATAAGCTACTACAGAAGGGTGTTGGGAAATAGTCTTACGCATCCCAGCTCACCCTTTTAGTTCAGTCAGACACAGTCAAGGCACAGAGATCGGGTTCTCGTTCCATCTACCTCGAGCATCCTGGGGAATCGTCATGACCACCATCCGGACGCAGCAGAGGAGTACAAAGGGAATTCTGTGTAGTGACCCACGGTACCTCTGATCTCACCATCCCACTATGGCAAACAATGTAACATAGCCCAACTGTGATGGCTTCACATGAAATGAAGCAGTGGAAATACATTCTGTTTGACACCGGAAGGGAGTTCCTTGGGGTTTCTTTCAGAGCTATGTGTGACCTCACCACACAGGAGTCTGGCGGGGATATATCCCTTTCCAGGGCTCAGCCAATCCCCTCAACCTCTCTCCATGACTACAGCCACTGGAATCCCTACAACTACAACCACTGTCAACATGGCATCACCAGCTATCATGGAACCTTTGCCTTTCCACACGTTTCTCTGTAGGACTGACACGTCTGACTCTCTAACGTGGTGATTCTGTAACGTCTGTATTGAGATCTGCTCCCAACGTCTAACATTAACGCCAGGTTGACAGTTCAGACATAAAGTCTGTATCAGATCAGATTAATGATTAGTGGAGCCATCATTCCTGCCCAATAACATAAGACACACGTCAAGCCATTAATCCCATGTCACGTCAGTCTGCCTTTTGTTCTGACTGTGTCCACTGTGGAACTGATTATGCTTTATCTAAAGGGCACATCCCTGGGGGAGGGAGGGGGATGTTTTTATGGAAAAAGTTTGACATTAGAGAAAGAGCTTTTGTTCTCGCTCTTGGTCTGCTCGTCGGGTGTGCAGCAGCCTCTGTTTTGGTTTTCACTATCAGACTATCCCTGGAGTTTATTGGGACCAACACAATCCAATGTGTTCTCCTTCCCCTCGTCCTCCTCTGGTGGAGGTTTAGGCCACCTGAGACGACTGATCAATGTCCTATTATGAGATGTGCCAGAGTTGTCAGAATCTCTACCGCTGAAGTTCATACCTCATAGTTGACATCAACCTACCTGGGTGGGAGGCACTAGTTCTATTACCCACACTTAAATGTCTTCCCTCTCAGAGAGAGAGGTGTTAAGTAGTTCTAGGCAGTGGTGCGTCTTAATAAGGGTGAAGTATAGGAAGAGTAATAACAACTAAAGCCAGTGTCAAACCCTCCATCCACCCACGAAAGCTCCTTGATAAGAAACCATTTTAAAAGCTCGATCAGCCTAATGCCCTCTGTGTGGAGTCTGCTAGGTTAATAATCAGAGTTATGAGCGGCCATAACCCACCCAGTGCCCTGCCTAGATCTCAGTGACAGGATATAACTCACAGGCCAGTGCCAGGAACACACCGTCCGAGCAGCAGGCATCAGTGTTGGCGACATGTCACCAGCTAACACAGCTGCACCTGGAACTGCAGGACACACTGTCCAGATAGAAATAAGCCATGCACTGTGTTTAGATGTTGACATCTGAATAGCCGCACACAATCGCAAAGACACCGGTGTGCACACACAGAGATACAGAAACACAGAGACACATCCACACACACACCCAAATACACTGACACCATCATTCTGTGCTGCTGCCGGTGGCTAAATCCAGTCTCACTCTATGAAACAGGACCCGCCGCCATTCCATTCCATTCCATTCCACTCTCGTTGCAAGAGTATTTATAATCAAAGCACCAGAGCAGATTTTCATTTACACGGTTTCTGAAAAAAATTTGGCCGAGTTATTACGATCTTGGCAGTGGCCTTCTGAAGTAGCGGCTAGAGCGTAGGCTACAACGTACAGTAAGTAACATGTTGCTCCAGCGCCCACAATTCTGTGGACTGGAATAGGAACAAAATATCTGTTGACCAACCCAGGAACGTTGAGTGGCGGATGGACAGGTGCCCTGACCTTTAGCTTGCCTGGCAAATCATCGTCTTCTGTTGTGAGAGCGAGCTCTGTAAGCCAAGAGGGCAGTGGGTGGTTAAGACCCGTGCAGACGTCTGGGTCATACGAGTAGTTCATGTTTGTATCTCTTAATAAGTGCAGCTCACAGTGACTTCGCCTGGTCCCCTTAATAATTTGGTCCTCAAGTGCAAGAGTAGGCTTTGACCCACACACACGCACAAAAGTACACGCACATGCACTCATTGACAGGATGTGAGCTGAATTAGCTAATGGGTAGCAGGAAACAACAGTCTTGTGGGTCTGCGAGTCAGACGACACAACAAGTGATGCTGTTTCCCAACAGGACCCCACCTCTCGCCCCCAACAGCATCAAAATGAGCCCAGCGTGAACCATGCACATTGTTAACAATGCAGTGTTATAAAACCCTGTACGCAAGAGTAACACTGTCTATCAGCCAATCGCTTATCAAGCCTTCACACAGCCATGACACCCAGATACTAGCTATGAGACAGATCTGTCAACCTTCATGAACCCATTGATCTTTGTAAAAAAATTATTAGAAGGAGAATAGCTTTTATCAATTAGTATTTGTTGGGGCTGACTGGGTGTGATAGGGTGGAGCAGGGGTCTTCAACAGGTGGCCCATCTGTTTGGGCTTCATTCTGTCAATTTGCAGTCTACAAATGATTATAATTATGTTCCGTCCCCCAGATCATCCACTCAGAATCTAGTTGGGGACTCTAATGGTAGAGGGAGGTGTAAAGAAAGACAGAAGAGAGGTGGATAGAACCACCACCGCTGGGGGGCATATGTAGCCGGGTTTTAGCGGCACGCTGCACTACCACCAGACCAGACCCCGGCAAAGCCCTCCTCGATCTGACACAACTGTGTAAGCAATATGGCTGAAAGTCTACCAAGCTCTCTGAGTTAATAGGTGGAGCTAAATGATTAAACCTATCCAGTCATGTCTGGTATATCTGTTTCTATATCCGTGTCTTGTGTTAGGGGCCAGGGGTTGATTTGAAATCAGGCATACGCTGCATTCTTTAGGACATCAATTCTATGAATATTGTGACAAGAGAATATAAAGACCTGAAAATAACTATTCTGTGATCTTGAAACATGAAGTTACAGGACAAAAAGCACGAAGAACCATAACAAGGGAAGGCGTACGCCCCTTTTGTCAAGAGTGGAACCACATTGTTAAAATAATACACAATCCTTTTACACAAGTTAGATCAAAGGCAGAGAGAATCCTTTCAAGCTGATACTGTGATGTGAAACCTATGCAAGTGCACCTTTCACAGCGCTTTTTGATCTTTCCCAAGTATAAAAAGGAAAGAAAAACAAAATTAATGACAGCTCAGTGCTCTTGGCTGAACTCTTCCTAAAGCCAGAACAGATATGAGAGAAGAGGGAGATAATCAGTAGAGGACCACAGACTGCTGCACTGTGCCAATAGATACAGTCCATGTAGCTAGCTGGCCCCAGGCTGTTCCCGTCTGATCCTGGGCCATGATAAAGATGGTGATGATGGGAGGGAGAGCCAACAGAAAGAGCCTGTGGTTTGGAGTGGACTCAGGATGTTCAAGGAAACTAAACACATCGGAGGAAAGAAGAGGAACATTTTATTTGACGCAAACCTACAAGAATGTAGGATCTCCTTGCCAAAGCGCGGGGCTTTCCCCTTTTTCCTGCCATGTTATGGCTGTGGTCTTCCTTCGGATCTGTCCATACAACTTTTAGGATCCCCTGAATACTCAGGCAGACATCTTAGAACAGAAATAACAATCAAGTGAGTGGAATTAAGGTGAAAGGGCATGAAGGGATACACTTCAAATAAACTGTACATGAATGGCTCACCAAAACCGATATAATACAACTTCTGAATTTGCACTAAACATAGAACATAACACCGTGCCAGTGTGTCATTCAGAAATGTGAACAGTGAGGGAGAGGGGCAGTGAACTGACTTTGCACACACACAAACACTCATGCACCCTAGTATTGAATCTCTCGGCCAGTGTTCTACAGAAGAGCTGACATGCAACAGTGAAATGTAGAGCCTGCCAGACATCTCTCCACAAGCTGCAGGTACCGGAGGGTGGGGGGGGGGGGGGGGGTGGGGGGGGGGGGGGGGGGGGGGTGGGGGGGGGGGTGTAGGAGTATGGATGACAGGAGAGGTTGACCCAGAGGGCGGTGAGAGACAGAGAGTGAGTGAGGTAAAGTGGGAGAATCCAAGGGGATGAATCATCGTACTAATTTGGTGCTGCTGTCTATCGCTTCGTTCCTCTCTCTCTCCACCCTACTGTACGCCATTATCACACCCCTCCCCGGTTCCCCCACAGTGATCACAGTGAGTCTGACTGGACCATAGAGAGGTCACAAGCTTGAGGTAATTGGTTCTGAAGTGCAGCCAGGTTTGCCTGGGGTTGGGGACAGAGACTGAGGGAGACAAGCTGTAACTGAGAAGTTGGATGTCCCCTGTGATAGAGTCAGAGACAGGACTGTCACTGTCCCCTGACTCCATGCCAGAGCAGTACAGGGATGCTGAAGAGGCTCGTCCATCATAGACACACAGATCCTGAGTTTTCAATAACAGATGAATGAGTGGACTGACAGCACGTACCACGCCCTCAATGCAATGATCAGATGGGCGGGAGGCCTTGGTCCACAGACACCTCTGAAGCATCCCTGGAGGAGGGGAGGAGGAGGAGAGAGGATGATAGAAGATGGGTCAAGGGACATTTGTAGTTGAGAGAGGGCCGATGAGATGTAGCTTTGCCCTAGGCCTGCCACAACACTGTCAGCTGTTGCTGGGACTCTGGGACCCTCAGAGACTCTTCCTCCCTCGCACTCTCCTCCTCACACTCCTCCTCACACTCTCTCACAAGGACAGAGTGTTTGAGTGGTATGTGTTTCTCTCCAGGGAAAAACCTAAATAGGTTATAGCATAGGTTATGCACCACATGGGCGAGGCCATTTATGTGATTTGTTATGATTTTCTCTTCTATAACAAATGGGAGATATGTCTTTGGGTATATCTTTGGGTGCCGGTGTCCAATAGTATGGCCACACCCTGCTGTTGCAAGGGGATCGCGTGTTCTCCTGTCGATCCAGGTTTAATTATAAAGCATCACTGTCAGAGTGTTTCCCTGATTCTAGCCACATGAAAGGATGTGGCTATTTTCAGAGAGCACTCCCACGAGAGAAGAACAGCTGTGGTTGACGCCAGCACAAGCTCACACACGCAAACACGGAATACGCACGAACGGAACATGGAACATGCACAAACGGAACATGGAACACGGGAACATGCACAAACAGAACATGGAACACGGGAACATGCACAAATGGAAAACACACTCGCAGTGGATCCCGAGTGCATCCACCTATGCAAACATACTCAGCTAATCCTCTGACTTACAGTAACTCGTACTGTAACCCCCCCCCCCCCCCCTAACCCCAGTTCTCTGATAATGGACATGAGACGTATCACATGTGGGGTTTGCTAGGACCGCCTACTCTCTCGAAAGTACCTATCAGATGCGTCTGTTGGGGACAGACGGGTAGAGTGGAGAATGTGGTGAGAGACCATAAAAGGAGCCAGTCTCCCCCATCTGGTTATTCTCAAGCATAATTGTCTTCCTCACACTCTCGCGAGCAGGGGAAACGCAATGATATAGTCACACAACTGCTCCACGACACAAACGCACCAACTGTAAAAACATAGAGCGTGCATAAGTAGCTGGCAGGCCTGTTTTTTTCTTCTCTCTCACTGGCTAGGCCTCTCTCTCCAAGTGAGGATGGATAACTGCTATGTTACGCTTAGCCAACTGTGTACCACCCTGCGTACCACCCTACCACCCTTCTGAAGCTAAGCAGGGTTGGTCCTGGTCAGTCCCTGGATGGGAGGCCAGATGGTGTTGGAGGGCCAGTAGGAGGCACCCTTTCCTCTGGTCTAAAATTCCCCAGTGATTGGTGACATTTCCCTGTGTTGGGTGCTGTATTTTGGATGGGACATTAAACAGGTGTCCTGACTCTCTGTGGGCACTTATTGGCACCCATGGCACTTATTGTAAGAGTGTTAACCCTGGTGCCCTGGCTAAATTCCCATCTGACCATCTAATCATCCCCAGCTTACAATTGGCTCATTCATCCCCCTCCCTCTCCCCTGTAACTATTCATTGCTGTAAATGAGAATGTGTTTTCAGTCAATTTACCAGGTTAAATAAACACATTTAAAAAAAAGCCCTGCATGACGATAGCTGCCAGTACTAGTCATAAGCAGGATTGTAACTGCCGACTGTAAAAATCACTGGTCATCAGGGGGCTCGAAGATGAGGAGGGAAAGGATTGGTGTCGCTCGGGCATCCCGGGGGTCCACTTTTTTTTTGCCTGTTAAGCTGGATATTCTCAGCCAAAGTGTCATTTCTCCCACCACCACTAGGCTCATGGTACAACCACATCCTTGGCTGACACTACCGGAAGCACGGATGCTATGGTCAGTAATCATACAGATCTCCTCCCAATCTGGGTCTAGGGTCTCCAAGTTCAAGTTCAGTTTCTTCCTCACCTCCACCAGTAACTCAGCCGGATATTACTCAACAGTAAAGAGGTCCCGTTGAGAGCTCTAAATGCTTGGGCCAAGACCATGTTAGTTTTCTGAAAAACAGAGGCAGTGAGGCGCTGGTATTGTTAATAACACAGCACATGGGGCTGGTGTGGTGAGCCAGGCTTGGGGTACCCTTAGCAAAAATCCTGCTAGTGAGGGTTTTTTCCCACAAGACCTTAGCTTCCCTGAGGCAAGCTGGTACCGCAGGGAGCAATTCCTTTATTGGGGCTGTATGTGACTGGCGTCTCTTTCTGTCGTATAGTTCCCTTGACGGGCCCTGAGCCCGCTTGCAGATACTGTATGAAGGAGCCCAAACTCCATTGGAGGGGGGGCAGCTCAACTGCTCTCGGGCCATCAGGTCAGCTGACCTGAGAGGGTGGGAGAACGTGGTCGTAATCTCGAGGATCTCCGTGAGATGAATCCCATCGTCATCCTCATCATTCCCTAACTCAACTTCCCCCAACACTACGTTGTCGGACAGTGAGGGGAGGGAGTCAAGGCTATCCGCCATGACCTCGCCCCAACTGGGCTTAGTTGCAGGGTCCTGTGAGCACTGGGCATGTTCCTACCCAAGCAATTGATGCATAGAGGATGGGAATCTTCCCTGCTTGACCTCTCACTCTCTCACACACACACACACACACACACACACACACACACACACACACACACACACACACCAACGAGCTAAGAGCGTTTGCCACAGAGACAGTGGAAAGAGGTGAAACCTGACTCAGAGCCAGTGTTGATTCACCAACGCTGACACTCTGGCCAAGCTCCTCCAATATCATTTAACGCGACACCGTGCAGTTGCTGGCAATAAATAGAGCTG
This sequence comes from Oncorhynchus mykiss, assembly GCF_057628025.1. Lineage (NCBI taxonomy): Eukaryota > Metazoa > Chordata > Actinopteri > Salmoniformes > Salmonidae > Oncorhynchus > Oncorhynchus mykiss. The sequence goes on from NC_143034.1 coordinate 46,689,347, forward strand.
GGACTGAACCGTGTAGGACTACGGCAACATGAAGGCCACAGTTCATACGACTGACTACTGGTAGAGTCACAGTTCAGACAGTTGCAGTGGTGTGGAGTCACAGTTGACAGTTCAGACAGTAACAGTGGTGTGGAGTGGAGTCACAGTTGACAGTTCAGACAGTAACAGTGGTGTGGAGTGGAGTCACAGTTGACAGTTCAGACAGTAACAGCAGTGGCATTCAGTCAGTCACCATTCTGAAAGTCAGAAAGTACATTCAGTAACATAGGGGTCAAAGTTCATAGAGTAATATGGGAGTCAAGGTTAACACAGTCACAGTTCAATGGTAAGTATTAGTTGTCTTGAATGGCAAAGCACAGGTGATGGAGAGGATGAGGAACTAAATGTGATAGGAATTTTCAGCTCCATCCATGCCTTTGTTGGAACTTGATGAAGCATGAATTTGGGGGAATGACAAGGCATCAGTAAACAGAGAAACCAAAAAGTGTTGTAATACTTTTCACTTCACATTAGGTTGCTCCCACGCACACAGATTGTAAAAGAAGTCAGAATGCCTCAGACAGAATCCGGGACTGAGCGATAGGAGCAGTGTGTCAAACAGCAGGGGGGCCCTCCTTTACTGAGGTAATTTATTAAGACCGGCCGTCTCCGATTGGGTTCCTGCTAAATGCCAATAGTGTAACCAATAGTGTAACCTAGTGCCACAGTGGACATTCCAGGAAGGGGATCTGAAAACAAGACCGCAAGCCAATGCAGACACTCTAGAATAAACTGATCAAGATGGCCTCCAACAGCCAGCAACCAGATATTGACGCACCTTTAATATTGACACACCTTTAATTCTCTTCTAGTTAATTATGTTCAGAAAAGGCAGACCGTGTGAACATCTGTCAATGTTTTATAAGGCATTATATTGACCTGCTCTATAGGCATTTCTAAAGATAAAAAAAATAGATTTTCCAAATAGGTCCTTCCTCTGCTTTCTTCTCCTCTGGTTGATATACTGTACTGTAATCATGCCAGCTAATAAGAGCAGAACTGGGTTCAAATACAATTTAAAATATCTCCATTACTTTTACATACATTCAAAGTAAGTATTCAGATATATTTTAATTGAAAAGACAAGAAATGTAATATTTTTATGTATTTGGAAATGTACTTGGAAAGTATTTGAAATACTGAAAAACACTCACTGAAAAACACTCCCATGCAATTAACACAGATATTTGAAAATAGTATGAGTGTATTTAAAATATCTCAATTACTTTCACATACATTCAAAGTAAGTATTCAGATATATTTTAATTGAAAAGACAAGAAATGTAAATATTTTTATGCATTTGGAAATGTACTTGGAAAGTATTTGAAATACTGAAAAACACTCACTGAAAAACACTCCCATGCAATTAACACAGATATTTGAAAACACTGTGAAATACAATTATTTAATCATTTTTTAAAATTATTATTATTATTATTTTTTTTTACAAATAACCATTAAAATACTCAAATAAAAGTACTCGTTTTGGGCGGTGTATCGGAAAATACTCAAATACACAAAAAAAGTATTTTAAATACCAGATACTCAAAGGCACATGTATTTGTACCCAGGTCTGAATAGGAGACAAGACATCACAGAACTTGCCCCCAGCCAGGTTGCAAACTACCAAAAGTCTCGCCCTGTCATGAGGCTGCCAGCTGCAAGCCATTAGACAGACATTGCAGCACGCAAGGCTAAAAAAACACCAGCCCATGGAGTAGCAGGCTGCCACAGAGAGAGGGACTGTTCAGACTCCCTTCCCTTTCCCTCACTCATCATAACGGAATCCCTCTGCTTGACTAGGACATTATGTATGTACACTGGAGTGGTGTGACTGGGAGGTATACAGCCTGGTACTATGTAATTAGGCTACTCTGTATTGAGACACAGGGGAAAGGTACCCCCGCTTGTTGCTATGGAGAAGGCAATACAAAGAGACAGTCATCCAGTTGAAGTAGAAAGTTTACATACACCTTAGACAAATACATGTAAACATTTTTCACAATTCCTGACATTTAATCCTAGTAAAAGATCCCGGGCTTAGGTCAGGTAGGATCACCACTTTATTTTAAGAATGTGAAATGTCAGAATAATAGTAGAGAGATGTAACGCCCTGACATTGGAGATACCTGTTTATTCTCTATATTTTGGTTAGGTCAGGGTGTGATTAGGGTGGGTACTCTAGTTTTTGTATATCTATGGTTCTCTTTTTCTTTTTTGGCCTAGTATGGTTCTCAATCAGAGGCAGCTGTCTATCGTTGTCTCTGATTGGGGATCATACTTAGGCAGCCCTTTTTCCCCACCTTCAGTTGTTGGCTCTTGTCTTTGTTTGGTTGCATGTATTTTGCACGATGAAGCGTTTCGTTCATTGTATTGTTTTTTTTGGGGGCTGGTTCACATTTTTAATAAAATATGATGAACTTCAATCACGCCTACCCTTAACGACGAACGTTACAAGATAATTATTTCTTTCAGCATGTATTTCTTTCATCACATTCCCAGTGGGTCAGACGTTTACACACACTCAATTAGTATTTGGTAGCATTACCTTTAAATTGTTTAACTTGGGTCAAACGTTTCGGGTAGCCTTCCACAAGCTTCCCACAATAAGCACACGCTTTTTCAGTTCTGCCCACAAATTTTCTATAGGATTGAGGTCAGGGCTTTGATGGCCACTCCAATACCTTGACTTTGTTGTCCTTAAGCCATTTTGCTACAACTTGGAGTATGCTTGGAGTCATTGTCCATTTGGAAGACCCATTTGCAACCAAGCTTTTAACTTCCTAACTGATGTCTTGAGATGTTGCTTCAATATATCCACGTAATTGTCCTTCCTCATGTTGCCATCGATTTTGTGAAGTGCACCAGTCCCTCCTGCAGCAAAGCACCTCCACATCATGATGCTGCCACCCCAGTGCTTCACAGTTGGGATGGTGTTCTTCAGTTTGCAAGCCTCCCCTTTTTCCTCCAAACATAACAATGGTCATTATGGCCAAACAGTTCTATTTATATTTCATAAGACCAGAGGACATTTCTCCAAAAAGTAAGATCTTTGTCCCCATGTGCAGTTGCAAACTGTAGTCTGGCTTTTTTTAATGGCGGTTTTGGAGCAGTGCCTTCTTCCTTGCTGGGCGGCCTTTCAGGTTATGTCAATATAGGACTTGTTTTACTGTGGATATAGATACTTTTGTACCTGTTTTCTCCAGCATCTTCACAAGGTCCTTTGCTGTTCTGGGATTGATTTGCACTTTTCACACCAAAGTAGGTTCATCTCTAGGAGACAGAACACGTCTCCTACCTGAGCTGTATGGTGGCTGCGTGGTCCCATGGTGCTTATACTTGCATACTATTGTTTGTACAGATGAACGTGGTACCTTCAGGTGTTTGGAAACTTCACCCAAGGATGAACCAGACTTGTGGAGGTCAACTATTTTTTCCTGAGGTCTTGGCTGATTTCTTTTGATTTTCCCATGATGTCAAGCAAAGAGGCACTGAGTTTGAAGGTAGGCCTTGAAACATATCCACAGGTCCCCCTACAATTGACTGAAATTATGTCAATTAGCCTATCAGAAGCTTCTAAAGCCATGACATCATTTTCTGGAATTTTCCAAGCTTTTTAAAGGCACAGTCAAATTAGTGTATGTAAACTTCTGACCCACTGGAATTGTGATACAGTGAATTGTAAGTTAAATAATCTGTCTGTAAACAATTGTTGGAAAAATGACTTGTGTCATGCACAAAGTAGATGTCCTAACCGACTTGCCAAAACTATAGTTTGTTAACAAGAAATTTGTGGAGTGGTTGAAAAACAAGTTTTAATGATTCCAACCTAAGTGTATGTAAACTTCCGACTTCAACTGTACATGTAAGGGAGGAATGTAGGAATACATGCCAGGGCATAAGCAAGTTATTATTTGAGCATGAAACAATATATGTACTGTATCTTCACTCACTGTATACGCTCAAGTAAAGAGAAGACAAATACCCCCAAGCGCATACTGTAAACAAATAAATTGTAACTCTGGAAATAAATGGTAATGCAGAAAGTGAGTACAAAAATACACGGAATTAAAAGAAACGCTTTGATAGCAGCTTGGTTAGCCTTGCGAAGAGCATATAGTTGGAGGCTACAACTACTTATAGTAGAGTAGAGTTGACTCTTTCCACAGTTCTATATTCACACAGCGTTATTGTGGGTTTTCCAGCCAGTTAGGCCATGATGAATAGACAGCATGGCACCGCTTCAGGACTAAAATTACGTCTTCATCTTACACTGAGTTGAGGCTTTCAACTATCTGTCACAATCAGTCGTCATAGGTCGGGCGTTGGCTTAATCACATGTGGACCACCGGTACTACTGTGTTTATGGTGTCATATTATGATTTCGGCCCACAGGTCTGGCTTTATATAGCATTAGCCGCATTTGTCAACCATAAGACACTATGCGAACGAATTGCAAAAATCGCTGAAGTTGGAGACTTTTATCTCCCTCACCAACTTCAAACATCTGCTATCCGAGCAGCTAACCGATCGCTGCAGCTGTACATAGTCTATTGGTAAATAGCCCACCCATTTTCACCTACCTCATCCCCATACTGTTTTTATTTATTTATTTTTATTTTTCTGCTCTTTTGCACACCAATCTCTACCTGTACATAACCATCTGATCATTTATCACTCCAGTGTTAATCTGCATAATTGTAATTATTTGCCTACCTTCTCATGCCTTTTGCACACATTGTATATATAGACTCCCCTTTTTTCTACTGTGTTATTGACTTGTTAATTGTTTACTCCATGTGTAACTCTGTGTTGTCTGTTCACACTGCTATGCCTTATCTTGGCCAGGTCGCAGTTGCAAATGAGAACTTGTTCTCAACTAGCCTACCTGGTTAAATAAAGGTGAAATAAAAAAAAATAAAAATGGTCCGGGAAAGGTCAATGAACTCACTCCATGTATCATTCTTCATGCAAACTACAGCACCGTGCAGACGTCAATTCAACATGTATTCCACGTTGGTTCAACGTAATTTCATTGAAATGATGTGGAAACAATGTTGATTCAACCAGTGTGTGTCCAGTGGGGCTAAGATGAGTTTCACTACTAACTAACACACTTAACATAGATAGCCAATCTGTGCAATATGATTTCCTGTTGATAGACAGTGTTCAGAGTTTTTCAGAAAGGGCTGAATCCTAAGTTGGGATACATGCACGTAACTCCAATGTTGAAATCTTTGACATTATGTTTTACAAGAAAGTATACGTTACACACACATCTCAAATGATAAATTACACCATCGCATCAGCATTCGGCTCTCAAGAATTAGCTTCCTCTCCTGTAGTCTAAATCAGTGTTTCTCCACTCCAGTCCTCGAGTACCCCCTTACACATTTGTATTGTTGCCTCCGGACAAGCACACCTGATTCAACTTGTCAACTAATCATCAAGCCCTCTAATGAGTTGAATCAGGTGTTTTTGTCCGTGCCTACAGCAAAAAATGTGTACGGTTAGGGGTCCTCAAGGTCCTAAGCTGAAAAACACTGGTCTAAGTATCTCACTGGTCTAAATACCTCACTGTTCTAAATACCTCACTGGTCTAAATACCTCACTGGTCTAAGTAACTCACTGGTCTAAATAACTCACTGGTCTAGATACCTCACTGGTCTAAATACCTCACTGGTCTAAATAACTCACTGGTCTAAATAACTCACTGGTCTAAATACCTCACTGGTCTAAATACCTCACTGGTCTAAATAACTCACTGGTCTAAATACCTCACTGGTCTAAATACCTCATTGGTCTAAATAAATCACTGGTCTAGATACCTCACTGGTCTAAATAACTCACTGATCTAAATAACTCACTGGTCTAAATACCTCACTGGTCTAAATACCTCATTGGTCTAAGTAACTCACTGGTCTAAATACCTCACTGGTCTAAGTAACTCACTGGTCTAAGTAACTCACTGGTCTAAATAACTCACAGGTCTAAATACCTCACAGGTCTAAGTAACTCACAGGTCTAAATAACTCACTGGTCTAAATACCTCACTGGTCTAAATACCTCATTGGTCTAAATAAATCACTGGTCTAAATACCCCATTGGTCTAAATAACTCACTGGTCTAAATACCTCCCTGGTCTAAGTAACTCACTGGTCTAAATACCTCCCTGGTCCTAAATAACTCACTGGACATGGAAAGCCTGAGGCCGAATAGCTTTGACCAAGTATACCAGCTAGAGCAGTACCAGTTTAGGGTAAACTCATCCTTGAGTGAGGAGCCACTCACTCTGGTGAGAGAACGTTAAAACAGTTGCTGTAACGCTATAATAAAGTTCAGAGTGTATTTCGCACCAGCTCATGATTTTCCCATGCATCATGGAGAATTCACCCAACCCTGTGGTGGAATCTAGTGGTCTTGTACAAGGTTTCTCCACCTCACATCTGAAGCAGCCTACCGCAATCCACTGCTACAATCTACCATACACAAGTGGCTGTGTATCCATCTTTTGATCCACTCAAACACTGATACACTGCTAACACTTTCTAATAACTTTCATGGATAAGCATTACTAAACTACATACATGTATATGCTACCTTCATTTTATCCCTCTGTTGCCGCAGAGAATTTTCCTGCGTAGCAGGAAATGACAATTGTATGGTATTCAAGGTTTAAAAAGGCTTCTAAAGTTTGTCATTTCCACTTAAAACATGTCAGACTTGATTTATCCTAACTAAAAATGTATCAACCCCTCCAAAAATGTCCATGAATTCTAATCCATTTACTATTTCACATTTCCTGTTCCAGCAGGATTACTTTCATGCTGTAGCAAACTGGTCAAATACAGATAGCACACCTGTATTCAGCCTGTCCTCAGAGCCTGTTTGTAAACATGTATGACCACACACCCCTCCGTTTCCCACTCTCACCTGGTAGATGAGAACCTTGAAGTGCCGTCTCTTGAGCAGCTCGTTCTCGTTGCTCTCCAACTTCTTGATCTGGCCCGCCTGCTTCTCCAGGTTGGTGCGGACCGTCTTCACGTTGACGCTGACCTTGCGCACCTTGCCCAGCATCTTGTTGACGGTGTTGGCCGTGTCAGTGTGGCTCTTGGACAGCTTGGCCAGCTCTCCCTGGATGCAAGAAACAGACTTCTCCATGTCCTGCTGTCTGGCCTCCAGCCCGTTCTGGGTCTGCTGGATCTGGTCCACCACCCCGATGATCTTGTCGAGCAGGGTCAGCACCATGACCCCGTTGATCTGCGCCTCACTCTTGGTGCCCGAGCCCGTGGCCAGCACCAGGTCCACTTCTTCTGAAATGTCGTCTTCATCGCTGTCGGTGGCGGGCTGGACCGCTGCGGCTACCAGGGACACCTCCTCGTCGTCAGACACCTCGGTCAGAGCCACTCGCTCCTGCTGCAAGCCTGCTGGATCCGCCATGGCTGTCAAGTCCAAACACACACCGCTCAGCTCTCACGCTCACTAAGGATAAAAATAGACTACCGGGAGAACAAACTTTAAGGGGCCACCCTGACCAAAAGTCAAATCCAAATACTTTTCCTTTCTATGAAGGGACACTTACTCTTCCACTTCTTTGGAGCTTTTCCTCTTCCCACTTTCTAGTCTACTTGTCTTCTTGCTGTCTTTCTTTTCCTCCTTTTTCTCTTATTCTCAGTCCTCTCAGTCTCTCTCTCTCTCTCTCTCTGTCTTTGCGTCTACCCTGGGATGCTGGCCAACCAACGGGAGTGGAGCCTCTCACTGCTGAGGCATGTGTGCCCTACCTCAAATGACGGGACTCCCTGTGATACCACCCAGTCAAACTTTTCCTTTCCTACACCCGGCCCCCACTATACCCCACCCCACCCGCCACCCTGCTCCTGGGGCTCCACCCCCTTCCCCTGCCCAGCCTGAGGGTATAACAACCACAAGCCCCTGTCTCCACCCCTAGTGGTTGGGCAGAGCCTGGCAGACCCCGCCCCCATGGTAGGGACTTCCAGAGGGGAGGCAGGGGAAGGAGCCAAACATGCACACAATGGCACAAACCGGCACAGATTAAGTGCAAAGTTTAAAGCTCCAGTCACTTGCGTAATTCATTTAATCAAATCTGTCATTTCAAATATCATACCACATGGTTTAGTCAGAATAGAGTTTTGGCTATACATGTTCTATGACTGGGAATAGAGCCCGACAGTGGAGGTGTCATAATACCCATAAAACCTAGCGGTCAAACAGGGAAATGGTTCCAATTGTTTTTCCACCATACACTTTTCCCACGGGGAATTTTAGAAACATTTAAAAATAAGAGCTGTGTTTTGTGTAGGCGTACCCTGGCGTGACGTTTTGATAGCCTCTAAATCTCTCGGACAAGGTGAATGTATCAATATATTCTATTTACTCTCAGACTTGAAAATGGTAATTAGCATCAAAGTGGACATCATGCAAGACTACAAATCCCTGCAAGCTCCTGCACGTCATCTCTAGCAGACCTCTTTGCTAACAGCTATTGTGTCAATTTAAAATTTGCACAAGACAGTTCACAGAATTGTCAATATAAATACATTTTGCCAATTTATTCATTTTTAAAACTGCATTGTTGGTTATAGACTTGTATGTAAGCATTTCACTGTAAGGTCTACTACACCTGTTGTATTCGGCGCATGTGACTAAAACAATTTGATTTGATTCGATTTTATCTGCTACATTTGTCCAAGTGTTATTTATGTTTCTGCTGTAGGCGGTGGTAGACAAACCGACCTCACCTGAATATCGTATCCTTATAGAAATCTATTTGTAAAGCCATGTGGACTCTCTTTTTTGGGATGCTACATGTCTTGCATAAAGAGGAAGATATATGGAGATTTACGCTTTTTTTTTTTTATCGCCAGCAGAGGGCATATTGTCTTCATGGGCCCTCCACATTGTGTACAATGTCATTTTTCAGCAATCAATTCCAATGACAGTAAGCTAACACATTCTTGCCAGGTGAATACTAGTCAGTCACTCAACTCTACATTCATGGCCATTCCTGTTTCCAAATATACATTTTCTTCATTACAGGGTCCGTAGTACATTTTTTGACCAGTCACACTTAGGCAGGCCAGCAATCACACATGCACGGGCACACCGGAGACCAACTTACTCACACAGGACAGGCCCATCTGCACACTCTAGCAACAAGCTGTTGAAAGAGAAAAGGAAATATGTGAGTATCTAGTCTTGTAAGTGCACTTATTCAATTGAGGGCCACATCACAATCACAGACACTACTAGGTGTTGGTATAGTTGCCCCCCAGAGCTATATATTTAGAATAAATACATAGCTCTGTTTGCCCCTAACCTCTGCTTCATGGTCAGACACAGTGCCTTCAGAAAGTATTCACACCCCTTGACTTTTTCCACATTATGTTGTGTTACAACCTGAATGTAAAATGTATTAAATTTAGATTTGTTTTTGTCACTGGACTACACACGATACCGCATAATGTAGGATGATGTTTTTGGAAATGTCTACAAATGAATGAAAAATTAAATGCTGAAATGTCTTAAGTATTCAACCCCTTTGTTATGACATGCCTAAATAAGTTAAAATGTGCTTAACAAGTGACATAATAAGTTGCATGGACTCACTCTGTGTGCAATAATAGGGTTTACACGATTTCTGAAGGACTACCTCATCCTCTCTGAACCCCACACGTACAAGTATCTGTAAGGTCCCTCAGCCAAGCAGTGAATTTCAAACATAGATTCAACCACAAAGACCAGGGAAATTTTCCAATGCTTTACAAAGAAGGCACATATTGGTAGATGGGTAAAAGAAAGCAGACATTGAATATCCCTTTGAGCATGGTAAAGTTATTAATTACACTTTGGATGGTGTATCAATACACCCAGTCACTACACAAATACAGGCATCTCTCCTCTCCATGGTGATTTCACCATGAGACCGATGGTGACTTTCAAATAGTTACAGCGTTGAATGGCTGTGATAGGAGGAAACTGAGGATGGATCAACAACATTGTAGTTACTCCACAATACTAACTTAATATTCCAAAACATGCATCTTTTTCGCAATAAGGCTCTAAAGTAAAATTGGAAAACAATTTTGACTTAAATCTACTTGAAAATCTATGGCAAGACCTGAAAATGGTTGTCAAGCAATGATCAACAACCAATTTGACAGAGCTTGACTACATTTTTTTTAAAGAAAAATGCTGTAATTGCTGCCAAAGGTCCATTGACTCAGGGGTGTTCATGCTTATGTAAATGAGATATTTATGTATTCCATTTTCAAGAAATTAGCAAAAATATCTAAAAACATTTGTCATTATGGGTTGTGTGTGTAGATGGGGGAGAAAATGTGTGAGAAAATAAGTCAGGGGGGGGGGTGGATACTTTCTGAAGTCGGGCCAGTAACCGAAGGTCGGTAGTTTGAATCCTCGAGCCAACTAAGTGAAAAATCTGTCATTGCACTTAACTCGAATTGCTCCTGTAAATCGCACTGGATAAGAGCATCTGCTAAATAACATTTTTTTATGTGAATGCCAACAACTAGATATTATCTTCATATGAGTTGAGGGGTGCATCATCATGATCATCAATATTATGCAAAGGTGACGTGACGCGCATTAGCCAAGCCTCTGATCAGCTGATATTTCGTTGAGGGCTGTGTGTGGAACAGCGTTGGAAACTGGGAGCCGGGAGCGGAAGACTCGTTGCTAGCTACAACAATAGTAAGAAATTGATGGTTTGGTGACAGTATTCGCTGTTCAATACCAGCATTGTTTCCAAAATGTGTTTTCCCCCACCCCCTGTAGCTAGTAAAGCAAACGTTACGGATGATTCGGTAACATCCACCTCACTGTGTAGCTCGCTAAAGTTATCCGGTTACCGTAGCTAGGTTTTAATTTGCTACGATTTAAGATGAGCTAGATTTCTGTCAAATAACCTGAGTGTCAGTCGAGGAAAAACGTTAGCTAGTCATTTTGTTCTGTAATATAACGTTGCTGTTTTTGCTGAACAACGTTAGCCAGCGTACGTTACCAGAAAGTTTGAGGTCCAACAAGTGCTTCTCCTGCGCCCTGGCTAACTAGCTAGCTTGCTAGTAATGTTTGTTAGCTAGTTAGCTAAATTAGCCAGTGGTGCAATTAATTGTCAGTTCATATCGGCTTTGCATCGATATACGCGGACAATTAATTGTACCGCTGGCTTCCGAAATTAAATTTTGAACGAACTGCTTTGTTTTTATAATGTAACGTTAACGAGTAACTAACGTTAGTGTTTGTGTGTTTTGACAGCTGATCAGACACACTGCCTAACTCGAGGTGTCGAGGATGCGGACAAAACAAATGGTCACGCAGAACAAGCAGTGACCCTACTAAAGAGATCCTCTTGCATGGACTTTAACGATATAGTTTGCTAAATGTATCCCCACTTGTTCGACCGTTGTAGTTGGCGTTAATATTGAAGATTTAATCCTGCTTGACTGTTAAATCAGATCACATGATGCGGCTTAATCCACAGCTAGCTAGCTAAACCTGTTATGGCACTCGAGGCATTTGCACTTCAAGAACATATGACTATGTGTGTTGAACTTATTTCTAATGAATATAGTGTGAACCTGTTGTCTGTCCTGAGTCAGTTTGCACCCTAGACTGAGAAATTCAATGGCTTGGCTAGAAATGCTGTAATTGATTGTACAAAATGAGCCTATTGTGAGATGAAACTAAATGAGGATTGTACTGGCACGTGATGGTACTTTGACATGTATTACGGTTCTTGAAGAGTGTCTCCCCAGTTTCATGACAAAATAATGACTAATGAGCCAAACTGAATTATTTCAACGATTATTGGGGCTAGATGTCAGATTCTTTCAGTCTCATGCCTGCTTCTGGCTCAAGTATAAACTATCACACCACTAATACAGAATGTTCATTACTGCTGTACAATTAGGGTCATCCTTACAACACACACATTAGGAAGAGGGTGCAGGCCTATGCCAATATCTTTTTTCTCTGAAATTACACTTCAAACAAAGAAGGTAAGGCTATTGTAGTGTGAAAGGGAACTCAGTGTAGGCCTATGTATTCTCAGTTGGCTGTCTTTTTGACAACATTGGAGGCTCATCCCTTCTGGTAGAACTCAGCTTCTCCTGTTTACTGTGCAGGTGACGGTTTCAATCATTTTGTCCCTAGCTATATATCCAGGAGGATCCCATTGATCGCTGTGCTGAGTAGGTGCACCACACTACGCCATCATGGGGGAACTCTTCAGAAGTGAGGAGATGACCCTGGCCCAGCTCTACCTCCAATCAGAGTCTGCCTACTGCTGCGTCAGCGAATTGGGAGAGATCGGAATGGTGCAATTCCGTGATGTGAGTCTTCCAGGCTTCTCTTCTTCCATTCCTCGTGATGCTCTCTCTAGAGCTAGACTCTGTGCTTATTGTTTCTCCTTTCCTATTTTGAGTGCTATTCTGTCAATCCATCTTCAGGCTATGTAGGTCTAGAGCAGTGTAATGTATGGCTCTTAACAAAGGACACACTCAGGAAGGAGGTAGATGAATATGGTAGTCTGTTGTAGTAACATCGATTCAGTCAGAATGTTGTAAAAGCACATGCCTTGGCGTCTGCAACATTTTCATCATGTGCACATAGCTGACCCTTTAGGCTGCGCATGGGAAAGCTCACACGTGACATCCCTCCAGGGATCATATGGCGTAAGGGAAAACTAAGGCAGTGTTTCCCGTATTCGTTTAGTAGCTGCGGGCCGCCGCTGCTAAATCGTTGCCTCTCCATTTTATTATTAGACATTTTTGGGATTGCATAATGTTTTCATTTTGAATATGAATGACTGAGACCTGAAGAAGTATGTAGGAAATACAATGGACCTAAACATTTATTTTTATAAGATCATCTTTGAGAACTAACAATCATCAAAATAAAAATGACAGTTGGAGAATTTCCAAGAAGAGAAAAAAAAGCCATGGGGCCCCCATTGATTTAGTTTTTGAATCACTCAGATAGCATAAGAACACTGCAAAATGTGTAGAATTGCAGGAACACTTTTTTTAGCCAAGAGGGCCTCAAATGTTCTGTTGGAGATCGCGCTATTGACCACGTCAATACTCGCCACTTAAGCCCCATTTTGTTCCAGAAAAAAACCCTGAAGTTACAATGTACACTGAGTGTACAAAACATCAGGAACACCTTCCCAATATTGAGTTGCGCCCCATTTTACCCTCTGAACAGCCTCAATTCGTTGGGGGCATGGACTCTACAAGGTGTCAAGTGTTCCACAGGGATGCTGGGCGATGTTGAATCCAATGCGTCTCACATTTGTGTGAATTTGGCTGGATGTCCTTTGGGTGGTGGACCATACACGGCGCTTACTACCATACCCCGTTCAAAGGCACTTCAATCACAAAAGATTGCCAATTCAACCTCTGAATTGCGCACATACACAGTCCATAGTCAATTGTCCCTACTATTCATCTCTACATTGATTGAAGTGGATTTAACAGGTGGCATCAATAAGGGATCATAGCTTTCACCTGGTCAGTCTGTTATGGAAAGAGCAGGTGATCCTAATGTTTTGTACACTCAGTGTATATTTGACTCATTGGGTCTTTGGTGTTTTTCAATTAGGTAAATACAGATGGGCAATGCCATGTTTCAGCCAATGTATTTGAAGCTGCTATGCTGCATCAGTTAGGCTATATTGCTTTTAAAGGGAAAATTATATTTCAGATCGTGTTAACATAATTTAACTTTAATGCGTTTTGCCGTAGAATGTTTTATTTTTTAAAGTCACCGGAAGTTAATTTCTCAGTCGTTCTCCCTCAAACTCACTGGTGTGCATTCCCCCCAGACTGCCCCAGCATAAGGACATTCTCCCCATCCCCCACACCAACTTTGCCACACGTTCTGAAAAAGATCCCAGGGGAAACACTGAAAGGGACTAGCTGTTGTACCCAGTATGATGTTATTATACCCTTTATTTGGTTTTATTGCCTCATCATTCATAAGACCAAATGATAGATAACTGGTGTCTGCACTGTTTTCAGAAGATATCAGTAGTGCTGTTTACGCTCTGAGCTTTCTGGATGAGTTATTGCATTTTTATAGAAGTAGCCTAAGTTACAATTTCTTTGAATGCATCTTAGTGTTACAAGACAATGTTTGTCTCTAATTGTAAATGACAAATAATGGCAAATGTATTGAAGGCATTTTTATCCCTGCGATGGCAAAGGTTTTGAATAGTTTGCATGTTTGCATTTCAGTTGAACCCAGACGTGAACGTGTTTCAGCGCAAGTTTGTCAACGAAGTGCGTCGATGCGAGGAGATGGACCGCAAGCTTCGTGAGTGAGCTCAAGCGTTTAACCCGTTGCTTCACTCATAATACTCCCCCATATTTACAACAGTATCACTGCTATTAGTTATCCCTACTCAAGGTTTGTGGATGTGGCAAACCTTGCTCTCTCACAGGGTTTGTGGAGAAGGAGATCAAGAAAGCCAACATTCCAATGGTGGATACGGGAGAGAACCCAGAGGTCCCCCTCCCTAGGGACATGATTGACCTGGAGGTAACTTCTCTCCGTTCTCTCTTAGAATCCACTCTGGTTACAAAGTGCTCAACTCACCATGTCCCCAGCTCACTAACTCCCCCATCACCCTCTGTCTCTATAGGCCACTTTTGAGAAGCTGGAGAATGAGCTGAAGGAGATCAACACCAACCAGGAGGCCCTGAAGAAGAACTTCCTAGAGTTGACGGAGCTCAAGCACATCCTGCGCCGCACCCAGCAATTCTTCGACGAGGTCAACTCCACTGTACTCAAACCAATTCACTATATATTCACAGCGTTTCTGTGCCTGCCTTATTGACTAGGCCCCTTGAAGACTTCATAATGGATCATAGGATTATGTTAACTTAGTATGGGTCAGATGTCTGCATCCTGTGTACAGTATATGGTAGCATAAGGCTTGTGTATTTATAACGGCTAGGTAATTACATCCCCAACCCCAGACCAGTTATTCAAGTTTAATGATGCAACTAGGTTACATAGCAGAGTGATACGCCATACACAGATAGTCTTTCGCATATGACGGAGACGAGACTACCTGCTGTCTGTACCTTTGACCTGCATCAACTCCACTCCACTGAGTTTGCAAGCAAAGCTACTTGAACTTAGAATGTTATTGCCTATTTTACAAGCGCTTATGAGGTTGCATGGGGGTAAATCATTCAGCTGAATGTGTAGCCTTTTTTGCCAATCATTTACTGTTCATATAAACCCCAGCTCGCTGTTTACTATGTTTTATTAAGAGCCTGGCCTGTGTTCAATATCATGCTCCTGCCCAGAGCTCAAGCCACTGATCTGTCAAACCTTCCCAGGGTGTAAATAGTTCCCCCAACAAAGCAAGCCAGTTGTTCCTGGAAACAGGGATGCATTTCTGAATGTGCTATCATACGTCTAATTGGCTGAAAATCTCTTGGTCTACATGTAATGGTTGTCGTTCTCTCCACCCTGCTGCAGATGGAGGACCCCAACCTGCTGGAGGAGTCGTCTACCCTGATGGATCCCTCTGAAGCAGGGACCCGCGCTCCTCTCAGACTGGGGTGAGTCTGAGTCCTTGGTCCACTATTACGGATGGGTTAGCCATCTCCTCAAGACTTAAAGGTCAATGAAAAGACTGTCATTACGTTAAACCATCGGTTCTTCCTGGAGGTGGAGTCGGGTCAGTGTAACACCTAACTGGTTTGGCTCACACTAGCTCAGGCTGTCAGATTAGTCGGGCCACTGAGGTCACTAGACAAGTGTCTGTGCGGCGGTGCTCTGTGTCTCTCTGCGTATTCAGTCCCTAAGCTGACAGCCCACATGCTCTGTCAGTATCGGTGGACAATTGTTTCCTAATTACTTTTAATGGTTGGTAAGAGGCCAGTACTGCTACTACTACAGGTGCTACCACTCTCGCCTGTTGCCTGGCAGTAAGATGTAGCTCTGTTTATCAGGGTTCTGTCTTCAGTAGAGTAGAGAGTGAGCAGATAGGCAAATCACAGACTGATGGTAAGCAGTTCAGAGCATGCAGGTTGTAATCTATTTGCAGACAGAGACAAAGAAAAGAGATTTGATTAAATGTCATAATGAGTTAGCAAATCGGGGACAATTTCAACAGAAAATGGGGTGAAAAAATCACTCAGAAAACCGTAACTAAAATAGCTCAATACTGTGGATGTGGCAAAGCTTAGTGCTCATTTGGTAATGGATTGCTTTGTCCGGATGCAGTGCCTCAAGGCCCTAGGGCTTCCCATCTGATGTCTGTTTGATGCTCCTCCGTGGCTTTTGCAGCGGTTGAGCAACATGTGAGCTGTGATCCATGCCCTCAGCTCCCATTCCTATGTCCACCCTTATCCAGAGAGGATGTTTTCATCAGTAGTGCGCCCATCACCAGTGTGAACAAACAAAATCAATGACCTCTGTCCTTATGTGCCCGGGTTTAATTCTGTAATGCCATTACATTACGGACTGATCTTGGACCAGCTCCAACTTGAGCTGCCATTTAGCGACCTAACTTATTGCAAATATCAAACGCCTTATTTTGAGGTGAGGGATACACGTTTGGTAACTATTCTGCTGTAAATGCTGATCCATGCCTTATCGTCTTCCTGTAGGTTTGTTGCCGGGGTGATCAGCAGGGAGCGCATTCCTACGTTTGAGAGGATGCTGTGGAGGGTTTGCCGTGGCAACGTGTTCCTGAGGCAGGCAGACATTGAAGACTCACTGGAGGACCCTGCCACGGTCAGTAACTATTCACTGATACTAGTATAATCATCTGTAGGACTTAGGGGAACAAAAACTGTGCAGGATTTTGTGTGACCTATTCAGTGGGGTACTGTTGTACCATGACAGCTTGGTGGCATTGTGTGATTGTCATATGAGTGGCATTGATGTCCTTATTCATGCTACCTCATCCATACACTTTATGATAGAGCAGAAGTATCACTATCAGGCAAGGTTTTGTCTCCTCTTCACTTAACTCATGTTGATATGTTTCCCCTACAGGGTGACCAGGTCTATAAGTCTGTCTTCATCATATTCTTCCAAGGAGATCAGCTGAAGACTCGGGTTAAGAAGATATGTGAAGGGTAAGGGGCTATGATTGGTTGAGAAATTCAAGAAACCCTAACTAATCTAGACAGAGGAATGTTGTAATTGGTTTTCTGTTCCGCTCCAGGCACTCTGAGTTGATCAACCCCTCTCTCCTTCACCTCTCAGGTTCCGAGCGTCACTGTACCCCTGTCCAGAGACCCCCCAGGAGAGGAAGGAGATGGCTGCAGGGGTGGCCACCCGTATCGATGACCTGCAGATGGTACGACCTGCCTGGCCTATTGTAACACAGACAGGGGAGTCCACCCACAGTCAGTCCGCCAGCCAAAACAAATCATGTTTTGTTACATAAATTAAATTTGACAGATCCTTACATTTTTCAAGTGAATTAGCCTTTCAATATTTCATCTGTTTTCATTGTGAACTTGTTCTGGGCTCTATCATGGCTTCTGATCAGTGTTCTGTTTTCCCTGCAACTGTATACTCAGCTGCCAGAGGCTGTGGTGGACAGGAGTGGTAGGTAACCACATGAGGTATGTGGCTAACTCAAAGGCGCTGTTAGTCATTCGTTTGAGGAACGAAACCTTCTTTCTATTGTTCAACATGACGTTAGTCATCTTTTGATGTGCTTTTTGGATGGACCTCCACTTAACTAACGTTCGACTTTTTGCTGATGCAATGTCCGCGGAAGTTGCAGTTCCTCTTTCTTCCATTTCCTTTGTACTGAGCCGTCAAAGCCCTCAACCAAATTATGATGAAGTGGAGGGAAAGACTGATACCAGATTACTTCCCCCAGCAGTGTTGCCGTAATAGATAAAATATCTATCACACAAGACCACAGAGGAGATGTTTGTTAATCACATTAGGGAGGCCTTCAAATTGAGTTAACTTCTGTCTGTTTGCAGTGTTCATATCTCAAACGTTCCTGCTTCAGTTTCTGACTCACTCAACCTCTTCGGCGGTAGTGGGCATCGGCATCAATGGGCTGGGTGTGAAAAAGCTACAGGGAGAGGTCACAAACGGTTGTCTCTCGTGCCGTGCCAGGCCCATGAGGTGGCTGAACTGGACCTGCCTCTGCCAGTGGATATACTCTCCTGCCTACACACACACTGACCTGGCTTTGGGAGAGGACCTCTAAACCTGGCACAGTGACTCACCGCTCTAAAACGGGGCAAAAACAGGCACGGGACAGGGAGTAAAGGCCAACACACACACACACACCACCTCTTTGGTATTATAATCCAGTGTCTAACACCCTGTCTCCTTGTGCCAACTGTGTCTGGTGACCCAGGAACAATGCCTGTCTCAGAGTATTCTGGTTTTTGTAGCTGTTGAGCAACATGTGAGCTGTGGTCTTTAGAAGTCCAGCCCACACAGACAGTACTTCAGTTTATCCTTCCATGGAACAGCAGCAGTGTATGGTGCAACACCTTCCCTATACTAAGAGAAACCCAATACTCCCTCTGGGAATACCCACTTCTGTTGTTCTGCTCCAAAGCCCTACGTAGTCTGGTGGCGCAGATGGTTTGCACTTGGATGGACAGGAGTCATCCTTTCCTTGTTTGGCTAGGAGGAACCCTCACTCGCCTCGCATATAGGAAACCAGCTGATCATCAGGGTGGCTTACACTGAGTTCAGCCAATTAGCCACCCACACTCCCATAGTGACCACATTTACTACTCACATTCGCAGGAATGGGCTTAGCTTGAAGTTTAAAAAATAGTCACTCACATACCACTTCTCTCTGATAGATAGACACCCAGTGGTGTGTGTGTGTGTTTCAGTGGTGTGTGTGTGTGTTGAGTCTCTGTGGTTCAGGATCAGTTACAGCCCCCAGTGTGGACGGAGAGCGCAAGAGACTATGAATTACGTTTGTCAGGCTGCCTGTCTGCCAGAAATGTTAACATCCTCTCATTGCCAGTAAGTGCCTGGGAATGCTTGCCTCGCTGTTTGAGGGGCCACTGTTATGCCCGTCGCTACGGGGGCGGGATAGTCGTCGTCAAGAGAGAAGGGCGAGGGTGGAAGGGAAATGCCCGGCCCGCTAGTTTGGGAGTGAACAGTGTGTGATTGTGGGCGTGAGAAGGTCTCGACAACGTGGGCAAGAGTGGGTGTAGGGTAGCAGCATGTTAGCAATCCGCTGATCATAAGACATTAACTTGATATGAGTCAGTGCTGTATACCTGAGAACGCCTCCGCCGGCTCTTACGGGAAACCCTGCTACGCTGGGTCTGATATAACCCCTTATCAAACTTGATCACATAGTGCACACTGTCCAGCAAAGCCTTCTATTAATGTGAACCACCTCCACAAATAAGAAGGGATACCTGATTCATTGTAACAGCACTTGCTGTTCTGGACATGTAGGGAAGGCACACTATGCAGACAGTTCAATGCCACTCCCCACTATTCTAGCGTTGAGTGGAAACTACTAGAGGATTGTCCTGATGCCACAGTCTCCGGCCCTGGCCTGCATCTGTTAGTTTTCCATTTGAGGTCGGTTTAGTTAGGCATATACCTCTTCTTTTTTATTTTATTTTAATAAATGCGGAGTGCGAGGGTGTTAATTAAGAACTGCCTGCAAACTTTGTTCATGTGTCTGACAGACTGTAGACTGTCTAGGACCGAGCACCTGAGCTAGTTATACACAGCTGGATATGTTCCGTACCCAGCCACGCAAGGTTTCTACTACAGTCGCATCTTGTCTTCATATCTCAAACCCTGATCTCCCTCCCCGCTGCAGGTGCTGAACCAGACAGAGGACCACAGACAGCGGGTCCTGCAGGCTGCAGCCAAGACCGTCAGGGTGTGGTTCATCAAGGTGAGGAAGATGAAGGCCGTCTACCACACCCTGAACCTGTGCAACATCGATGTCACCCAGAAGTGTCTGATCGCCGAGGTGTGGTGCCCCGTGTCAGACATGGACTCAATCCAGTTCGCCCTGCGGAGAGGCACGGTAAGTCGAGTGGACGCCCTTCTCGACTAGAGGCATGGGGGAGGTACAGGAAGTTTTAAGTTGCGTCCCAAATAGCACCCTATTACCTTTTTAGAGTCCATAGGGCTCTGGTTGAAAATAGTGGGAATAGGTTCATTCCATATCTATTTAATGGGACATTTCTATCATACTGTTTAGGTCAAGTTCATTGAAGGAAGATACCGTAGCATTAAGTAGCTAGCTTCATAGGCACCAGTTAACCTAGCTTTGAGGCCATTATGCTAGGCCGTTAAGTCATAACAGATCCAAACTGAGAGACGGTGCTAACAGGGCGTGGAGAGGCACTGCGTGAGTGCTGGGTATGTGAGGATTTTACGCATATCATGGGGCTAGATTCCAGCGGTATCAGGACGTCATTCTGTTCTGTAGTCCTGTTCTGTAGTCCTGTTCATGCCAGTAAGGGCTTAACCCTGTCACGCACAGCATTCAGTCTCCATGCTCATTTATCCCACCAGGCTATTTTTACCCCACATGTCTCGTTGAGAAACACAGGGACATACTGCCCTCAATACACACAACGATTCTGCTTCTATGTCAGCCATCGAACCGTCCCTTGGACAAGCTGTTGTCCTTCACACACAGCAGGCATGGGAGATCAGATGATGCATGTAGTATGATAGATTCCTCTCCAAACCAGCTGTGCAAATGAATGTCATATTAATCTGATTTATTGAAGACGTTGTTGCAGATCTTTGAGTGATGGAGGTATGGAAGGTCCCAGTGCCCAGTCTACAGACTAATGGGGAAAGCAGGAGGATTCCTCTCATTCCTGAGTGCTGAGGAGATCCCAGGCCAGCTGACAGTCAGACTCTGGCTGGAACAACACAACATCCCTTTGTTAGACACATTCATGGGAGATTGAGCTTGCAGGGCAACTCCTGCTGTTCCCAATGCCTTGTAGGGCTGAATACCTCAACTCCCTGTAGAGGTTAACTGAGTGGTATTGTTGTGTCCTCCTGACCATCCTCTGAGTGTGTTTCTCTGGCCGTCTTTCTGTCTTGGCCTCCAGGAGAAGAGTGGTTCCACCGTCCCCTCCATCCTCAACAGGATGCAGACCAAGCAGACCCCGCCCACCTTCAACAAGACCAACAAGTTCACCTCGGGCTTCCAGAACATCGTAGACGCCTACGGTATCGGCAACTACCGCGAGATGAACCCAGGTAACCACATCTGACACCATCAACCTCGTCTCTCTCTGTCTGTCGCTCTCTCCATCATTCAACTACCTATTGTTCAAATGATAGGCATTGTTGTTTCATGTACCTCACTAGGCAGCAGACTTTGTAGGGATCTCATAACTCACATAATGTCTATGTATCCAGCTGGCTAGATCACATTGCCAAAGCAGGTGATAAATGTTCACCCCCGGTGCCAAGTCTATTTCCCCCATTATCACCCCATCACTGTCGATCATGCTGTATTGTGTATCACTGGTACGTGTGTCGGTGTGAGCTTGGGTTGGCTCACTCTCCTATTCCTCAATGTGTACGCTCATGAGTCCTCCCTGTCCCCAGCCCCATACACCATTATCACCTTCCCCTTCCTATTCGCTGTCATGTTTGGGGACCTGGGCCACGGGGTGCTCATGACCTGCGCTGCCCTCTACCTGGTCCTGAGAGAGAGCCGCCTGGTCGCCCAGAAGAACGACAACGAGGTAGGGACATCACTACCCCTGCCATCAGCCCATCAGCTCCATCCCTCACACCTTATCCAGCCTCTAGCTGCATTACTGGGGACTAAACAGGGCTTGGTTGTCTCTCTGCTTTAGACAGATTCTATCGCCCTAACACTGTAGTGGCATCATGATGGCCAGTCTAACTTTCAAGTTGGTGCTTTTTGAGTGTGAATAAATAACCAAATACTCTGGCTAAAACAAAATGTAACTGAGACCAGATTCTAACAGTGTAAAGTATTACTTCTGGTCTGTGTGGCTGTTTGATGTGGTGCGCGTTCAGCAGGACGCAATATTTTGGAACGTTCAGATAAAAATGATTCTATGTAGAACAGACATGCCTCTGACATGTAGAATAAGGAATCACTTCGGCTCTATTCGTGTTTCTTCTGTCTGCAACGTTCTACGGTGTTTGGCAACGGAACGTGGTCATAGTTTGAACGTGTCACTTCCTGTCTGTGTGTAGATGTTCAGCATGGTGTTTGCTGGGCGCTACATCATCCTACTGATGGGCGTCTTCTCGATCTACACCGGCATCATCTACAACGACTGCTTCTCCAAGTCCCTCAACCTGTTTGGCTCTGGCTGGAGCGTCAGGCCCATGTTTGACCCCCGCGCTAACAACCTCACCTGGTCGTAAGTATCCCCCCCTGTCTGTCTCGTACCGTCCTGTGGATTGGATTAGTTTACCTCCTGTACCTTGTTGGCAGTGCCCTCTGAAGTGATGATTCATGTCATGTTTGATCTTCTCAGGTTTCAGACACTTGATGAAAACAAGGTTTTACAGTTGGACCCTGCAGTAAGAGGAGTCTTCAATGGACCGTACCCCATTGGCATTGACCCAGTGAGTACTCCGTCTCTGTGACAACAGGCTAAAGTCCCCTTACAATAAAGATGGAATGTGAGCTAAAATAAAGTGTTATTTTGATAAATGTTATGTTACATTTCTATCATCCTGATTTCATTGTCTTATAACTGTGTTCTTCAGATCTGGAACATCGCCACCAACAAGCTGACCTTCCTCAACTCCTTCAAGATGAAGATGTCAGTGATCCTGGGGGTCATCCACATGCTGTTTGGAGTGTCTCTCAGTCTCTTCAACCACCTGTGAGTCATGCTTAGAAGCTACAGTCCTTGTATATAGAGCACTGTCTATGAATTTGAAAGGGTTTATATTTCCCCATCCTTATCCCTCTGCTGTCTACCAAAACAAGTGGTGGGGCGATTTAATTCTTTATTTTTTTAAACATTTTTTTTATCCCAGACTAACTTTAAGCAACCATGACAGTTTGTTTCCTGTCTGTACAGGACTGGTTTATCCGATGGTAAACATGTCTTGTTGTTTTCTGAAGGTATTTCAAGAAACCCTTGAACATCTACCTGGGTTTCATCCCAGAGATTGTGTTCATGGCCAGTCTGTTTGGCTACCTGGTCATTCTGGTCTTCTATAAGTGGTTGGCCTACGACGCTCACACCTCCAGAAATGCTCCCAGTCTTCTCATCGCCTTCATCAACATGTTCCTGTTCAACTATAACGACCCCACCAACCAACCCCTCTACAGAGGACAGGTGATCATTCCATCCATCCTTTCATCTGTCAATCTGTCCTTTTTAAAATATTTTTTGTGCGAGCCATTTTATGGTGGGATAATGTTTGACGCCCCATACGCATCTAACATCCCTCGTTCTCTCGTCCTTCCCCTCCACAGATGGTTATTCAGACGCTGCTGGTGTTGATAGCCCTGGCGTGTGTTCCCTGTATGTTGATAGTGAAAACCCTGGTTCTGCGGCGACAGTACCTCTGGAAGAAGAACTTGGTACTGTAGTAACATCTGCCCACACACACACACACACATTTGTTCCATTGGGATCTGGAGTGTAGAGTTTGTGACCCCAGCAATAACCCCTGTCGTCCTCTTTGTATGTTCCTCCAGGGCACCCAGAACTTTGGGGGGATCCGGGTGGGAAACGGCCCCACGGAGGACCAGGCTGAGATCATCCAGCATGACCAGCTCTCCCAGCACTCGGAGAACGACGAGCATGAGGTGAGACCAGGATGCCCCCAGCCTCCACTCTGTTAGCCTAGCATATACGACGTATGTGACCAGAGTAGTCTATTATAATGTTGGCCCAAGACTTAATAGCGGATCCCATTGGACACTGCTGTCGGCAATATGATCCAGACCTAGACCAGACCTTGAATAATGAAGCCATCAGCCACACATAGAAACCCAACCCATTTACTTTACATTACCAGAGCTCTCGTATTCCCTGCTTCACTAACAGCAGCATAGAATACGTATTAATTATAGAAGTGGGATCTGGCAGGAGCAAATGAAACTGACCACGAAGCTAATCCAGCAGCTCTTATTACTCAACATGTGCGTTATTGTAATACCTACAAAAATGTTGTTTTTACATTTTTAGAGTTGATTCAGTGGGACTCCCTCGCCTTTTCAGGATTTCTGATTAACATATGAAACGATACAACAGGCTCCTGTGAACCTCAAACCAGACAAGCTGTCAGTTTGTTTCTGTAGCTCTCAGGAAGCGGTTATGGCTGTTTACAGACAGTTTGCTCTTTTATGTTTCCAGGACCCAGGATTTATAGAGCAGCTTTCAAAGCGCCTCACACAGATTCCTACCCTCTCTCATTGTTGACCTTTTCAAGTGGAGAGGAATTTGATTTGATTGGAGGTTACTTTATTTAGCAATGTTAGTCTCTACAGTCCGTGCCACTATAAACTCTATGGCCTTGAACGAGAAGAGAGCTCCACGTGATTCAGTGGACAGGGCTGTGCTGGAACAAATCTTTTAATTCTAGTATGTTGTATTCATTTCCAAGACATTTTAGAGCCGTGTCACATCGCATGTTGATAATGTGAGCTCTGGCTCATGTATCACCATGCAATCCGCTTCAAACCATTTTTATTAATGGCATAGTGTGTGTTTTAGAGTTGTGCAGCTCCTCCCTCTGGCCAGCAGGTGTTCAGGCAGGCAGGGTGCTAAGTAGCTAACAGTAAATATAGCATTTCTGTTTTAACATGGAGGAACTCATTTTAACAGGCCACCTTTACAGAATTCTTACCTATAAACTACTCGGGTCATCTGGTCAAGTATCCAAATTAGGCTAACTGTGTTAATCCTCAGCGACAGAACTTAATTAATTTGTGTTCAATTGGGAAGTACCGTCTTTGGTTTTCGTTATGGTAAATGGCTGTACTACCGTTAACTAGGCTAAAGCTTTAGTTGGCTTTCTCCTAACCAGCCTCTCTGAATGGCTGAGCAGGGTGTAACCCAAACAGCCCACTCCCACCTGCTGCCACTGTCAGAAGTGGGTCACCAACCCCATTGGTCACTACATTCCCCATCACGGTCTCCCCTAGCAACCACAGACACAAACACAACAACGATATGCCATAGATATATCTGGAAATGTCACAGTAGAATGTTGTCACAGTACTAGGCATGCTCAAATGCATGCTTTTGGAGGAATTGCTATGCATCACCTAGATACCAGTGCCATACTGTTTTTATGCAGCCCCTTAAGAAACGTTGTCAGTAGTTTTGATCCAGTGCCTGTGACGACTGCAACACCTAATTACCTTCTGTATATTATACATCTCCATTTCCCATGTTTTACTGTCATTTGTTTTCTCCTGTTTCTCTCATCTGTTCTGTTGTCCTGTCACCTGTCACTAACAAACCTAACTTGTCAATTGCTTTCAAGGCCCCCGAGGAGGAAGTGGTAAGCCAGGCACTCATGCCCCCACCCCATCCCCTTACCCAAAGCGCATGTCTTGCTAGTCTGTCTCTGAGCCTCCGCTTGTGTGTGTGATAGTGTGTATCTCTGTCCTGCATGTGTGTTCTGTCCCCTGAGGCTGTGTGGTCTGAGTTTTTGCTGTCTCTGGGTGTTCAAGGGATTCTTCTAACACGCAGCTGCACACTGAGACTAGTAGTACTTCATGTCTGCCCCGATCATGAGGTGGTACTACCATTACCAGAATGGCATATCCTGCACAGCTCCTCATGCTCTGCTTCATGGGCCGTAAGGAAGGAGCTTCTTGGGAGACCTCTGTTACAGAGGTCTGACTAGTGGGTCAGGCTACTGTTTCTGGAGTGGTTTTAATCTGGTGAATGTCTTCCTCAATGTGGTACCGTTTAGCCAAATGAGATTGCCCCGGACCTCATTTGGACCGGTCTCCCGGTCCCTGTACTGTTGTGTCCTTGTCACCGAGGGGTTTATACTGGATGTGTGTTCTCTCTCCCCCCCCCTCCTCCTCCAGTTTAACTTTGGGGACGTGGCTGTGCACCAGGCCATTCACACCATAGAATACTGTCTGGGTTGCATCTCCAACACAGCTTCCTACCTACGCCTATGGGCCCTCAGCCTGGCCCACGCACGTGAGTACATAAACCTCATGTTCTCCCCTCTCGCTGCCTCTCTACCCTTTTTTATTTTCTCTTTGAAAGGGTACAGTAAAACAGTTGATTTCCTTCTCTTCCTCTGTGATCCGACAGAGCTGTCAGAGGTTCTGTGGACCATGGTGATGCACCTTGGCCTGTCCTCCAGGAGCTTTGGGGGTTTCGTTGCCTTGTCCCTCATCTTCGGCGCCTTCGCCGTCCTCACTGTCTGCATCCTGCTCATCATGGAGGGCCTGTCTGCCTTCCTGCACGCACTGCGCCTGCACTGGTGAGAGAGACACTGCTCTCTTGCACATAGACAACATGTTTGTTCAGTCTGTGGATTCTCAAACTAAGGTCTCTAGAACCTTCCCTGCACTTAACAGCTGTTGGGCTGTTAGGGCTCCATCTTTTGCTAGTCTGGATTCCTCATTGACTTGGGTCAAATCCCGTTTTATTGGTCACATACACATGGTTAGCAGATGTTATTGTGAGTGTAGCGAAATGCTTATGCTTCTAGATCTGACTGCAGCATCTAACAACTCCACAACAAAACCTAATACACACAATCTAGTATAGAAATGGGATAAGAATATATGGATGATCAGTGACAGAGCGGCTAAGAGGCAGTAGATAGAATAGTGTAGTATACAGTATATACATATGAGATGTAATGCGAGATATGTAAACATTCTAAGTGGCATTATTAAAGTGACTAGTGATCATTTATTAAAGTGGCCAATGATTTCAAGTCTGTAGGTAGGCAGCTGCCTCTCTGTGTTAGTGGTGGCTGTTTAACAGTCTGATGGCCTTGAGATAGAAGCTGTTTTTCAGTCTCTCGGTCCCAGCTTTGATGCACCTGTACTGACCTCCCCTTCTGGATGATAGCGGGGTGAACAGGCAGTGGCTCGGGTGGTTGTCCTTGAAGATCTTTTTGGCCTTCCTGTGACATCGGGTGCTGTGTCCTGGAGGGCAGGTAGTTTGCCCCCGGTGATGCGTTGTGCAAACCTCAGTACCCTCTGGGGAGCTCTGTGGTTGTGGGCGGTGCAGTTGTCGTACCAGGCGGTGGGTGATACAACCCGACAGGATGCTCTTGATTGTGCATCTGTAATAGTTAGTGAGGGTTTTTGGTGACAAACCACTTTTTTCCCCCCTCCAGCCTCCTGAGGTTGAAGAGGTGCTGTTGCACCTTCTTCACCACGCTGTCTGCGTAAGTGGACCATTTCAGTTTGTCTGTGATGAGTCCACCGAGGTACTTAACTTTCCACCTTCTCTGCTGTCCCATCGATGAGGATAGGGGGGTGCTCCCTCTGCTGTTTCCTGAAGTCCACAATCATCTCTTTTGTTTTGTTGACATTGAGAGGTTATTTTCCTGACACCACACTCCGAGGGCCCTCGCCCTCCTCCCTGTAGGCCGTCTCGTCGTTGTTGGGAATCAAGCTTACCACTGTAGTGTCGTCTGCAATCATGATGATTGCGTTGGAGGCGTGCATGGCCACGCAGTCATGGGTGAACAGGAAGTACATGATGGGGTTGAGAACGCACTCTTGTGGGGCCCCAGTGTTGAGGATCAGTGAAGTGGAGATGTTGTTTCCTACCTTCACCACCTGGGGGCTGCCTATCAGGAAGTCCAGGACCCCGTTGCACAGGGTTTGGGTCGAGACCCAGGGACTCAAGCTTAATGATGAGTTTGGAGGGTACTATGGTGTTTAATGCTGAGCTGTAGTCAATGAACAGCATTCTTACATAGATATTCCTCTTGTCCAGATGGGTTAGGGCAGAGTGATTGCGATTGCAGTCATCTGTGGACCTATTGGGGCGTTAAGCAAATTGGAGTGGGTCTAGGGTATCAGGTAGGGTGGAGGTGATATGATCCTTGACTAGTCTCTCAAAGCACTTCATGATGACGGAAGGGAGTGCTACGGGCGATAGTCATTTAGCTCAGTTACCTTAGCTTTCTTGGGAACAGGAACAATGGTGGCCCTCTTGAAATATGTGGGGACAGCAGACTGGGATAGGGAGAGATTGAATATGTCCGTAAACGCCAGCCAACTGGTCTGCGCATTCTCTGAGGACACGGCTAGGGATGCCGGCCGGGTGTTGGCCACGGAGAAGGAGAGCCCACGGTCCTTGGTAGGGGGCCACATTCTCTGAGGACACGGCTAGGGATGCCGGCCGGGTGTTGGCCACGGAGAAGGAGAGCCCACGGTCCTTGGTAGCGGGCTACATTCTCTGAGGACACGGCTAGGGATGCCGGCCGGGTGTTGGCCACGGAGAAGGAGAGCCCACGGTCCTTGGTAGCGGGCCACATTCTCTGAGGACACGTCTAGGGATGCCGGCCGGGCGTTGGCCACGGAGAAGGAGAGCCCACGGTCCTTGGTAGCGGGCCACATCGGTGGCACCTGTGTCCTCTCAAAGCGCACTAAGAAGATTTGATTTGTTTGGAAGCAAGACGCTTGCGATGAGGTTGGTTTTGTTTTTGTAATCCGCGATTGTCTGTAGACCCTGTAAAGGAAGGAGCATGTCTTCAATAGTTTCCATCTCTGTCAGGGGGCATGGAGGTGTGGCACAGCCCTGTAGCTCTCCCTGCTGGTGAAACTATGGTAACGGACGTTTTAGCTCTAGTTCCTCGGGGCCTCGTCTGATCACTCAACCGTGTGTGTGTCTCAATGGAAACAAGGCGTGTCTCTCCGTCCCACTGGTATCAAGCAGACCGGTGCTACTGGGAGCTGTGGTTTTCCAGCTCTCACCT
The DNA here is from genome assembly GCF_057628025.1 of Oncorhynchus mykiss. Taxonomy (NCBI): domain Eukaryota; kingdom Metazoa; phylum Chordata; class Actinopteri; order Salmoniformes; family Salmonidae; genus Oncorhynchus; species Oncorhynchus mykiss. Next base: position 46,718,310 of record NC_143034.1, read on the forward strand.
CCAGCTCTTTCCTGGCCAGGAACCTGGAATCTCTCTGCATCCCATAAAGCAGTGGAGGATTGTGTGTGTGAGATGCTTTCCATCATGGAGAAACTTCTGGTGTCTCAGAACAGCCCTGTTGACCTGGAAGTGATCATCCAGTGGCACCCTCTCACAGCACTGACAGAGACCCTCATCACTGTATTTACCCAGCACATTGGAATCTAATGCTCCACTCTCACCGAAAGGCCCTTAGGACACGAGGCCTTCTAAATAAAAAAAATATATATTTTATTTTTTTAAACTTATTTTGCTTAGTGGCTGCTATCTAACACAGTTGTAAATGTGATTTTTGAACTGCCAAAGTAATGTCAGGTGTCTGTAAAATGTAGAGCAGTAGTAAATGTTGATCTAGCTGTGGCCAACATGCATATGTACTCGCTCCTATTCCAAAACCAGCATTTGATCCAGCCAGAGAGATTCCTCCAGTAGCTGAGAGAGGAGTCATCCCTTAAACACTTCTTGGTCTATTGTAGATTGTTACATTTTAACTTCGAACAAATACTCCCTCTGGATTTGAAAGGACACAATGACTGAAGTTAAAGTGCAAACTGTTAGCTTTAATTTGAGGGTATTTTCATCCATATCAGGTGAAATGTTTTAGAAATTACTTTTTGTACGCCCCCCCTCCCATTTTAGGGGACCAAAAGTATTGGGACATTCACTTGTGTATTAAAGTAGTCAAAAGTTTGGTATTTGGACCGATATTCCTAGTACGCAATGACTACATCAAGCTTGTGACTCTCCAAACTTGTTGGATGCATTTGCTGTTTGTTTTGGTTGTTTTCAGATTATTTTGTGCCCAATAGAAATGAATGGTAAATAATGTATTGTGTTATTTTGGAGTCACTTTTATTGTAAATAAGAACAGAATACGTTTCTAAACACTTCTACATTCATGTGGATGCTACCATGATTACAGATAATCGTGAATAATAATGATTGAGAAAGTTAGACACACAAATATCATACGCTCCAAGACATGCAAGCCTCTCACCATTACAATAACAGGGTGAGGTTAGCATTCTGTGGCGGGTATGACATTTGTGTGCATCATTGCACACCAGCATTTTGGATTTGAAGACTCAAAGCATTTGTCACTATCCCAATACTATTGGAGCTCGCTGTAAATCAGTTGTCAGCCTAGGGAGTAATTACGATCTCAGATTCATAGAAACGCAAAGCCTGTCACTTTTCCTTTGTTGCCTTAAATGTTCTGAAGGACAGCAGTGCTAGTTGACCACATCAAATATAATGCCACTAGGTTTGACCTTTTCTTTGTAAGTCTATTCTAGTGAAATATTCTAGAGCCCCAGCCTACCCAGATGAACATCTACCTCCAGACGTAGGGAGGAATGACGAGCATGTCTGCTTCCTCCATTGAAAGGTTATCCAGCCGTTAGTTTGCAGGGAGATTTTATAAATGGGGAGATGGAAAGAGGGTTGTGTTTCGCTTCTGATGACCAGGCCTAGGTCCTACCGTGGGTGTGTTAAAGTGGGTTACACAGGGAGGTCGTGGAATGGAGACCAGGGGTGATCTCATCTTGCCATCTCTGTCTGGCTTTGGCTTGATACAATCATTAAGGGCTACCTATATTGCACCTCAAAGACACTCCAGTTTTAAAGGGACTCCTCAGACTTACTTTCAAAAGATTTTTGTAATTATGTCTGTGTAGCATTGATTTTTGCGTTGATTCTTATAGCAATATGCCTTACGTTAACTGTTGCCTCTCTTGTTCTCTCTAGGGTGGAATTCCAGAATAAGTTCTACGTAGGCCAGGGCTTCAAGTTCCTCCCGTTCACCTTTGAAAGCATTCTGGAGGGAAGGTTTGAGGACTGAACACTGTCCTGACCACTGCTCCTATAACCTCACTCTGTTCCTCTTGACAGCCAATGTGATGCTGGTGTAAGGTAGACTCCACCCACCCTGGGTGTTGCCATAGGAACCCATGTGATTAACTCTGAGCTCACTGGTCAGGATCTTGGGTAAAATAGCTCTTTCTGAAAATCTGAAGTTAATGACATCGGTATTTCACATCCTGGTACCGTGATTGTTTTGTTTGTTCGATTAAATTATTTAATGTGTTTTTTGTTGTTGTGAAACCTGTCCAATGATGTGTTTGAACCTCACTGTGAGAATTGCCCTTCTGATCATTGTAAACGAGGACTAGTTTTCCGGTAGTCTAAATTGAGTTAATCTACAGATGTCCATGGAAAATGAGAGAAAATGGCACCAGGCTTAGATCCAGTAAAGGAGATTACTGGAGGTCTTTAAGTGTTTGTTTGTTAGTTGTCACATCGCTGCTCATATTAATACACAAAACACATAGAAAAAATGTTCACCCACACATTCTCTGAAGCAGGTAAAATCAGACTGACCTCTACTGTAAAAAAAAGTCTAAAGGGAATGAATTCTACCATACTACTACCATTCTACTCATGATAGTAGTTTCTTCTCTATGTGATGCAGTGAATTGAATCTCTTATGTATGAGAGGTAGATCTTGACACGTGTCCTGTAATTTTCTGCTGTTTTTGACCTGATGTGTTCTATACTGACGGCACTATTTTGGACTACATATCTGTGATGTGCAGTGAACTATGGGTAACCTGTCATATTAATGTGGAGTATTTCAGAAGTGTAGAAAGTAGCTGGGTTTTTCTGTGATAATCTGTGACCTATGAGATTATTGGTCATTGTGTGTTTTTGTTTTTGTTCCACGCCTGTTGAATGAATTATTCACACTGTGACTGTAGGTCTGTGTGAGGGGAGAGGGAAGGACAGACCACACAACAGGAATATGTAAAGGAGATCAGTGTATTGTCATAACTATGAGACACCAACTAAATCTGTATAGGACGGTAGCTGCATTGAGAATCTGTCTGTGTTTGTCAATAAACGTGAAAGAGCTGGTTAAACAAACTGCTTATTGCAATTCTTATGGCTGGGATTGGTGGAGGGTCATGTTTCATGGCTGGGATTGGTGGAGGGTCATGTTTCATGTGAGCAGTTAAGTAAATGTGTTGGGTTTTGAGTGTTTAAGGTGGTAAGATGCCATTAAGTGGATAATAGTTAATTGAATGCTAGCACCATACTTTTTTACATTCTATTTCAACACTTTTGGGGGGGGGGGGGTGTTATGGCAAACGGTTAATGCATGTGGCATGCTTTCATACTCCATTCACAAACATCTAGGTCTCAGCCTGTGCTAAAACTGTAACTTTGGCTATTTGACTACAGGGATGACACAAGCCAAGGGCACTTTCTGGTGGTTCCTGAGTGTAGTGCAGGTATGGTTTTCAGTATCTGTAGTTTCTCAGCAGTCCCCATGGGGGAGCTATTGGACTGGTGTTATCACTGGTCAATCAGCCAAACCCATTCTCACTGCAAACGCTTATTCACTTGAATCATTCTAGTAAGGTAAATGTTATTCTGTAGACAGTGCTCTGTTCTTCAGAACTAGGAAAGAAACCTTATTTGCTCCGTAAGAAACCTTTTCCTTGGCTGTCCTACCAGAATCCGATGTGTGTAAAAAGGTCTTAATAACATCAGCTAAAACGTCTCCGTGACACATCAATTATTTGAATGACCTGCTCTACATGTGCACTTTGTGGCTGGAATGGGATATCTTAAAGCTCCGTGCTAACCAGAATGAAATGAGTTCAGAAACGGCTGAGCACTTACTGTAGCACATCAAGGTACACTCATCCGCTCTCACATAATGGGTCTTTCTTATAGTAAAACCACTTTTCATTGCTTAATGGATTGACCTGATTAAGACTTTTATGGCAGGGGATTGTGTTATGATATTTTTACTCCGAACATCTTAAGTGCACACTAGATATTTCTCCTGCTGCACAGCTAACTCAGAGTCACATTGACCCTCTTATCTGGTGGAAGACAGCTTGAAAATAGAAGGCTCCCCCGCATCCCATAATTAAACCTGACCTGGTTTATCTCGAGGAATGACAACACAAGGAAAGGCATGTCGAGGGGCTCCTCAATTGATGTCTATGGGGTCTCTGTCTACATGGTGTGGCCCTGAGGCTAGTGTGGTTCTGATCCATGTGTTATTGTAAGTGCCCTGTTAAACAGTAGTCCTCAGACATTGGGAGAAAGAGGGAACACTGTGTTCTTCTCTAGACAATATTTTTTTTCTAGGGCCCTCAACACTAGGCCCCCATCTGCCATAACAGCACAAAGTAATAATAGTTGTTTATTTATCATACTTTTTATTTTATTTTACAACTTTTATTGCCCGGCATGGATAAGCAGCATTAAGAGCTGGCTTGCGAAAGAGGCCTAGAATCCCCACTGTGTTTACATTACCCGCCCCCCTCCCGTCCCCCCGCCCCCCCGTTGGTCATGTTTCAAAGCAGAAAGTAAGAATGAGTTTATTTTTCTCCTTTACCTAATTAAAATATAGTGTTCTTTAGCTGACCACAATTAATCTCCTTTGGAATGTTCTTTTTCTAGTATGGTTACAAGAGATTTCTCCTGGGTCAAAATATGATTTTACAGCTGTTGTAATTGAACTGGCTCCGATTCTCAAATCTCTTCACATCCACTGATCCAGGTACAGTAAGATATAGAGACTTACCTGCTCAAGAGGTGATATTAATCAATTAGGTACAAATATGTGCACAGTCACAGCTCTGTGGTGGGGGGGTGTGTGATACCTATTTCAAAGCCCAATCCTTATCCATTGACAGTAATTTGATGAATAACAGTATTTGCATAGTCTATTTTTATACATTAGTGTGTACTGTACACTGCCTGCCTGTGTGTGGCCTGTGTGTACAGTACACAGGTCTATAGGGACGGCAGTGTACTCCAGCATGGAATTGGAACATTGTACCTTGCTAAACTCATTAGCCTGATTCGAACACCCCTTTAACATCCTCTTGACAGGCTTACGGAAGCTTCTTTTTTCCCGTTTACCACAATCTGTGACTCGCAATTCGATCGATCATATGCTTTTCTTTAGGTTGGCACATCTTTTTCCCCTCCCAATGGCCAATGAACCTTGGATGTGACAACGCCAGTGCTCAGCCAACCACAAGGTTCTTAGAGGTGACAAACTGGCAGCACACGTATCCAATCATTTCTGGCCCCAGTTATTGTTGAGTTATTCCAATGTGCATCTGCTTCTACTGTCTGAGTTGAAATGATGGAGAAATCCTATTCTAGCTTTAATCCAAGGCGCCGCTATAAACCACAGCCATTACTCAGTAACGGGAGTAAAATGATCCGTGAATTAGAGGATCATTAATGACCCCGACTGTGGAACATGGCCTAACCATAGCATGTTACCCATTTTGACCAGGATGACTGACCCCGTCTCAGAGGATGTATCCTTCAAATAATACATCTGACTTAAAAACAGAAATCAACTTTGATTGAAAAAAAATCAAGTCTCTCCTGTTTGTTTGCTATTTAATAACAGAGGAAAGACGAGACCATTTGTCCTGGGAGTTGTAGGACTTGTTACCTCTTGACATTCCTCTGAAGGCCCCTCTCTTTCCTCACAGCGGTAGCTACCTCTTAAGCTTAAATGATGTACCATCTGTCAGTTTATCCCGAGACAGGTTAAAGAGAAACTCCTTAAATTTAAATTGGCACAGCTGACGGATGGTGTAAGAAGGTAGAGTCGGAGAGACAGATGCGTTAGACACTTGAGTGACAGGTACATTAGGTATGTTAAACGCCCAGGTGAGGCCGGGACAGAGAAACCCACTATTCTGAGGGCTAGGGGCTTTTCCTCACGATAGTGTTATTACTGCTAAGAGCGCTGATAACATTGTTACAGAAACACTTTTCCACGACCTTTCTGGCCTCGCCATTGTTTTCAGCGGGGTTTGTTGTGCACAGCGATATGGCCGATTACATCAGGAAGTTTCTCACAATATGAACATCTAACTCTAATGACGGCATTACATACACAAACACACCTCTGTGGGAGTGAGTTACATCACACCAAGGAGGGAAGGAGGAGGAGTGGAGGAGGAAGTAGCTGCAGACACAAATTAAACGATGACAGGCTTTCTTTTAATTAAAGTGTCCTGTGCTCCCCGAGCAACCTTTGAAAGTATTCTTAGTTCTTCCATTGTATCCTGATAAATCAGCTGGTCCTAAACTGAAAGAACACAAATGTATTGGTTTTCCCTGCCTCCTCATCAACAACACACCCGGCAGAACAGAACCAGTAATACCAGCTGCCATGGCCATCATATCATCGCACAGCACAACGTTGTCACCATTCTCCTTTACACACACACACACACACACAAAATGACAGTTATGTCACCAAACCAAAACCAAAAACAGCCCATGCCGGCCACCAGCTGAAGCCATTATGGTAAATAGTCTTTGATCCTCAACTCACATGGGCACACCAAGTGGCAGTTATGTCGCGTCACTGAAGAATCGCAAGTCATAGCTTGCAATTAAATCCAGGAGGCCAGAGTATTATTGTTCCCTTCCTCTTTGACAACTACAAGTGTGGCAGAGTAGAAGTCACAGGGTAGAGCGGTATTGAGAAAGACAGTTGGAGCATGAGATAGGCCGGGAGAGGAGGGAAAGACCAACCGTATCAGCCTATAGCAGCTAGAGAGCGTGTTGTGTACTTGACTGTTCCCCGACCCCAGAACCCCAGAGCTGAAGTGAACAGTGTACATGTTGTGATTGGGATGGAAATGACTAAGAGCTCTGAATGATCCAGACCACTAGATTCAGTTCTGTTCCCCCTCACTCTGAAACACTGGACTCCCTTACGTGCTAGTAGAGTCACAATGAGCCCACAGAGTTCACTCTTTGTGTGTGTGTGTGTCCGTGCGTGCATGTACAGTACTCCAGTCCAAACAACTGTATTTGGCAGGATTTTTATTGCTGTCCGTGATCTTACCCACCACACAGAAAATGAACCCTATAAGGACTGGCTTAGCTGTGCCTCTTGTTTTGATTGGGGCCTTTTCAAAGGTCTTGAGTTGAAGTTGAGAGGTTCACCCTGAGTTGAGCATCACCAAGTTCAATAATATCATTTCTGTCAATGCTGCCTGCCTCTTCCATGTTGTGGCAGGATACAGTTGCCACAGACGGAGAAAAAACAGACATCAGCCATCTGACCAGGCAACTTTTAGTTTAGAATGCTTTTGTGTTCTTAAGATTTTTCCAGGGAAAAAAATAAATAGCTGTGCTTAACCAAAGGCAGTCAATGTCTTGGCTGAGAATGCCTCGCCATGAGAAACATATTACCCGTGGTTAGGATAGGCTTTGTGCTCTCTGAACATTTCTCTCTTCAAAGCGTGACTTACTTGTGACGACAATTGTCTCTTCATTTTGTCTTAGTTGATATCTATAGAGGACACAACACTACACAGTAAGAGGAACAGTATTTGCATGTGCAATGGTTGGTCTTGTTATCAATAGGAAACACTACTGGCCATGACACACAAAGACATGAACCTCTGAGTCTTTTCTCAGTGAGTCTTCTCTCAGTCTCCTGTGAACTGCACTTGATGACATGAGATACTTGAGGTCAATGCTGGAATGTAACACAACAAGTAAAGTCATTGGAGAGGGCCAGACAAACAGGCACATACCAGATTAATTGGTATGTCAATGAACTGTCAATGTTGTAGGCTAGACGTGCACTACTAGAGGGCAACTAGAGTCATTTGCTGGAACGCGGTTGGATCATTTGCCTGGGCCTGGGGAATGGAATGCCCTGTGATGTGACGAGGGGTTGATAGATTGACAGGCTTGTTCACTGGAATCTAATTGCTGTACCATTATTAACAATGCCTTAATAATTGTTCACATGCAAAGCTTGTCAAACTGAAACAAGTTCTGATATTTAAAAGGTGAGCAGGTTCTGAGAGAGAGGAGAGTAAAGGGGGTGGGGTGGAGAGAGGGAGTATCCTAAGGCAGCCCAACCTCCAACCCCCCCCCCCAAGCCCCTGAGCAGGGATTGTTTTGTGATCCCCCCCTTGACTACTCAGACATCCACATGATCACACCATAATGAAACTTGAATCAGGAACATAAGCATCCAATAATTTCCCCATTTTGTAAGGTGTGAGGGGGCAGCTTCTAGGAAAGCTGAAAGACTGACAGAGATCTAGAGATGGAAGAGAACGGGGCGAATGAAAGATGAAAGAGCACCAGAGAAACGTGACGGATAAAGACAAACAAAAAGAGAAAAGTGAGAGAAAAAAATAAGTAGGCAGGGGTATAAAAGAAAAGTCCCTGGTGTCAGCTGCTAAATGTCCTTAAGTATTGAAATAGAGCATGGTAAAGCCGTGTGTTGGCTTGGTCTTTCATACAAACAGCCTTCACACTAATCTCATAAGGAAGATCTCTTGTGACTTCATATCAATATGATCTTATGGAAACAAGGTCCAACATTCTATTTGCCCTATGCTCAAACAATTCAAATGAACACCGATGCAGTGATCCATATCCCTAATTCCAACCGGTTGTCAAACATGGTCAATCTTGGTTTTGTAACTGGTGATGTTGAGTTCAGTCAATGGAGTCTATATGGGAAGATAAAAGATTCCTCCTCTTCCCCACGTTCTGTTTTTCTGATTCCCTGTTACATTTTCAACACGGGGATCAAGGTTGTGACAACTTCTGCTCTTTTAGGACGCTTGGTTACCAGGGAACAAAAAGCTAGCTGGCTGCTTTAAGCAGGAACGATTTAGAATCCAGATGTCTGACATTTTCAAACAGAACGGACACATTTTGTTTTGTACATCAGCAACACAGTTCACACAGAGTACTGCTAACATCATGGCTGGAGATGTGAGGGCGAAGGTCAATGGAGAGGAGTTAGATGCTGTAACAGATCTTTGAATCAATTTGATATGGCCAGGACTGATAAACCGAAGGAAAACCTCTGTACACCAAAGCCTTTGCATCTCCTCCTGAGAGCAGGTTATCTTCGTGTCTATGGAAGCTTCTCTTTGTTCTTTCCATTTGTATTGGTCCTGTGGTTTTGAGCTGTAGTTCTTCCGTGAAGGCTTTGGTCTTGATAGAACTACACCTGAATTAATTTTAAAAATATATCCTCACAATGGCTGTCTTCCAGATATCGGGACAAAATGTTCCCGCAACGGTGAGAAACGCAGCCACATAGTCAGCCTATCATCTCTGTCATGTTTTGCATAATGTGCGCGTGCCGAGGGCGTTAATGTGTGTATGGGGTTGGTAGGTGTGAAAATATAGCCACGGTGCAAAACAGAGCCACTCCTGCTGAGAAAACAAAGGCTATATTAACAAGGGTGAATAAAGGGAGAGGGAAAGTTACTAACATTTCTTGCATTCCGAAGGTCAAAGGAGCAGGATATTCAAGGGAAACGGTCACTCCAGGCAGGGCCCGTCTGTCCAGAGCTCAACACAGCCTGAGTGGAGCTAGCTGGACTGGGCCCAGTGCCGACCCTCAGCGGAAGAGCACATTAAAGCAAGATTCCAGAACATTGGCACGCAGGGACATTGTTCAACCTGCTGCAAGTAAACAAGAGAGAACTAGTATGTGTGTACACACCAGTGAAGAAAGCATCACAGCATGTCCCTTTTCAAGTGACTGGTATTTCCTGTGAAGTGTGGCTAGATATTTCTGGAAATCCATCAGTTCTTCTTGCTACATTTAACTTGTTTCCCCAAAAGTACCAAAAACAGGAAAGACAGACACTTGGGAAATGGTCTTAAGTGTAAACTAAAGATACTGTAGTTTGAGGAATGTTTTTCCAAGTGAAGAGACCATAATATTTCAGCACACAAGAGGAGAATAAATGTTAAATTGGGTCACAATAGTTCCCCGGTCCTTTGTACAAGGAACTACGTTCTGACCAGACTAAAGCTTTGTGGTTTGAGGGAACAAGACAAGCAGGGGTTGTTCCATGCCTTAAAACAGACCACACAATGAAGTCAATTCATCAAGATGAATAGTTTAATACAAAATGTACATTTATTGTTCTTCGATAAATTTTTGCGAGGCATGCCATCAACATTTATTCATTTCAATGTAACGTCCACCTGGACACAAGTGCAAACCTGCCTGAAATTCCATGAGCAGTAACCAGGAATGAAAGTCATAAGTACAGAGTCAAGATAAAAATAAACAAAAACAAAAAAGGAGGCATACAATAATTATTAAAATGTTCATACATTATGGATATTAAAATATTTTACAGATTATTCTTACACTATCAAACAATATACACTTCAGTACTTTTTGAGAAGCCCTCAAGAGTAAGTGATCTTCACTCAAACACCACATATCCAAAACGAGCTTTCTTCAAAGCCTTTCAATTGGTTGCAAATCATTGAATCCTAGTCACTTCCTCTTCAAAAAGACATCGGTTCACAAAGCCTGAAGAAAGGGAAATATATTGTGACATATCCAACATGGCAAACTGATATTTCAAACATGAGTACATGGAAATTGTGCAACAATAGCAAAAAAAATATATCTCACAAGAATAAACAGAAACACAACAGGTGAACTATATGGCACTTGGTGGAAACGAGTGATGCAAATATATTAACAATAGATGGTGGGAAGTGGCCATGTACATTTGTGTCTTAACTAAACTGTGCTTTTTGAGCCATTTCATCAAGACTTTGGTTATTACTTTCTGACCATTTGTGTAGTTCATTCTTAAAATAAAAAAGTGCTTTAAATTGACATCAAGATTGTCCTTACCACTAAACAAAGGATGTGATTTAATTAGATTGGTGATTGAGATGGCTTTCAATGTTTTGGGGGCCTGAAGTGGTCATATGAACAAACAAAATCAGAGAGGACTATTTAACCCTTCTGACTGGTTTCTGTGAGGGCACTCCCCGAACACAGTCCGTCAGTTAGGTTTCCTTTGCTGCGTAGGCAGCATCTCATCTAGGGACATCTGTCTAACCACATAGGCATCCTTCATAATCAACATCATCATGAAAGGCATTTAAGGCTCAGACCTCAACAAAAGCAAAGTGGTTCCAACTTCCTGTTGGCCAACGTCATTTCCTCTCAGGGTGAGCAGTTACATCCTCACAAAGGAGAGGAGAAGTACAGGTTCAAAGGTCAGTTAGGGAGTGGAACGTGAAGGGCAGCCAAGGTGAGAGCCAGGTTGAGGGCCAACGTGGGATCAACCCAGCCTGGGACAAAGTAGGACTCACAGAGTGCAGACCAGACCAAGTGATGGATGAAGTCAGTCCCACTGTTCTAGTCTTCATAGCCGAGCACAAAGAACTGGCCCACTCCTTCCATTCACAGCACTCATACAGTTACAGTACCCTCGCTACACATGCATTAAAAGTGTGTCAGTGTGGCTCATTACCAGACGCCACGCATCAGCACACTAATCAGCACAGGGTAACATGCATCAAACACGCATGGATTTACTGCACACAGTCAGCTGAGCTCAGACAGAGATCACACATCCATCGCAGCAGTAGCAGCAGCACACATACAGAGTCAAAACAGAGCTGGAGGCCCTGCGTAGGACCAGACCAAGTCTCACTGGCTTCCAGACAGTGTCCATTCTGTGACAGCAGTCCAGTCAGTCACTACACACAGTGTCTAGTGGAGCCCTTCCTCAGCAGATGAGCTCCTGTTGGATCTCTGGCAGTGCGGGGAAGGGCTCAGAAGTGAAGGAAAAGGCATTGCGGCCCGTCTTCAGGTCTACCTGACCGGGGCACATCAGGTACGAACCCATGCTCTCCAGCTCTGGGGAGGGTGCCGGGCTCTCAGGCTCAGACTCTGATTGGCTGGTCTCAGGCTCGTCCAATGAGGGTAGAGAGCTGGCGTGGAGCTGTGTGTAAAGGTCAGCTGGTCCATTCAGCCAGGGGTGGTTAAGGCACTCTGCTGCAGTGGCTCTCTTCCTGTGGACACAGAGAGGATGCGTGTCAGAACTCAAATCAATCAATGTCTAGGCAGCAAGGACTTTAATTAAAGCTTCTGTTCATCCGTTTTGAAAACTGAAATAGCTAGGGTGAATATATGTAAAAGGAAAGCCAATGGTAAAAAGGGGACAAATATGCAGTTTTACAACTTCCTGTCCCTCCCCTTCCCCCAGACACTCTTCTTTCCCTGACAGTCTGTTTGAAAAACCACCAAAGCTCACTTTTTCATCCCAGCCTTTTCCCCTCTTTGGGATTACTCAGACACACAGGAATTTTTTCCACTTTTTTTTTTAATGCCGCCGATAATCTACAGCAATTAAATTATATTGAGTGAAGATTACGGCCCTGGATCACAGCGATCGACTACTGCTGTTTGTCATTGAGACATGATGGTGACATACAGTATGTAGCCCTTCTGTGCTGGAACACTTGGCCAAATAGCGACAGTGGTGACACAGAACGTGTTAATAGACGAAACGTAACAAGGACCAGTATCCTTATATTAAAATTGTTCATATACGTTACCACGCATCGGGAGACTTAACGAGGCTGTGCTGCAAGCAGCAGTATGAATGACATCGCTCACGTGTTAATTAGCGTTGAACTCAATATGAGACATGTGGGAGAAGATCCATCTGTCGGGCTGTGGCACTGAACTAATTGAGTGTTGATTCTTGACCCTATCCTGTTCCTCACCTGGGGTTTTTGAGCAGCAGGGTCTTGATGAAGTCAATGGCGAGGGAGGAGACGCCCTCGAAGGCATCCTGGGAGTAGTCCACGTTGATCTGGGAGATGTTTAGGAAGGTCTCCTGCTTGTTGTCCCCCAGGAACGGAGACTCGCCCGTCAGCATGACGTAGGTCAGGACCCCTATGGACCTGAGAGGAGGAGGAGGAGGAGGGGGGAATGGTGTCAGACTACAAGACATGAGTATTTTTCTCAGATTTCCACTGTGGAGCTGGCTGGTGATATCAATATTTTATGGCTTCTGGAAAAACCGAGATGTATTGAGGACACTAGCTGATATCTGCTTGACGCAGTCCATTTAACTCATACTCACCACATGTCTGTCGCTATGCTGATGGGTTCATAGTTCAGGATCTCTGGAGCTGGAATAGCATAGACAACGTCAATTAGTCCTGATAAATTTTTTTACAGTACTGAAGTTAAGAATTGCTTATCCATCTTCCTTATTGATATAGACCGACTGCAGAAGCCAGGACTCACCCACATACTCCGGGGTGCCCAGGATCTCTCGGACTTCTGTCACATTGTCCATGCGTCTGGACAGGCCAAAGTCCACGATGCGGATATCACCTAGTGGGATGGCACTGGTCAGCAGGATGTTCTGGGGCTGAGGGGAGAGACCGAGATAAGACAGATGAGACCAAATCCAAAGAGTGCGTGGTAAGTGAATTGACAGAGGTCACATACCATGCTTGATAGATTGTGAATCAGTAGAGTAGTCATCGATACTCAAGGCCTCCCATTAAAGAGTCTAATCTACTTCTACATGAATAAGCCAAACCCAGAGTGTACAGCCCCAGAGGGATTCAATTTGGTGACATCAATATCACTAAACCAGGTTCATCCCCTTAGCCTATTAGATGATTCCAAGGAAAGGTGGGATGTCTTGGAGGGCCTATCAGATTAGATGGCTCATATATCATGTATGATGCTTAACCTCTGGGTCATACTGGCTAGATTCCTGGCCTGGGGCCTCTGGCCAGGACATCTTGGAGGACCAAGTGGCGCAGTGGTCTAAGGCCATCACTACAGACCCAGGTTCGATCCTGGGCTGTATCACAACCAGCTAGAAATCGGGAGTCCCATAGGGTGGCGCACAATTGGCCCAGCATCGTCCGGTTAAGGGGAGGATTTGGTGGGGTAGCCGTCATTGTAAATAACTTGTTCTTAACCGACTTGCATAGTTAAATAAAAAGGTCAAATACATTTCAAAAAGCTAGGATAAATGAAGGAGCAAGAGACACAGACCAGAGCCTGCCAGCGACATTTCACCAAGAATAGATTTAATACTGTCTATCACTGGGGGAGGAGAAAAAGAAAATGGGAGCCAATAAAATCTAGTCTGGGGACAGAGTCGGTTTAGTCCCCCTCATAAACCCCTCTGGAACAGAGGAGGGTTTCTTCATACACACACACATACATACATACATACATACATACATACATATATATATATATATATATATATATATATATATATATATAACCTGCCTGCCAAGTTCTAACATACTCCAAAACAGTGTCTTTTTTTATTCATCATTATCAACAACACAAATGTTTTTGACATCACTGGGCAGACAAAACAAACCTACAAGACGTACAGCTTTTGTTCTGTGTCACAACCCTGCAGTATTTTACAAAATAAGTTCTAGAGAGAGAGAAACCAGACCCTGACAGGTTCATTTGTAAGAGCGGGAACTCCGGGGACGAAAACTATGCAGCATTCACATAAAAACAGTTGTCACTCGTTAAAAGCTAACAGAGTAACTCAGATGGGCGTCTTGATTTGCTAGACAAGTCCCATGTACAGGGAGAGTTATTGCTCTGCCACAATAAGGGGTTCTCATTGCTTAAGGGGAGCAATATGGCAGTTGAGAAACAGTCACCCATTCCAGGGGTGCCCTGTTTTTTTTGTGTGTTTAAAAAAACAAAAAACAAGTCTCTCGCTTTGACAGCCGTAACTAGTAGCCGATTTGGTTCTGGGTGACGAGATGCGCTTTCTACTGACCTTCAGGTCCAAGTGGACCACGTTGTTGCGGTGCAGACAGGCCACGCCGGTGAGGATCTGTCTGGCCAACCTGATCACATCCTTCTCTGTGAAGGCCTCGTCGTTCTCCGCAACACACTGGTTGAAGATCTCTCCACCGGCAGCACTGGAAAACACAGAGGCAAATGGAGGATCAAAATAGACCCATGGTGATGAGACGAACAACAAACAGTACATGTTAATTATATCTTTACCTTTGTTACATGGGCTGCTGTAATTGATTGCTGATGATGCATTGTAAAGCATTTACACTCATGAATAGTATAAACTGTATACATTGTAAATCACTGCATTTGTACCACTATCAAATCAAAACATGACGACAATGCCAGCCACACCCCTGTCCCGTTATATCACACAGTGAAGTGTGGCCCTAGCCCGTGATTTTTTATTTTTAAAGTTACGCCACTGGCCCAGTGGTTCTTGTACTTTGGGCTTGGGAACAGGGTCAGTGCTCCACATCCACACACAAAGCATGTGACCCCTGTCTGTGGCACTGACGTTCCCGACACGGAAATCAGAAGAAAAATGGTGCCTCCCTGACCTCAGCGGACTCGAGATACGAGGACCCATATCAGTCAGTGCCAGTCCCGGATAAGACTTTCCAGAGTTACACACAAATTCCAGATCAGTTAAGTCACAAACAAAAAACGAAGGGGAAAGAATTTCAACTCTATCAAACTCGAGATCCCTGTCGTATAATAAAAGAGTTACCTAAGATGTAAGACCGTGACAGCACACTGAAACGAACCCATAGTTTTAAAGTAGTGGATAGGACACTAAATTGCAGGGATTACCACCACACTGCTGTGTCACTCCCCAAAATTATTAGGGATTAGGGAGGGGGGGGGGGGGGGGGTTGTCCTATTTTTTTTGGCTCCACTTAGAAAATAGAAAGGCTAATTACCAAACTAAAATGGCGACTTCTCAGTTTTGTTAAGGCAAAATCCTGGTTTGTCACTCTTCGTGTAACAGTGGTAAGCAAATCCGTCTGGGACACGGCACATTTGTGTTGGATGCTTCTCCAAAGCAGATGAAAAGCCTAGAGAGAGGACGCTTGCCAAATAGCACAGCCGCGTGTGGGGGATTTAGTCAGCACACATGGTTTTTATCTGGAGAGGAAATCTGCGACCATGGCCCGGGCATAACTGTTACATAACCACACCATCTAATCCCTGGGTAGCCTCGCACCTTCACCTTTACTGTCCTCCGCTGCAGAAATATCAGGTTCTGTTTTTCTGGATATCCATCATTGGGCCATATAAATCCCCTTTCGTTTGGGGCTCCACACATTTATTGCTGGCCGTCTCTTCTGACCCCCCCCCCCCCCCTCCCAAGTCCCTACAGTACCCATGTATACCAAATGTGCATAGCAGGCCTAGTTTACCAGTTTTGGGGGGGTAGAGAGGAAATGAGAGACATCAGTGTGTCGTTGGAAGCATGGCTTTGATTTATGCTTGCTGACAACTGCATGATACTTTTTTTTTTTAAGCTAACTGATCGTGCCACTCATTGTTCATCTGTTCCATGTGCTGGGTCTCAATTTAATACAATTGACTCAAATAGGTCTAATTATCCCACCCCTTTTTTCCCCCCGTTTGAACTAATTACCAATAGGCGGAAACAAAGGTACCCTCCAAAATACTTCAATAAACTCATCTAGGAGGAGACAAGGCTTTTAGTACGAACAAGAGCCATCCTGTAGAAATGACATGGACTGAGGACATACAAACATGATGGCGGGAGATGTATGGTCTCATTTCTCCCTCTATGCCTCAGTGGACCAGTCTCCCCACTGTCAGTCAGCAGACATGGAATGGTTTCCCATCCACTTAAGACAGAAGAACAGCACAGAGTCCCATCAAAGAGCCTCACAGTAGCCGTCACCCGCAGAACATCAGGATTGGGCAGAGGGCAGGCAAAGAGCTACTTGAGAACGAGCTGAAGACAGATGAGCCATGAGTTCTCAATGAGAGGAGAACAATATTGGTTAGTCTGCACTTAAGATCTCCAGGAATAGGCATTATGCTCTTGCTGGCCAGCTACCAAACAGAGAGAGAAGCTCAAAGCCTACTACTGATCACTTCTCACAAGGCCTGTGTGTTGACTGCATTGTGTTCTCAGTACAGTACATACTCTGGTTTCAGAGTTGTCATCATTTAGATGGGATTATGCTGTGACAACTCATCCTCCGTTACAGGAGACTTGATGTGTCAAACCTTACTAGAATGAAGAGAATTTCGAAAATTGGAATACAATTAATTAGACCGCCCTCATCCTCCAAAACACTTTTACTAGTTCCCAAAAAGATCTTCTGAAGACGTTATTGCAGTTTTAAATGAAAGCCATCCCATGCCAGACAGTGGAGATGTGTATCAAAGACTGTTACATAATCCATTGACTGAATACATTTGAAGAGACAAAGATAAAATGGCTGACATGGACTGGAGAGGAGGGTTTCAATGTAAGATGTCTCAATACCCACGGAAAAACATCAGATACCATTACACTTCAGGATGAAAGCAGAATTAAGAGGACAGAGGGGAAGAAGAAAACACCACCCTCTTCCCCAATTAGAGGGGCTGAAAAACCTGTTGTAGAAAAAAATTACCTCAGGAATGATTCCATCAGCGCTGAAAGATCAAGCTGGAGTGAGTCAAAGTGATACATTTTCATAAACATACCCGTGTAAAGCTTGAAAGCTGCTCTAGGGTTATGATTGGCCGGGCAATCTGTGGACCGGACTGCCATTCCCAAGACTATCCGATTGCCTGTAATTGGTTAGGATTTTGAGTTCCTCTTATCTGAAGTTACCTCAGTTTACAGCAGTGTCATGAGTTCAAGGCCTCCGAGGTGAAACAGCTGAGTACAGTATTCACAACACTTGTATCTTGTATTGTTTGCCAGATGATAAACAAATATGTAGTGACTGAGGGTTGGACCAAACCTTACAGCTAATTTTCCCACATATAATGTAGACCTCTAGAAATGCACCTGTACAATACTGTATTTAAAAAAAAAAAAATGGATACCACGAAAAGGGGGTAAACAACTGTTAGTAGTTACTATCTTGTCTCATCGTCACAACTCCCGTACGGGCTCGGAAGAAAAGCAATGCGTCCCCCGAAACACAACCCAACCCAACCAAGCCGCACTGCTTCGCCAGCGCGCATCCAACCCGGAAGCCAGCCACGCCAGCCACACCAGGAGGAAACACAGTGCACCTGGCGACCTGGTTAGCGTGCACTGCACCCGGCCCGCCACAAGAGTCGCTAGTGCGCGATGAGACAAGGATACCGGCCAAAACCTCCCTAACCCGGACGACACTAGGCCAATTGTACGTCACCCCATGGACCTCACGGTCGCGGCCGGCTGCAACAGAGCCTGGGCGCGAACCCAGAGTCTCTGGAGGCACAGCGATGCAGTGCCCTAGACCACTGCGCCACCCGGGAGGCCCGCACAATACTGTATTTGTCAATATGACAAAAATATAAGATGTTTGGTCTCATCCTAGAGGGTTGTTTAATCTCTGGTAACACCATGGGTTTTCCTTGACAAGACATGTAGAGAGTTGGGAACACAGAGATGACAAGCGAAGGTTTGTTGGAGAACCATTGAAGAAACGAATTTCATGCAACTATTCACCACCATCAGAAGCAGGCCATGGACTACGCCTCGAGTACGGAAAACCATTATGATTAAACCGTCAGAATGCGTTCCAAGCAGAGATGATACAGGTTAATTTCTCATTAAAAGTGGCATTTTCGTTTAGACTAGTCGTTATGTGTGGCGTTTGTGGTGCTCGCGCAGACTGGTTTTAAAAACTTACTGATGAGAAAAATGTAGTTTATCATTTCCATTTCTCATAAGTTGCGTGGGGATGTGGTTGTGGCTATGTGCAGACCAATGTGTGCCAATGTGTGAGTATGAGTATGCTACTTTGTGTGTGTGCTACTTTTGGGAGCGTCACTAACGGCTTCTATGTAAACCCACAGGAAATGGAACATTATTCTCTGGTTTGCAGCAAAGCTAGCCCACGCTGAGGTCAGAGAGCCCTTTAACAGAGTTAAAAAGTTCACAGTCATACAGGCTGCAACAGCATCTCAATGGCTGCAGATTGACAAGTTAGTAGGGGATTTCACTAAGAACCATAACCTATATTGGGATCTGGATGAACATTGGCCTAGAAGAATCTCTCAAACTTTCAGATAGACAAAGGACGACAGACAAAGGACGACAGCACAAGGAAGCGCTTATCTGGCAGCTAGTGCAGGGCTATGGACCAGTGCCTACCCCTGCAGAGCTGACCCACTGAAGGCATGAATTAGTGGCTCTGCTTCCTCTTTTCACACTGGGGTCCAAGATCAAGCACACACACACACACCCCCCCCCCCCCCCCCCCCCAGTGTGAAAAGAGGAAGCAGAGCCACTATTTGGGGCTGGTAAAAAGCATGACGAAATAATTTGACTGATGCTAGCTTTCCTTAAAAATGTATCACGTGACAAATACTTATTCTCAAGAATCTTCTAGATCGAGTCCTTTGGCCCATCTTCGTCCGTCTGTTTACAGGAACACTGACACAGTCTGACAAGGTAACAAGAATCGGGGATGTGGCTATGAGCACAGCGACCAACCACAGGGGAGTTATCATTTCCTTATAAGGTTACAAGGTTCAAGCAGGCCTGTGCGTGTTTGGTGTGCGTGCACACGCAGCTGTTTTTAAAGGTGACAAACTCTTGAGTGACATGCAGCTGCATCCTCAGAAGAAAGACAGCAAAAACACAGGAAGTCGGCATGTGAGGGTTAGACTGGAGAGATGTAATCTACCATTTCTCAAGAAACCCAATGCTCTGACATTCACGTCACTCAACATCCTGTCTACGCAAGATCTCATGCGGTTTTGAAACAAAAAAAATCACGTAAAAAAAAATCCCATGTTTTATATAAGCAGAATACATTTTGACTCAGGCGACCACATCAAATCAAAACCCCTCGAAACTACGCAGAAATAGAAAAACCTGCAGAGACGGAAAGTTCTTTCAGCAAATGGCGCATAATGGTTTCTCATTTCCCCCCTCATTAGAAACCTTATCATTTCATCCCATTTTTTCCTGGCAGTGCTGCATTGTGGTGGAGCATCAACATGTACGGAGAGTTTAAAAGGTCTTCTAGATTACCATCACCAGCATTTTCTCCCATCACTGGCGACATGAACTAAGGGCGGTGCAGAGATCCAAACACACACGCACATACTGTACACACCACGTTTTTCCATGGTCTTTGCGTTTTGATGCATTACGAGCTCACTCACCACTCGAGGATGAGGATGATCTCAGAGTTGGTCTCGTAGACCTCATGCAGCGCCACCACATAAGGGTTAGCCTTGGCTGACTCCAGAACAGCGATCTCGTTGAGGATGTCCATGCGGCAGTCCTCGCCCTTCCGACGCTTCCTCAAGAACTTGGCAGCGTGCTCCTTCCCTGTCGCCTTCTCAATGCACTTCTTCACCACAGCAAACTTTCCCCTGGGAAGAGAAAAATAGTGGGGGAAAAGGGATATGTTGAATAATCAGAAACACAATTAACAGTTTCATTTACAGGAGGCTTACACGTTTGATTTGGTTGTCTTCAATGTCTTATCGGTAAATGTGATTGACTCTGGCCATGAACCTGCAGGGAGTAATCATGGGAGAGAAACAGCAATTACAGCACTGAGAGTTCCAAACAATTATGACACCAATAAAGCAAAACATTTTTATTTTTTTTGCAGTGCAGCGAAGCAGATTACAATAGGTAGGCTGCACAGGTCACTGAAAGACCACCAAGGGAAATGAAGAGGTGGACTGAGTGGTATTACAAAACAGAGGGATACACATGGAGTCATCTACCATTGTTATGCAATATAGGACTGATGATGAACACCAAGTGATAGGCTCCCTCATCAGTGTAGTAAGATATCCCTCTCTCCTCTTCCACAGTGGAGGGCTTGACAGGCAGGAGATAGGAGCGACGGTGGGCCTGAGTGGCTGTATGGACAGGCGGCGGCGGGGGGGGGGGGGGGGGGGGGGTGATAAGATTAATAGCACTCTTTAAAGGTCAACATAAAGAGAGAAGGGCAACAGCTGGGCTTGTTGTCTGTCCACAAGCCCCACCCCCAGAGAAAAGAAAAAAGAGGAATGTAGAACCACAATTCTAGAATACCATCTGAGCATTCCTTTTGCTGCTGCATTACATTGATGGATTCAGCAGAGGTGTTTCGGGCCAGGCTGCGGGTGTGGGCAGGAAATCCGATGTGTAGAATCACCCCACTGTGTCCAGCCTTCTACAAAACACCATCCCAGGACGATAAAGGAGCCTTGTTCACTTCCCATTCTTACAGCGGCAGGGGACAAACGCAATTCCCAAACGCCTCCACCCAGACCCTGCATCTCCTCGGACAGCCACACAAAGGCCTGTGCAGGATGACCAGCAAACATGGCAGCCCCTGCACTAGGACCACCCACTTCCCTGGGGCTGGACTAGGGGAGATGGGGGTCCAGGAGGCCACAGCGGAGTCCACCCAACCCCTCGATTTAAAAAAAATATAGATATATTTTTAAAGGCCGCCGCAACGTCACTTAGCAAGTCATTTGGCAACCCTGTTAGTGAATTTCGGCCTTCCCTCACTTTCCTGATTCAACTGACAACTATTTCTGCCATGTTACTTGACAAACACTGCTTTGGAGTCAGATGTCTCAGCCAGACTGAGCCTGGCAGTGAAAGGTAACCATTCATAGAAACTGCACAGGTAGACATAATGGCATCCCTACGGTTCTGCTATTAAAAGCCGTGCCTGTATGGAGAGGGAATGTCAGCTTGGTGCCGGTCATTTTCTTACATCTTTCCTCCAGGCTGGCGGTGCTGTAGACCAACGCCTGCTACTCCTCCTGGATATGTTAGCTGGCACAAGGCCATTCCCTGTGGGCTGTTCCTCCTTCCCCTTTCATCACTCTCACTGGTTTCCCAGCCCTAGTGAGGATTGCTAGGGCACATTGTTCCAAATCAAAAGAACCAAACCATTCAAAGTCAAAGCCTTTCTCCTTTAATTAGCCAATTCCCCAAGTTCAGAGCAGCTACCTCTGTGCTGGGAACTGCCGATGATATTAAAAGAAACCCCAGGCGATGCGGAGGAGCAACAGGAGGCCTTTTAAGATGGTGACAACAGGTCAAAGGTTGCTAAACTAGGCCATCATTACCCTGCTGTTTTAACACTGTCTGTAGTAACACACCAGAGACAAGAGCACAGGGGTTAGAAGTGGAAGTGGATGCAAACATAAAATTCAACATGCTTCAATTCAAAATGTCTGACCCACGAGAGGACATTACTGCCAGCCTTCTCCTCGAGCAGGAAGCGGCTTCCAAAAGACACTCGGACAGAAACCACGTCTGCCGCTTGAAGGTTGTCTTTAACGTTCTGTGTAAATCCCAAATTCCACAGAAAAGGCAATTATGCATCACACACCAACACCTGATTTGCAGATCCATCATGATGCAGCTTCACGTCAGCATGTCTGCATGTATGTGATGTGTCAATCTTCCAAATCAACAGGGGACCATAAAAGGACGTTCATTCAGAATGCATAGACACCAACCCAGAAACTTGTGGTGGTGATGGCACTAATCTAACTGAGAAACTGTTTCCCCCCCCCTCCCTGGGGTTTCTCATAAGGGGAGTGACTCATGTCTGGGAGAGCACAGACAGCTGATCGCCTTCAGCTGCCTCGCTCAAACAAACTTCCCTCAAACACAAAAACCCACACATTGTTGTTAATGACAACCCCTTTGCCATCCTTCTAAATCATAGTGAAGATAGCCTAGAT
Source organism: Oncorhynchus mykiss (assembly GCF_057628025.1). Lineage (NCBI taxonomy): Eukaryota > Metazoa > Chordata > Actinopteri > Salmoniformes > Salmonidae > Oncorhynchus > Oncorhynchus mykiss. The sequence goes on from NC_143034.1 coordinate 46,740,901, forward strand.
TTTCACTAACTAAATATCAGAGGACAACCATTTGACCTAGAAACAGGGACCTGTTCCAACCAGTTTAAAGTCAATACCTTTCATGTCAACTCGTAACTTGCCCTCAAAGTCAAAACTCTTCTACTTTATCAAAATGCCTGATTTGTGTGAGCATATTTACAGAGGGGGGGCGGGGGGGGGGGGGGATCATTGAAGGGAAGCAATCAGGGGCAGATATCAGAAGCCATCAAAAGTGTTATTGCGGAAATCCGCTCCAGCAGGGGCCACAATGTCTCACACATAGTGGCGGGGGGGGGGGGATCCATCCCTCCTCTTCTACTGGCCATCTAATCTTGACAAGTTGCTCTCCTGGCATCCAACACAGCTCACATTCCTGCACTTAATGGGATTTATGAGGCCAGATCAGGATGTTGTGGGGGCGAGGAAGTAATGGGAGGAGGATGAGGAGGAGAGAGAGATGGGGGTAGAAGGAGTGCCGAGAGGACGCTGGGCTCTCTCAGAGCTCAAACAGCCCCCCCAGGTCCTGGCTGCTGGCCCAGGATGTCCCATGGTGTCTGACAGGGAAATATGGCTGCTACCAACTGGCAAAGTGAATGGGTCTTTATTTAGCACCTGACTGCATACTATCAAGAAAAGAGACAAATTAAATACCACCCCCCCCCCCCCCCCTATGAAGTTAAAAAGGACGGTTGCATGGGGTATTGGTACAATATCACCCGAGACAGAAGCAATGTGATGACCCAAGTCCAGATGATACAATAACCCCAGTCAACAGGTTCCAGATAAAACATTCTCCATGTGTATTGGACCTGGGGAGTTTAAAATCTGAGACCTCCCCATTCAACTCCCTTGGAATGCACACGTTAGTGTCTGGGTTCAAATGCATGGTACGTCACACTCGCTGATCTGTGGAGAACAACAGGGGGCCGGAGCAGGGCGGTGATGGTAATTACATGTTATCCCGCACCCTGACCCCCAGGACAAAACAGGGCTGATTGGCAGGGAAATAGCCCACTGTAACAGACCCAAACAAACAGCCATGGGTGAGGCTGTAGGCATGGTCTGGATCCTGGGGAAAAAAAAGAATAATAGCAAACATCTCTTCCTGTGTTAACTTGTGTGTGCCAGAGATTCCTTGGTGGAGGTAGAGATCGGGAGCTACTGAGTTCAGGGATGGCACATGTAGGTCAGAGCATATTTCATGCTAATAATTCTGGGGCTGGTAAAATGCATCGCATATTCACCCTTCTACCGACGGCCCCCACAGCAGTAGCAATTAAAGAGGGGAGATATAGCGATTTAGGGTAAAGTTCTCCTTTGACATCAATTCAGTTTATAGGGGACAGAAAGTGCCATAATTGAAGGAGAATCAAGCATTTCGCTACACTCGCATTAACATCTGCTAACCATGTGTATGTGACAAATAAAATTGGATTTGATTTGACATGCCATTGCTCGAGGCTGGGATGAATTCCAAATGAAGGACATTTTTGTTGTGCTAGTGTTGATACAGTATGTGTATCATGAGCAGAAAAATGGTCCCGTTTTAGAATTAAGTAACATTCAACATACCATCTGCCCCAAAATAAATCACCACATAGAAAAACAAGGTTCAATTACCATTGCATTTATCAACTCCTTACTCATGTAAAATCAGCCATGACAAAAAGTAGCCTACAAACCAAAACCAGTTCAGACCACAAGGGGCATAATTATGATGCTCTTTATTGTGACTGAAAATATGTGACTGCGCAGTTGTCAGGTGGACTCCCAAGAACACCTACAAGATCATGAACAGAGACAGAAGAGGGAGTGAGACACCCAACTCGCTGTTTTTTTCTGGTTCAATGAAAGTAAATGAACAACTAAGTAGACCAGACCCAGCTGCTAGTGCGTCTATGGGCGACATACCCAGTTAAGTAGACCGAACCGAAGTGAATTATCATAATTTATCCACCATCTTTGTCATGAACACCTTTCAGAATGATCTACCCATGCAATTGTGCATTAGCTGTTATTCAACAGAGCTCGTAATACCAACTTTTTTTTATACCAATTTCGCATTATTATGTACGTAAATCCTACCACTCCATTTAGTATGATACGTTTCATATGGTATGTATTAATTTGTGGCTGTCCATCATCCATTTAGTATGATATGTTACTAACCACAATTCATACAATATGTTACAAATTTGCAAAAAGTTTGATATTTTATGAATTCCAATTTGTTGTTGTTGCTAACGTTAGCTAGCTGGTAATGTTCACTATGCTAGGAGTAAGGGTTATGAGTCAATGGTGGAAAAGTACTCACTTGTCATACCTGAGTAAAAGTAAAACTTAATAGAAAACCCAAGTGAAAGTCACCCAATAAAATACTACTTGAGTAAAAGTACTTTGTTTTAAATATACTAAAGTAACAAAAAAAGGTCAAATAAAACCTTTCAAATTCCTTCTATTAAGCAACCCAGATGGCATAATTACATTTGTCATTAGCAGATAGACTGCTGGAGTGTACCCTGGCTATAAATGAAGCATATGTGTTTAGTGAGTCCACCAGATCAGAGGCAGTAGGGAGGACCTCTTGATAAGTGTTTTAATTGGACCATTTTCCTGTCCTGCTAAGCATTCAAATGTAATGACTACTTGTGTGTCAGAGGAAATGTATGGAGTAAAAAGTATATTATTTTCTATAGGAATGTAGTTAAGTAAAAGTTGTCAAAAATATAAATACTAGAGTAGATACACCACCCCACCACCACAAAAAAAACATATGGCACTTAATAAGTACTTTACACCACTGTTAGGAGTTAAGTTAAAGGGTTAAAGGTTAGAGGAAGGATTGGCTAACATGCTAGGTCGTTGCAAAGTAGCTAAAATGCTAAAGTTGTTTGTGATGAGAATCCAACACGCATGCTAGACGTTCACGTTATACGCCTGGCCAACCAACCTTTTTTTGTTGCCATAAGTAACCATACCAAAAGTAACATATACTAATTTAAGTGTCTCAGAATTACGTTTACTATGTTACGTCTAGTCTTTGAGACCAGGCTGGTTATACTTAAAGAAATATCAGGGCTCACACAAACACATCCCACAGATTTCCCTTACAACAAAAAAATGCCAACCACACAAAACAATTCAATGGGCGCAGATCGAGAGTTCTCCATGGCAGTGCCAGCGCCACTCATCCGGATTGGGCCGACAAGGTGAAATGTTCACTTACTCCCGTTTGCACGTGCAGAGAGAAAATGACAAACATTTCGAATTTGTAATTCCTCACTTGAAAGAATTAACAGTGCGTTTACCCCTGCCTCCCCCGTGTTTATTTCGCACTGTAGCACGCATTGACATCTATTCTATCTCATCATTTCATGATCTGGACAGGGTAATTTATTAAACATTTCATCCGACTTACCTGCCCAATTCTCTGCCAAGCAACTCATAATTGCTCGTGAAAGGATCGGTCCTAATTCTCGTGTGAATCTTCGTCACCATCCCGTTCTTGTTCATCATTGTTATTGCAGTCCGATTGGAGAGAGAGAAAATATATTTCCTTGGCAGAAGTTATATTAGCTGTTCAATACGTTCAAGTTAATTTCATGACAAAAAAATATATAGAGAAAGCTAAATAAACAGGAAAATAAATTGTAATGAAACTTCAGAACAGCAAACTTCTCAGCACCCAAAAAATCCCCAGGTTAATTCTGTGACCCTCAGGAATAGACAGATGAATCATTAAAGTATGAAGGAACTACTAATACACCGCAGCTGTAATCAAGCCAAGCGCTGTATGTTAGTTTGCGTGTAGATAGACAGTCCCAAAAATTAGCTCGATCGCAGAGCCAGCCTTTCTCAGTGACGCTGTGCCATGAAAGCCAATCGTAATTTGGCTTTGTTAAGGGGAGGGTTAAAGTCAGTGCGCATACTACGACACGGCTGATAGACAGGCACTAGCCTACTTAGGGTGGCATTCAACAGGTTGCCTACTCTTACTGCCTCAGTAGATGTCTTTAAAATAAATGGACACAGCTACACCTCTAATGCAAGTAGTAAGTAACCAAACTTTAGCGCCTACTGCTTAGATTTTGCAACACACACCTAAAAACAATAAGAGTTTGATGTAACAGAAACATGCTGTAGGCAAGTGAGCAATCAAATGTGTCAATCATTACTTTGGGAAAGATTTTACCAATCAAGGCATGCATCTCTCCCACATATACTGCAATCATGGCAGTCAGTCAGACTGACCATGGGGCATGATGCTAGGAACTGCTCTTCTCTCATCCTGAACATGTGTCCTTCACCTCTGCACTGGGAGTGGCACATTTTATGTCAGTGCCCCTGCCCTGCTGCCTGTATCTGGCAAGAATGCACAACAGGTCCCCATCCATTGGCAGCTTATTCATGGAAGACAGATGCAGACAAAGAACACACAAAGTAGAAACTACCATGGCCTGAAATATCATGGCCCGTAACAATGTTAAAGTCCAAAATAACTTGAAAAGTAGGGCAGTCGTCAAGGATCACAGTTTTCACTTTATCTTATAATTACATAATTTAATCAGGACCCAAAATAAGAAGAAAGCATCCCTCCCTCCCTGGGCTGCCACAGTGGAGACCCAGTATATTGGGCAGCCACAGTGGAGACCCATAATATTGGGCAGCCACAGAGGAGACCCAGTAAATTGGGCAGCCACAGTGGAGACCCAGTATATTGGGCAGCTACAGTGGAGACCCAGTATATTGGGCAGCCACAGTGGAGACCCAGTCAATTGGGCAGCCACAGTGGAGACCCGGTATATTGGGCAGCCACAGTGGAGACCCAGTATATTGGGCAGCCACAGTGGAGACCCAGTCAATTGGGCAGCCACAGTGGAGACCCGGTATATTGGGCAGCCACAGTGGAGACCCAGTATATTGGGCAGCCACAGTGGAGACCCAGTATATTGGGCAGCCACAGTGGAGACCCAGTCAATTGGGCAGCCACAGTGGAGACCCAGTCAATTGGGCAGCCACAGTGGAGACCCAGTATATTGGGCAGCCACAGTGGAGACCCATAATATTGGGCAGCCACAGAGGAGACCCAGTAAATTGGGCAGCCACAGTGGAGACCCAGTATATTGGGCAGCTACAGTGGAGACCCAGTATATTGGGCAGCCACAGTGGAGAACCAGTCAATTGGGCAGCCACAGTGGAGACCCGGTATATTGGGCAGCCACAGTGGAGACCCAGTATATTGGGCAGCCACAGTGGAGACCCAGTATATTGGGCAGCCACAGTGGAGACCCAGTCAATTGGGCAGCCACAGTGGAGACCCAGTCAATTGGGCAGCCACAGTGGAGACCCAGTATATTGGGCAGCCACAATGGAGACCCATAATATTGGGCAGCCACAGAGGAGACCCAGTAAATTGGGCAGCCACAGTGGAGACCCAGTATATTGGGCAGCTACAGTGGAGACCCAGTATATTGGGCAGCCACAGTGGAGACCCAGTCAATTGGGCAGCCACAGTGGAGACCCGGTATATTGGGCAGCCACAGTGGAGACCCATAATATTGGGCAGCCACAGAGGAGACCCAGTAAATTGGGCAGCCACAGTGGAGACCCAGTATATTGGGCAGCTACAGTGGAGACCCAGTATATTGGGCAGCCACAGTGGAGACCCAGTCAATTGGGCAGCCACAGTGGAGACCCGGTATATTGGGCAGCCACAGTGGAGACCCAGTATATTGGGCAGCCACAGTGGAGACCCAGTATATTGGGCAGCCACAGTGGAGACCCAGTATATTGGGCAGCCACAGTGGAGACCCAGTCAATTGGGCAGCCACAGTGGAGACCCAGTATATTGGGCAGCCACAATGGAGTCCCAGAAAATTGGGCAACATGCATGGCAGGAATTCAGGCATCCTCATTAAGTAATTGCTGTTTACAACTGGCAGTAGAGCAGAGCAGAGTGACTTGGCCCACGATGCAGCAGCACCAGACCTGGGCTGGGCTCCGTCCCCTAGGAAATTTGTCACCTAAGCGCCAGAGGCTTGCTGACGTCACGGCTGGCCTGGGCCGAGGATGTTCAATGTTATAGGGCTGAAGGCCCCTGTGTTGGGGTGAATTGCCCCATGGACAAACAGAGCTGGTCATTCTGTATGGGAGATAGTTTTCCTACACAGCTGAGACACATCCCAGACAATAAAGGAGTGGGGGGGGGGGGGGGGGTTGAGGTTATGACCTCACTTTACAAATGGTGTAGAGTGGGAAGACCACATGTGGCAAGGTGCAATGTTGATCTTTATCAAGCCATTCATTCACAGGACCAGTCAGCTTACTGGGTATTGCTGTAGAAGGATGCAAATGTACTGCTGCTGCTGATGTTGAATATCAATCAACGGTGTCATAATGGTAGGAAACATAATTATCTTGAAACTGGGTGAGGCTTTGTTTTTGGACATGATAGCCCAATCCTCATTCTCTGTGTTTATACTGAAGGAGAGAGATATGTGAGCAGCTAAGAGGGAAAGAACAGGAATGCATAAATAATGAAACAACAAAAGACAAATGGAAAGAACCCAATCTAAAATACAGGCGTCTAGTTATGGTTGTCAGGTGGAAAATCACCACTGGTCTGGTGCACAGTATTTAAGTAAACAAAATAGTATTTACTCTACTTTTTACTTTTACTAGTTCAGTACTTTTTCCACCACTGTATTCAAGTACATTTTAAACCATATACTTTTAGACTTTTACTCAAGTAGTATTTTACTGGGTGACTTTCACTTTTACTTGAGTAATTTTCTATTAAGGTATCTTTACTTTAACTCAAGTATGACAATTTAGTACTTCTTCCACCACAGCACAGCACAGCACAGCACAGACAAAGGATTTGTTTAAGGTTACAATACCAAACCTAATTTGTGTTGCCACAAATAGAGCTGTGAAAAGAGAGACTTTTTGAGAATTGGACATTCCAAAGGGCCTGTGAAGTCATTAAGGACCGGCGACTATGGGTTACATAACCCTGTAATGTTGCTGCCTGCCTCCTCAAATTGTTACCTTAAGTCTGGGCTGGGTGCGTTCCAAAGCCTTGACCCCCATCGCTATCACCCTGCATAAAACTGGGGTCAGAGTCCAGACAGGCAACGTTAGTGAGTGGGCTCTACTCGGCCCTTGAGACCTAATGAAAACATACCATTGAATTAGCCTACCAGTCTGCAGTTCAACTCACATACATACAAGATGTTCAGCTGTGACCTGGGGACCGTGAGTACTTTCAGAGGGACTGGAACCAATCGGTCTGGACTGCTGTCGGTTAAAAAAAAAAAAAGTTTATGTGTATAGATAAAGTGTCAAAGTTATGTACCTGATGTTCTTCAATGGGCATTTGAATGGTTCTGTATATCAGGGGAAAACCTGAACTCTTAGCTATGTACCTAAGCTAAATGGTTCCATTCAGTAAAAGAGTAGCATAAACTTGTGTGCAAGTCTTACATGACCATACGGCAAGCACAAGTGAAAAAGAAACAAACAAGCACAGAGGTGTGGCTGGGCAAGTTGTCTCAGTCACAACATTGCAAATCCAATGGCATCCAATAGCACTGAGAGACCAGCTAGAGACACAGACAAACATGTCAAGGCAAAGGGCCCTCTAAGTGAATCTTTCCTCACAAGACTGATCATGTGACACACAATCCTTCCTCACGTGAGGTGTCTGCCATCATCCGTGTGGAGGGAGAAAGGGATGAGTGTAATGTACCGGGGGAATTGGGAACTTAAAGATCAGGAGGAATGTGCGCTGCCAAGCACCCTTAGTTACAACTGCCTTAAAGTTAGTGAAACAGATCTTTTGTCCAAGTAATCAATATGAATATTTCTCTTCTTTTCTCTTTTTTTAGAGCCACTAGGGTCTGTTAATGGGGATATTTGTTATATACGTGTTTTTCTCCCTAGGCCTAGACCCTGTCACATGCTGGTAGATAGGCATCTGCTGCTATTCCTTTATGAGGCTCCTCAGAAACCTTCGTGGAGCAGTTAAGTGGAGATCTTCTGCTTTGATAAACTACTGTGACTTTCCTTTTCTGTCTGAGGGAAGGAACACCATGACCTTTTCTCTCTGTTTTGGTTGTTTTTTGACAGAGAGGGCGTTAGGGTGGCTGAGGCAGCATGTCATGGACAGGCACCAGCAGGCAGGCAGGCAGGCGGTCTGAGGAGGGTGTGCCGTCTCCACACACGCCATGTGTGGCATCAACGATGAGGCATCGCATTTCAAAGCCCTATCTGACACACACTGAACATGTCGCTACACTCTTAGAAGAAGAAAAAAGGTTCCAAAAGAGTTCTTCAGCTGTCCCCACAGGATAGACCCCTTTGTGTTCCAGTTAGAACCATCTGTGGATCCTAAAAGGGTTCTTCCTGGAACAAAAAAAGGGTTATTCAAAGGGTTCTGCTATGGGGACAGCTGAAAAACCCATGTAGGTTCCTGATAGCACCTTTGTATCTAAAAGTGTCGAATTGACAGAGTGACGATGGAGTTTCTGGCACACTTATGTCTTTAGACATATGTCTTTAGTTTGTAAGTATCTTTTTCAGTGGTTACAGACAGAAAACATTGAGCTAGTGATGACTTGATGCAACCAACCATGGGGCTGTTGTTTGAAATGAACATGGGGGGCTTTCTTGACTAGTTATAGAGTGAATGTAATGTTCACAAAGACAGAGTCCTTGATTTACCCCTATGAAGACATTTGCCATGTTGAAAGGGGTGAACGACTTCAGTTGCAGACTTACACAATGTTCAATCCCCATGGAGGATGATTGCTGGTTGTCGACCTGCTGTGTTTATGGTTCTTAGATATAAACTGTTGCTTACGCACTATGGGATCTTCAGTAATGAACGGGTGATGCCCTGAAAGGTTACTTTAGTTAATCTCTGCCTAAATCCATCTTGGATGAATGAGCTGCATTGCCTGTCATTGCTTGTTTACAGTAGAATACCATACCTGCACATTCCGTGCTTTCAGAATGTATTAACACCCCTTTACTTTTTCCACATTTTGTTGTGTTACAGTGTGATTCAAACTTATTTAATTGTCATATACACAAAATACTCTGTAATGTTAAAGTGGAAGAATAATTACATGTGTTTTTTTGTACTTAATATAAATTTAAAACACTAATATCTTGATTGGCGGCAATTACAGCTGTGAGTCTTTCTGGGTAAGTCTTTAAGAGCTTTCCACACCTGGATTATACAATATTTGCCCATTATTCATTTTTGAATTCTTCAAGCTCTGTCAAGTTGGTTGTTGATCATTGCTAGACAGCCTCTTTCAAGTCTTGCCATAGATTTTCAAGATTATTTAAGTCAAAATTGTAACTAGGCCACTCCGGAAAATTCAATGTTATCTTGGTAAGCAACTCCAGTGTATATTTGGCCTTGTGTTTTAGATAATTGTCCTGCTGAAAGGTGAATTTGTCTCCAAGTGTCTTTTGGAAGCAGACTGAACCAAGCTTTCCTCTAGGATTTTGCCTGTGCTTAGCTCTATTCCGTTTCTTTTTATCCTAAAAACTCCCTAATCCTTGTCAATGACAAGCATACCCATAACATGATGCAGCCACCACTATGGTTGAAAATATGAAGAGTGGTACTCAATGATGTGTTGTGTTACATTTGTCCCAAGCATAACGCTTTGTGTTCAGGACAATGTTGTTGATCCATCCTCAGTTATCTCTTATCACAGCCATTAAACTCTGTAACGGTTTTAAAATCACCATTGGCCTCATGGTAAAATTCCTGAGCGGTTTCCTTCCTTTCAGTCAACTATATTTTTGTAGTGACTAGATGTATTGATACACCATCCAAAGTCTAATTAATAACTGCACCATGCTCAAAGGGATATTCAATGTCATGTTCTTTACCCAACTACCAAAACCATAGGTGCCCTTCTTTGCAAACCATTGGAAAACCTCCCTGGTCTTTGTGGTTGAATCTGTGCTTGAAATCCACTGCTTGACCGAGGGACCTTACATATGTGTGGGTTACAGAGCTGAGGTATTTATTTTAAAAAATCATGTTAAACACTATTATTGCACACAGAGTGAGTGTAAATTGAGTCTCAATTTAATCAATTTTCAACTCAGGCTGGAACACAACAAAATGTGGAAAAAGTCAAGGGGTGTGAATACTTTCTGAAGGCATTGTATGTCCTTCTGGCCTCTCAGTATTTGGGAGCCAAAGCCATCTGTCATCCAGGGGTGTTTGAAACCCTTGGCAGATGGGACTAGAAACAATATCTAAATGTTGTTAGCCTTGTAAGGTTTGTAGGTTTGGTACCTAAAGCCCAGTACAAGTGCAGAATGATTGGGCCAGTTGACAGTAGGTCATCTTGGATGATGTCATTCCAGAGTCACTATGGTGACACTTCTGTGAAACTGGAGCGATGAGGTAATGAGGGTGGGCCCAGGTCACACACTGTTGCTATCTCCTCTGTGTTTGTTCTGACCTCAGTGTGAAGATGCCTTGAAGGAGCAGGAAGGTCTCACACCACATAAAACCACATAGGGTTGATTTAGATCCTTACCACACACACACCTCTCATGTCTTACCCCCCAGACCCTCTTTGTCCAACCTGTGGTATTTGTGGCACATCTATTGTGGCTAACAAAAGGAACAAATGTCCCCTCCATCAGGCTGGCGGGGAGCCGTTGTACTGTCCTGATCACTCGCCGGCCACACAATGGTGCTGTGCGTCACTCGCCACAACAGAGCTTGCTGACGTACCGTGGTGACGTTCAAGTGATAGAAAAGGCACAAAAAGACGGACTCCAAATACCGTTGGCAGCCGAGGGTAGAGAATAAAACAACAAAGGGAAAGAGCAAATTAAGGAGGAGAATGTCAAAGTGATATCATTCACTCATTGGTAATCGGAGGAACAAAGAGCAGTCAGGTCCAAAAGTAATGGGGCTTCATCAATGTGTATTTACCAGAAGAGGCTGGTGGGAGGAGCTATAGGAGGATGGGCTCAGTGTAGTGGCTGGGATTGATCCAATGGAACGGAGTCAAGCGTGGTTTCCATATGTTTGATCTGTTTGATACCGTTCCATTATACCATTCCAGCCATTACAATGAGCCTGTCCTCCTACAGCTCCCACCAGCCCCCACTGGTATTTACTCATGTTAGTTAGAGTGGCTTTGAAGTCACTTCTTCATGGAGACAAACATACAGTATAAGCTATGGGAACTTAGAATTGGTGATGACAAAGGGTAGGGTTGCTATATTAAGATTTAGATAAAGCTGTCAAAGTGAGATCCCTGATAGGATTATTTACCACTATCTGAGGACGTGACTGATACTGAGAAATACTGACTTAGCCTGTTTAACAGCAAATCACTCTTGACATGCAGACCATCAACTTTATCCTAAAACTGCTTTCATGCCCAACCATCTTGTTTTGGATGATAACAGTCAAACCATTGTTGTTGCATTTAGATCAGTGAGGCTGAATAAGAAAGGTGTCAATCACCTATAGCGCAATCTTCTTCTTCTTCTTCTTTTACTGCTGCAGCTTTTCCAACACTAAGGAAAGGCCAGTGATGAAACGTTTCCTGATGAACTGTGGGACGTTGATCAATCATACAGGAAGAGGGGGGTCACCCAGGTGCCTGGTTTGAAGTAGTTATCAGACACATGTCGTTTTTAAATCAGTGTGAAAAATGCACTTCCCATAAGATTGCTCACATGCTTCGTGAACAACAGGTGTAGACTAACAGTGAAAGGCTTTACTTACGGGTCTTTTTCCAACAAGGCGGAGTTAAAGAGAAGATGCTAAATAAAAATAGAAATAGTGACACAAGGAATAAATACACCGTGAATAGCAAATAAAAATAACCAATACTGAGTTGACGTGCAGGGACACAAAGTAGTTAAAGTAGCTATGTACATATAGAATGGGTAAAGTGACTAGGCAGCAGGATAGATAACAGACAATAACAGCTTATGTGGTGAGTGTGAACGTTTTTGTGTGTGTGTGTGCGTGCGTGCATGCGTGTGTGTGTGAGAGAGAGAGAGAGAGAGTGGCGTCAGTATGCATGTGTGTGGGCGTATATAGTGTGTATGTGTGTGTTGGGGTGTTAGTGTAAGTATGTGTTAGTGTGTGGGTAGTGTCCGGTGTTTGTGCATAGAGTCACTGCAAGAGAGTTAGTGCAAAAATGGGTTAATGCAGGTAATCCGGGTAGCCATTTGATTAGCTATTTAGCAGTCTTGTTAGCAGTAGTATACAGTGCCTTGCGAAAGTATTCGGCCCCCTTGAACTTTGCGACCTTTTGCCACATTTCAGGCTTCAAACATAAAGATATAAAACTGTATTTTTTTTGTGAAGAATCAACAACAAGTGGGACACAATCATGAAGTGGAACGACATTTATTGGATATTTCAAACTTTTTTAACAAATCAAAAACTGAAAAATTGGGCGTGCAAAATTATTCAGCCCCCTTAAATTAATACTTTGTAGCGCCACCTTTTCCCATTCCTCCTTGCAAAACAGCTCGAGCTGTGTGAGGTTGGATGGAGAGCATTTGTGAACAGCAGTTTTCAGTTCTTTCCACAGATTCTCGATTGGATTCAGGTCTGGACTTTGACTTGGCCATTCTAACACCTGGATATGTTTATTTTTGAACCATTCCATTGTAGATTTTGCTTTATGTTTTGGATCATTGTCTTGTTGGAAGACAAATCTCCGTCCCAGTCTCAGGTCTTTTCAAATCAAATCAAATCAAATTTTATTTGTCACATACACATGGTTAGCAGATGTTAATGCGAGTGTAGCGAAATGCTTGTGCTTCTAGTTCCGACAATGCAGTAATAACAAGTAATCTAACTAACAATTCCAAAACTACTCTCTTGTACACAGTGTAAGGGGATAAAGAATATGTACATAAGGATATATGAATGAGTGATGGTACAGAGCAGCATAGGCAAGATACAGTAGATGGTATCGAGTACAGTATATACACATGAGATGAGTATGTAAACAAAGTGGCATAGTTAAAGTGGCTAGTGATACATGTATTACATAAGAATACAGTCGATGATATAGAGTACAGTATATACGTATGCATATGAGATGAATAATGTAGGGTAAGTAACATTATATAAGGTAGCATTGTTTAAAGTGGCTAGTGATATATTTACATCATTTCCCATCAATTCCCATTATTAAAGTGGCTGGAGTTGAGTCAGTGTCAGTGTGTTGGCAGCAGCCACTCAATGTTAGTGGTGGCTGTTTAACAGTCTGATGGCCTTGAGATAGAAGCAGACTCCATCAGGTTTTCTTCCAGAATGGTCCTGTATTTGGCTCCATCCATCTTCCCATCAATTTTAACCATCTTCCCTGTCCCCGCTGAAGAAAAGCAGGCCCAAACCATGATGCTGCCACCACCATGTTTGACAGTGGGGATGGTGTGTTCAGCTGTGTTGCTTTTACGCCAAACATAACGTTTTGCATTGTTGCCAAAAAGTTCAATTTAGGTTTCATCTGACCAGAGCACCTTCTTCCACATGTTTGGTGTATCTCCCAGGTGGCTTGTGGCAAACTTTAAACAACACTTTTTATGGATATCTTTAAGAAATGGCTTTCTTCTTGCCACTCTTCCATAAAGGCCAGATTTGTGCAATATATGACTGATTGTTGTCCTATGGACAGAGTCTCCCACCTCAGCTGTAGATCTCTGCAGTTCATCCAGAGTGATCATGGGCCTCGTGGCTGCATCTCTGATCAGTCTTCTCCTTGTATGAGCTGAAAGTTTAGAGGGACGGCCAGGTCTTGGTAGATTTGCAGTGGTCTGATACTCCTTCCATTTCAATATTATCGCTTGCACAGTGCTCCTTGGGATGTTTAAAGCTTGGGAAATCTTTTTGTATCCAAATCCGGCTTTACACTTCTTCACAACAGTATCTCGGACCTGCCTTGTGTGTTCCTTGTTCTTCATGATGCTCTCTGCGCTTTTAACGGACCTCTGAGACTATCACAGTGCAGGTGCATTGATACGGAGACTTGATTACACACAGGTGGATTGTATTTATCATCATTAGTCATTTAGGTCAACATTGGATCATTCAGAGATCCTCACTGAACTTCTGGGGAGAGTTTGCTGCACTGAAAGTAAAGGGGCTGAATAATTTTGCACGCCCAATTTTTCAGTTTTTGATTTGTTAAAAAAGTTTGAAATATCAAATAAATGTCGTTCCACTTCATGATTGTGCCCCACTTGTTGTTGATTCTTCACAAAAAAAGTTTTATATCTTTATGTTTGAAGCCTGAAATGTGGCAAAAGGTCGCAAAGTTCAAGGGGGCCGAATACTTTCGCAAGGCACTGTAGCTTGTGGGTAGAAACTGTTCATGGTCCTATTGGTCCCAGACTTGGTGCACTGGTAACACTTGGAGAGACAGTCTATGGCTTTGGTGGCTGGAGTCTTTGCCAATTTTTTGGGCCTTCCCCTGACACCGCCTGTTGCATAGTTCTTGTATGGCAGGGAGCTCACCGCCCTCTGTAGCTCCTTGCGGCCGGGTGTCTTTGCAGTTGCCTTGAGAAGCGGGGATGCAGCCAGTCAAGATGCTCTCAATGGTGCAGCCGTAGAACTTTTTGAGGATCTAAGGACCCAGCCTCCTGAGGGGGAAGATGTGCTGTCATGCTCTCTTCACAAGTGTGTGGGTGTGTGTGGACCATGTTAATTCCTTAGTGATGTAAACACCAAGGAACTTGAAGTTCTCGACCCACTCCACTATAGCCCCATCAACGTGGATGCAGCGTGCTCGCCCTTCCGCTTCCTGTAGTCCACGATCAGCTCCTTTGTCTTGCTGACGTTGAGGGAGAGGTTGTATTCAGGCACCACACTGCCAGGTCTCTGACCTCCTTCTTATAGGCTGATTCATTGTTATCGGTAATCAGTCCTTCCAGCATTGTATTGTAAGCAAACTTCATGATGATGGTGATGGAGTTGTGAGCGTCCACGCAGTCATGGGTGAACATGGAGTAGACGAGGGGACTAAGCACACGGCTCTGAGGGCCCCCCTTGTTGATGGTCAGCGTCTGGGATGTTTTGTTGTCTACCCTCAACGCCTGGGGATGGCCCTTCAGGAAGTCCAGGATACAGTTGCAGAGGGAGGTTTTCAATCCCAGGGTCCTGAGCTTGGCGATGAGCTTGAAGGGGTCTATGGTGTTGAATGTTGAGCTGTGTAGAAGACTGGATTAACTTTTTCAATGCAATTTAAGGAGACTATAGGCCTAGTTATCACGTTTCATGTTGGATTTATTAACTACAAAAACGTAAGCCATATTTTTTATTCTGGTGCCGCTCTGCACACACAAGCTTGTTATCTTGCTAGAGCAAGCTTGCTAGCTAGCTCAAGCTTGTTAGCTAGCTAGCACAAAGGGCATTCAAAGTTCCTTCATAGAAGCCACTCCTCCTAGGTATAATTCTGTGGACCTAATTCAGATAATGCATGTCATAACAAGATGCCTAGGGGTTCAAACCTGCTCCTCAACCCTCTCTTGCTCTCTCCCCACCCATAAGGGGAGGCTACACTTGTCTGTCCAGCGTGCATGTAAACAACTAGCTTGCCTGCTCCAACCGCACTGATTGGTGAAGTAATTTAATGAGCTAAATGTCAAAAGAAACGTGATTTCACTGGTTAAAACATTTCAGAAAAGGAACTATATAAACCGTAACTTTTTTGTTGTTGGTTGAAACTTGTTCAGAACTTTATTTTGCTGGTCGGTACAATGTAACCGAAAATAAATTGTGGTTCTGTTCAGAAAAAAACTATTGAAAAATAATTTTGGTTCCAACCCCTGGTGAAGACATGCCAGATATTCAGCATATGCCCTGTGTTCGTGTCCTGGTATTACGCCTGGCCCCACACGCTTGTGAATGTTAACCTGTTTAAGCCTCTGCTGGACCCTCTTACCCTCTGCAGGACGTGCCAGGTCTCGACGGGCCCTCCAGCCAGGACTAATTGGGGCTGATTGAGGCTGGTGCTTAATCAAGAGGTTGATCACCAACCATACGAATCCCATAAAGCTGCCAGAAGGGCATCACACAGGGGTTTTTCGGGGAGAGAGGTTGCTCCCTTATAGTCGTCTGCTACAGTCTGCTAGAAACGAGGGGGCTCTGTTTTTCCCCCCAAAGGAGACTGCAAAGGAGACCCCCCCCCCCCCAAATGAGCAACCTACTACGCATCACTAGGGCATGGCTCCTAACCAACGTATTCACCCTCTCCATCATAGACAAAGTGGTCATGGATCACTTCTTACGGGTGCTAACCCATGACATGAAAAGGGCGACGAGTCTACACACGTCCCAGACCTTGGAGGACCTCCTGGTGGATGGAGACCAAAGGAGGCATTTTGAGTGTGGCGCCCTGGATACCTCGCATGGAATTGCCCGGGTTGAGAGGAGTCGGTGCCATCAGAAAGCCCCGGAGACGAGACAGGCCACGCAGTAAACTACGTCACCTCATGTTGGGCCCACCGTGAACCACCGGCACCCATGGTCCCAGTGAAAGTCGACGGACACGACACCCAAGCTCTGTTGGACTCCGGGAGTTACGCTCGGAAACACGCACCTGCTGGCCAAGTAGACCGAACGTAGCGAGGAGATGTCCATCTCTTGTGTCCATGGCGACACCAAGCGTTATCTGACCGTGCAGGCCAACATTGTGACGGCACAAGGGAACTGCTGGATGATGGTGGGTGCCGTACCCGAATTGCCGGGACCCCTCCTTGTGGGATGAGATTGTCCTCTGTTCGCGGCACTGCGGAGGCACGAACTGGGAAAAAAGATACGAGCCGTCAGGAGACAAGAGCAATAGCCCGTCGCCTGCGTGGCCCGGAACCAAGCGGTTGCCAAACCCGCATCTACGGGTCTGGAGTCCAAGTCCGAGGGGGCACCGGAACCAATCTCCCCCAGTGAACAACCAGAAGAGGAGCTCATTCTCACCCTCATCAGTTTCGAGGGACCAGCCGAGACACCTGCCATGGGCCAACTGAGGGGACAGTGGGAGTACCCGAACTTGAAAGCCGCCAGGGCCCATGTGATAGTGATGGATGGCCAGCTACTTCCGGGGGTGAGTGACTGGCGATATCATATCATACCATTTCCAAATCAAGAATAACCTTTTGTATCAGGTGTCACACCAACATGGGGAACTTTGAGAGGTGCTGTTGTTGCCCCAACGATTTGTGGGAACTGTTTTCCAGCTGGCCCACATATAGTCGTCTGCTAGAACCAAGGGATCCATTTCTCCCCCCAAAGGAGACAGAAATACACCAGAGCCCAGAAAACAGTAACCCGGAGGAGGTCTCCTGGAGAAGAGCTATTATTTTCTTTTCTTTATTGATTTAATAAACATCCTTGAAACGGAGCTATCACACTTGTGTCCATGTCTGATCAATGTAAACATTTTGATCAAACCTCCTGTTGTCACATTCTGACCTTAGTTCCTTTTTTTATGTCTTTGTGTTAGGTTGGTCAGGGAGTGTGTTGGGGTGGGTAGTCTATGTCCTTTTTCTATGTTGGTATATTTCTATGTGTTTGGCCGAGTATGGTTCTCAATCAGAGGCAGGTGTCGTTCGTTGTCTCTGATTGAGAATCATACTTAGGTAGCCTGTTTTCCCCATTTTGGTTGTGGGTGTTTGTTTTCTGTTTTGTGTCTGCACCAGACAGAACTGTTTCGGTTTCATTTCGGTCTCTTGTTGTTTTGTCATTCAGTGTTCTGTTCTATTAAATAATCATGAACACTTACCACACTGCGCTTGGGTCCTCACCTTCTTCCACCAACGACAACCGTCACATCTGTTCTGCCACAGCACTTATTAATGAAGCCGGTGACTGATGTGGTAAACTCCTCAATGTTATCAGATGAATCCCGGAACATATTCCAGTCTGTGCTAGCAAAACAGTCCTGTAACTTAGCATCTACTTCATCGTACCACTTCCATATTGAGCGTGTCACAGGTACTTCCTGTTTCAGTTTTTGCTCGTAAGTAGGAAGCAGGAGGATGGAGTTATGGTCTGATTTGCCAAATGGAGGGCAAGGGAGGGACTTATTTGCATTTCTGTGTGTTCCCATTTAGATTCTAATGCTAGGTGAGAGCTGACACATTCACAATGCAATCTGATGGATGTGACATATTTACACCTTCCAAATTGAACTGGGTTTGGTTTCTGTTTTGTATCACTTCAGTATCACTTCATTTTTTTGAAATCACCAGCTGATAATGTAATGTTTTCATTTGAGTTTCCATGGAAAAACTCAGGTTTCACATGCGTTCCAACTGCCTCACAAACTTACAAATATACATAAGTACTTTATAATATTGAGCTTACAAATAGATACCAACTTGTTTTTGATTGGCATCTAACCTTAGGCCTGGAGAGTTCCTGTTTTGCTTCAAAGTAAAATATGTTTAATGAATTACTTTGGTCATTAACTGCTAAAAGTACTCTCTTTGTTCCAGTCTAATTCACTTTTCCTTGGTGACCAAAAAGGGGGAACTCCTTCAGCTATCATGGTAGACTACTGTTTGGGTTGAATTAGTGCAAACCCCACACCCCTCTGTCTAAATGGGGTGAAACTATTTATTTTCCTCCGGCAGACCCAAATAGCCTCATCTATCAAGCCTTTTCCCCAGGGCGTATATACACTCCTAATTGCTAACATCTCTCCGAGTTGAACAACAGCCAAAGCTAACACCCCCTGTTTGCCAGCCTGGGAGCGGCATCCATAAGCGTGAATAATGTTAGTCATTTCTTCACACCTACAATAGTATACCAACAGGAGAAACAGGCCGACTCTATGGATCAACACTGTTACAGTTTTTCTCAATTGCTAAAACACTAAAACCCATTGGCTGAACAAAGTTCTCAGTTGCCTGGACTCATTTAGCTAATTATGCAGTCTGTTGTCAATACCTTAAACCATTTCACATGGTAAAACACAATTTGCAGGTCTCGCTAATGCACATGTCATCCATACTGGTAAACACAAGTGGCAACAATCAAATACAAATAGAGAACATATGTCATTGATTGAACACAACCACTCAAAATTGATTTGACCTGTTTCAAATGATGCGACACAACCAATATAAGCCAGTTCAGAGAGCAAACAGGGTGTTGAAGGTGGGAAGGAGAAAGTCTGAGAATGGATAGAAGAAACAATGTGAGAGGACGAGGACGAGTGCGTATGTGTCACGTTCTGACCTTAGTTCTTTTATTATGTCTTTGTTTTAGTATGGTCAGGGCGTGAGTTGGGTGGGTTGTCTATGTTCCTTTTTCTATGTTTTGGGATTTCTGTGTTTGGCCTGGTATGGTTCTCAATCAGAGGCAGCTGTTTATCGTTGTCCCTGATTGAGAACCATATTTAGGTAGCCTGGTTTCACTTTTGAGTTGTGGGTGATTATTTTCCGTGTTAGTGTTTGTTACCACATGGGACCGTTTCGTTTGTTTCATTTTGTTATTTTGTATTTTTGTAGTGTTAAGTTTGTCTTATTAAAATGGACACTTACCACGCTGCAAATTGGTCCGATCTCTCTTACTCCTCATCAGTGGAAGACGACGAACATTACAGAATCACCCACCACCAAAGGACCAAGCAGCGTGGTAACGGGCAGCAGCAGCGATCTCAGGACTCCTGGACATGGGAGGAGATTCTGGACAGCAAGGGACCCTGGGCACAGGCTGGAGAATATCGCCGCCCCAAGGCTGAGCTGGAGGCAGTGAAAGCCGAGAGGCGGTAGTATGAGGATGCAGCACGGCAGCGCGGCTGGAAGCCCAAGAGGCAGCCCCAAAAATGTATTGGGGGGTGGCACACAGGGAGTGTGGCGAAGTCAGGTAGGAAACCTGCGCCAACTCCCCGTGCTTACCGTGGAGAGAGAGGGACCGGGCAGGCACCGTGTTATGCCGTGAGGCGCACGGTGTCCCCGGTGCGCAGGCATAGCCCGGTGCGATACATAGCAGCGCCTTGTATCGGCCGGGCTATAGTGGGCATCGAGCCAGGTGCCATGAAGCCGGCTCAGCGCATCTGGTCTCCAGTGCGTCTCCTCGGGCCGGGGTACATGGCACCAGCCTTACACATGGTGTCCCCGGTTCGCCAGCACAGCCCAGTGCAGGCTATTCCACCTCGCCGCACTGGCCTGGCTACGGGGAGCATTCAACCAGGTAAGGTTGGGCAGGCTTGGTGCTCGAGAACTCCAGTGCGCCTTCACGGTCCGGTCTATCCGATGCCACCTCCACGCACCAGCCCTCCGGTGGCAGCCCCCCGCACCAGGCTGTCTCTCCGTCTCCTCCCTACAGGTGCTCCCGCCTGTCCAGCGCTGCCAGAGCCTTCCTACTGCCCAGCGCTGCCAGAGTCTCCCGTCTGTCCTGAGCTGCCAGAGTCTCCCGTCTGT
Source organism: Oncorhynchus mykiss (assembly GCF_057628025.1). Taxonomy (NCBI): domain Eukaryota; kingdom Metazoa; phylum Chordata; class Actinopteri; order Salmoniformes; family Salmonidae; genus Oncorhynchus; species Oncorhynchus mykiss. The sequence continues at coordinate 46,761,346 of NC_143034.1, forward strand.
CCTGAGCTGCCAGAGTCTCCCGTCTGTCCTGAGCTGCCAGAGTCTCCCGTCTGTCCTGAGCTGCCAGAGTCTCCCGTCTGTCCTGAGCTGCCAGAGTCTCCCGTCTGTCCTGAGCTGCCAGAGTCTCCCGTCTGTCCTGAGCTGCCAGAGTCGCCCGTCTGTCCTGAGCTGCAAGAGTCGCCCGTCTGTCCTGAGCTGCCAGAGTCGCCCGTCTGTCCTGAGCTGCCAGAGTCACCCGTCTGTCAGCAGCTGCCAGAGCCGCCAGTCAGCCAGGAGCTGCCAGAGCCGTCCGTCAGCCAGTACTGTCACGTTCTGACCTTAGTTCTTTTATTATGTCTTTGTTTTAGTATGGTCGGGGCGTGAGTTGGGTGGGTTGTCTATGTTCCTTTTTCTATGTTTTGGGATTTCTGTGTTTGGCCTGGTAGGGTTCTCAATCAGAGGCAGCTGTTTATCGTTGTCCCTGATTGAGAACCATATTTAGGTAGCCTGGTTTCACTTTTGAGTTGTGGGTGATCATTTTCCTTGTTAGTGTTTGTTACCACATGGGACCGTTTCGTTTGTGTCACTTTGTTATTTTGTATTTTTGTAGTGTTAAGTTTGTCTTATTAAAATGGACACTTACCACGCTGCAAATTGGTCCGATCTCTCTTACTCCTCATCAGAGGAAGACGACAAACGTTACAGTATGCGAGGTGGGAGACGAGGAGGAAGAGGAGGAGGAGGGCAAGAAAGAGGAAGAGGAGGACGAAGAGGAAGACAAAGAGTGGAAATATCTGATGAAATTCGAGCAACAGTTATAGACCATGTTCCTGTCCATGGACTGACAATGAGGGAAGCAGGATTTAGAGTGCAACCCAATTTGAGCCGATTTTCTGTGTCCACCATAGTAAGGACATTCAGAGAAGAGAACAGGTACAGGATACTACTGTATTTTTGTAATTGCAAATTTACTGTACTACACTATATGCAGCTGTTTCAAAATACCTTTATAAAGTTAATCACTGTATGTATTGTACTGCATGAATATGTTTTGTAACTGCACAATTTTTTTTTTTAGAATTGCAAGGCTGCCACATGCAGGTGGAAGGACAGCTATATTCACTCGGGAGCAAGAGGCCGTTATAGTTGGCATGGTCCTTCAAGATAATGCAATACGACTCAGAGAAATCCAGGAACGAGTGATACAAAAAAACACACACTTCCAGGGAATTCACAGTGTGAGCATTTCCACAATTGACCGTGTCCTCCATCGTAACAGGATGCGAATGAAACAAGTATACAGAGTACCTTTTGAGCGCAACTCACCAAGGGTGAAAGAACTGCGAGCTCAGTATGTGCAAGTAAGTGTACATTCAGAAACATTTACTGTAATCCAGATTGTCTACAGTACTAACACATACTATGTGAATGATATTACTCTTCAGTACATACAATGTATGTGAATCAGAAGCTTAATTGTACTCTACAGTATAGCACTGTCTCTGTACGACTTACAAAATCCAACATACAGTATATTGTATTTCTACACAGACAATATTTGACTTGGATTCCTTAGACAGACCCCATGAGTTCCTCTTTGTCAATGCAGCAGGCTTCAATCTAACAAAGAGGAGAAGGAGAGGCCAAAATACAAGAGGCTTCTTCCCCCGTTGCTTCAGGAGGGACAATATTGCTTGTGATGTCGACGAAGTGCTCTGGCCTGACCCAGCCCAAAGACAAGAAGAAGCACATTGATCACATGTTTACTCCTTTGATTTTTGTCCCTTTTAGTATTGTATACTGTAGTACAGTGCATTGTAGGCTGTATACTGTACAATGGACTAATTGTATGGCCCTGAACATTGTGCTTTCCATTTATTAACAGTACTGACTGCTCAATAGATTTTGACTGGTTGCAGGTTCATATCATCAAAGAATGAGAAATACAGTATCACAGAGACAAGGACAAGTTTGTGAGATGCAGGGTACAGTACTGTAAAAATAGGGGTACAAGGAGGGGGAAGAACAAAAAACAAAATTGCAAAGAGCAAAGCAGGGTAGTAATTTCTGATCAATTTTGAGCTACTATGACAGAACATGTTTTCATTCATCAAAAGACATGACGGAAAAATATGAATATTTTTTTAGATTACAAATGTACTTCTCCCTGAGAATTGTATGTTTTGAACAATGTGTTTTCTATTTTTCGGTGTATTGTTTACTGACTGCTTGAGAGTGTATATCATTTTGATTACTTTGTTTATGATTTGAGAGAAGTGTTTGATTTTGAACACAGGTAAAACTGTTTTGAGGCGAATGTTTCATTTTGCGAGAGGAGTCAGAGGTTATGTAAATAGTGCTTGAAGATGAGATTTTGTGTTTAATGTTTTCAGGAATTGGAGCAAGGTTTCAGATATTGTGTTTTACCAATTGAGAAAAACTGTAATCAAACTAGAATGGCTGGTCCCAGGTGAGTCAATAATGAGAGACAGATTGAGGCACGCTAGGAGTATGAAGCTCAGGGGCCTGTCTCTCCCACACACACTGCTTGGCTGGTTGGCTGGTCCCAGTTCAGCTCTCCTGAACACTGTCTAATAGGGAAGGAATGATGGGACAGAGAGAGAGAGAAAGTGAGAGAGAGAGAGAGAAGGTGAGTCAATGATGAGGGACAGATTGAGGCACGCTAGGAGTATGAAGCTCAGCGGCCTGTCTCTCCCACACACACTGCTTCATTACCAGTACATTACAGTGTTCTGGCAGCAGAATGTGTTTATCACTGAAACAGGTCTGAATCGGTTGGGAAGCGAGAGATAGAGCTATCGCTCACCAGAATGTACACACGGTGGGCTACAGTAGCTCTGTAGATGCACGGCAGGATGCCCAGTGCTGATGTTTCAATCATCTTTTCAACAGACTTCACATTTTTCCAGAGGACAGGATGTTTTCTCTCTCTGAGCTCAAGCTGCGTGGGTTGTTGCAAAGCAGACACAAGAAGAGAGAGAAAGAAAGTGAGGAGTGAAAGAGAGTAAAAAAGCGAAGACGAAAGCCGTTCTCGGGTAAAGGCAGCAGTGATGTTCAGCCACATCCTACCATGATCCACCGTGTGACCTCTCTGACTGGAGGAAGATTAAAACGATAACTCTACTGCACTGCACATGGTTATCAGACACACACTGCACATGGTTATCAGACACACTGCACATGGTTATCAGACACACACTGCACATGGTTATCAGACACACACTGCACATGGTTATCAGACACACACTGCACATGGTTATCAGACACACACTGCACGTGGTTATCAGACACACACTGCACATGGTTATCAGACACACTGCACATGGTTATCAGACACACACTGCACATGGTTATCAGACACACACTGCACATGGTTATCAGACACACACTGCACATGGTTATCAGACACACACTGCACATGGTTATCAGACACACACTGCACGTGGTTATCAGACACACACTGCACATGGTTATCAGACACACTGCACATGGTTATCAGACACACACTGCACATGGTTATCAGACACACACTGCACGTGTCTTCATGTGTTGAGGTGTGTCTATAGCATGCAGATAGGTTGAAATAGGCAATATATACATGTATGGACTGATATTACTTGTAAAATGTGACAAAAAATCAGATTAGGGTAGAGATACAGTATGCGCAACCTTGATTCCATGCTATTGAAATATGTTGGTTGGGCTACACTGAGATTCAGGGAACGTCTCTGCAAAAAGGAGAAGCCAAACCTGTGAGTTACTGAAAACCATAGACAGTACTGCTAGCTAAACCAGACAAGCATGCAATAGTTTCAGCTTTGTCAAGCTAATGCCACAAATGGTCACATGAGCAGAGGCTTTCAAAAGCATGTTACAGTTTGCCCAGATCAGTTTCAGTGGTCACAAACTACATGCAGCTATTACACCATCATAAAGACATCTAGGGTCTGCATGGCTCTAGCAGATGCAGCCTTGCCCTGCCCCAGATAGACAGGAAGACAGACAGACAGAGCTTTCTCAGCTGTTCCTTTAGGCAGCCAAGTGTCTCCAGACTCCATCCCCTTCATAGCCGGCACATTGTCTCCCTAATCCAATACAAGGCAACACGAGACCTAGAAATGACACGGGCCAGATTTACTGTACATACCATTGGCTATGCCTCATCCTGAAGTTTAGATGTCAGATGTGATCAAACAAGATGCAATAAGATTGCTGAAACTGTAGGCCTGTTGCAGGCCCAGACGAGAGGATTGTGTTGGGCAACCGCAATGTTGCACCCGTGGCCATCCATCAACAGCATGCCTGTGTCAGGGTTTAGTTGTAACCAAAACAAGCTACTATTGTCTCTTCCTGGCTGTCTGATGATGTGGAAAAAATAGAACGAATAATTGCAGAGAGAAAGCAAGAGAAACAGATGATCTCCCAAAACAAACATACAAGCCCTGGTATTTGTCTCCACCATCTCTAGATGGCCAGCATAACATCCTGCTAAACCGTGGGAGAGGAGCCTTTCTCAATGGGAAGGGTTCAGCTGCTGAGCCGTATGCCTACACTTCCTATGTATGGGCTTCTGTATGACTGGTGTATAAATGGGGGGAAAGTAATAGGAGACGGCTATAGCACAAGGCTTGGTCTAGACAGTCATGACCAAATCAAACACAGAGGGAAAGACTGTAGAGGAAGAAAGGAAGTGAAGAAGGAGGAAAGAAGCTGCATGAGGACGAATATTAAAAACACAAGGACGGAGGATGTGGAAGAGGTGGCGGAAGAAGGGAGGAAGATGGAGAGCGGAGAGGAGGAGGTGGAGAGATAGGAGTCAAGTTAGAACACCTGACTCCAGGTCCAAAGATGGTCAAATATGTTTGATTTGGCTTCTGTGATTAGTGGTGTGCAGAGAGAGAGATAGAGAACACTAGTCTGGCAGGCGGAAATACCATGGAGCAGCTGGAGACACTACACAACACTCCGTCCCACCGCTTCAAAAAAGAAACCCTGTGTATAAGACACTAGATTCCAAAACAGAGCATTGTAAACTTATACCAATACACTGCACACACAGTCACAGACCATCGTCTGAGAATAACAGATATTATGATAAATTAATTTGCCTTAATTTTAGAGGCTTTTGGTTGTGTCTTCCGCCAATTAAGAAATCATTTTTATTGTTTAATGAGGGAGAAACAAAAGTCACTTCACTGCTGTCGCCTTGTGCAGTCAGGCGTAACAAACACACTTCCAGGATGCAAAAACAAAAGGTCCTAGAATAATATGGTAACGTCTCTACTTCAAAATGAAAAACAGAGAGATGGTGCTGCAGAGCAACCAGCAACACCACCTAACCTCAAACAACATGCCCTCCCTCCCTCCTCCCCCCTGCCAACTGCAGCACCCACTAAAGGCATCAGCAGGCTTCAGTTCGGCTGGCACCTAGCAACGGCTAGACGAACCAAACAAGCGTTTTTGCATACTCCCTTAAAAGACCTTCCTTGAAAGCGGCAATAGTACTGTTTGTCCATTTTGAGATGCCGTAGCCAAATCAAATCAAATTGTATTTGTCACATGCGCCGAATTCAACAACTTTACCGCTAAATACTTTCGTACAAGTCCTTAACCAACGATGCTGTTCAATGCTGTATAACAAAATATTTACTGAATAAACTAAAGTTTAAAAAAGTTACACAATAAAATGACATATCAATAACGATGCTATATACAGTGGCTACCAGTACCGAGTCAATGTGCGGGGGTACAGGTTAGTCAAGGTAGCTTGTATGTGTAGGTTGGTATAAAGTGACTATGCATAGATGATAAACAGTGAGTAGCAGCAGTGTAAAAACAAAGGGGTTGGGGGTTCAATGTAAATAGTCCTGGTGGCCATTTGATTAATTGTTCAGCAGTCTTATAGCTTGGGGATAGAAGCTGTTAAGGAGTCTTTTGGACCTAGAATTAGTACTGCTTGCTGTGCGGTAGCAGAGAGAACAGTCTATGACCTGGGTAACTAGAGTCTTTGAACATTTTTTGGGCCTTCCTCTGACACTGCCTAGTATATAGGTCCTGGATGGCAGGAAGCTTGGCCCCAGTGATGTATTGGGCTGTGCGCACTACCCTCTGTAGCGCACTACCCTCTTATGGTCGGACGTCGAGCAGTTGCCATACCAGGCGGAGATGCAACAGGTCAGTATGCTCTAGATGGTGCAGCTGTCAAACTTTTTGAGGATCTGGGGACCCATGCCAAATCTTTTCAGCCTTCTGAGGGGGAAAGGGTGATGTTGTGCCCTCTTCACGACTGTCTTGGTGTGTTTGGACCATGATAGTCTGTTGGTGATGTGGACCCCAAGGAACTTGAAACTCTCAACACGCTCCACTACAACTCTGCCTACGTTAATGGAGGCCTGTGCGGCCCTCCTTTTCCTGAAGTCCAACTCGTTTTCAAGCAGTACACACTTTCCTAAAATAGTCCGAATTAATCTAAGATAACTCAAGAAATCTGTCATTAATTTTGACGTTTTCGCAGGAGAGATCTTAATCGCACAATTTTACATCTTACCAAGATGTTTGATGCAGTGTTTCTCAATGAAAAAATGTGCATGAAAATGAGTTATCTCTCGGTGAATGACAACAAAGACTTTATTGAAGAATCCATACTGTTCACCGACGAAGGGGCGTAGACTTCGGCTACTGACTTGAGCTTGCCTTGAGAATTTTTTGGGGTGTGCTCGAACAGTCGAAAAAAAAACTTAATGAAGACCAAAACAAACTAAAATGTCACAAAATGTTATCATAATATACCCACAAACTCTTCCAAACTGTTTCATCTGAGAAGCATGCAGATGCCTCTAAAAGTACTAAGTACCATGGATCATTTAGCTATTTGATTTTGACATTTTAAGGAAACTTTTAGGTATCAAAAAATAATATTTATTGAGTTTGGCCTTTACTACTATATCTCATAGAAAAGCATGGAGTAGAACAGTCATAAATGGCAAAAAGACAGTCAAAAAAATCAATCATTAGGAATAAGGTTGTAAAGTGTCTGTCCTATATCTAGGAGATATAAGAAAGCTCACAAAATATATATATATATTTTTTTGGACACATACTTAACCCCTTATTTTTGTTGCCACAGAACTACCTCCATACTTCCATGAATTTGTATGGGTTACCTTCAGACGAGACCCTGACACCTGTGAGTCTCATCTTTCCATAGAGGGGTCATATTAGTTTTGTAGGCCAAACCGTTCAGACGCTACAGACGTTTCTGTGAGAAGGACGATTTTCAGGATGTCTCCTGGTCGGACAAACACCGCTGTAGCTCGGCCACCTTCCACCGCAGATGGGGAAGACCTACATAGGTGGGCCGCAGCCCATGTGATAAACTGACGGATTTTGATGGGTATTTTTTATTATGTAACTTAGATTGTAGCACGGGTGCGTTAATAGACTCTTAAGGATTAAGGCCTCTGTATACTCACTGTCCACAATTTGTTGGATGGAACGTGGGTTATTATCAGCTCTAACACTCTGACACAGGACTCTGGTAAACAACACTTACCATGAAACATGTTCAGACAGTGTGCACTACTACAAAAGTACAAACAACAAATATATCAGAGGATACACAAATCAAAATCCTCAACAACAGCCTTCTTGGTTACAGAATCTAATGAGGAATTGAAAAAGCTCCAGCACTGTTTTTTCCCAGAGAATAAATGAGTGTGGGAGGAAGAAGTTGCTTTAAACGCCAGCCAACAAGATCTTTAAGAGGTTGCCATGGACCTTGTATCCATCGCACCACAGAGCCAGACTGACAGGGAGAGTTTTGTGGTTTGGGTCAGGGGGAATGTCCCAACAGCAAATGCATTGAAAGTAGAGTCAAAAATCATAATATACCTCATAAAATATACAACAGTTAAAATTTGTGAGGCGTAGTCCACATACCGTGGGTCTCACGGGTAACTCAGAGCACGGGCGGATTAATACCCAAGTTCTGAATGACTGCTCTATATACCTTTTACTCAGCATTATGTTCTACATCAGGGGTCAGCAGCAGGGGATTTTCTTTGGTCAAAAATAAGAAAATAACCAGGAATTCAGATAACAATGGGTTTCATTTAGGAAATCTGTTCACCAAGTATTCCCACATATAAATAATAAATACATATGTGATCATGTGAAATTATATTAAATGATAGTTCTTTTCAAATACAATCTCTTTTTGGGCTGAGGTAGGGGTCACAGGTCAGAGGAGGTGGATAAACTTCCTCTTTCTCTCTGCAACTGTCCTCTTCTTTTTCTTCCATACACTAGACAGATGGCACATTTCCCACATTTCCCAATACTCTCAACTCTTACGTCTTAGGGTATTGGTATTGTAAGTAGTAAGTGTTCTTACTTCTAAAAATAATCAATATCCTGTGCTTTATTCTCCTGCTTTGTGCTGACTTGTGTTTACAGTTTATTGAGTAGGGGAGAGAGGGGTACATTCAGCATCACTATAGCAAGGTATTATTTTTAACAAATATATCTACATACATTACCAGTCAAAAGTTTGGATACACCTACTCATTCCAGGGTTTTTCTTTATTTTTACTATTTTCTACATTGTAGAATAATAGTGAAAACATCACAACTATGAAATAACACAAATGGAATCATGTAGTAACCAAAAAGGTCTTAAACAAATCAAAATATATTTTATATTTGAGACTCTTTAAAGTAGCCACCATTTGCCTTGAAGACAGCTTTGCACACTCTTGGAATTTCAATAAACAGATGTGCCTTGTTAAAAGTTAATTTGTGGATTTTCTTTCCTTCCTAATGCATTTGAGCCAATCAGTTGTGTTGTGACAAGGTAGGGTTGGTATACAGCAGATAGCCCTATTTGGTAAAAGACTAAGTCCACATTATGGCAAGGACAACAACTCAAATAAGCAAAGAGAAACAACAGTCCATCATTACTTTAAGATATGAAGATCAGTCAATCTGGAAAATTTCAAGAACGTTGAAAGTTTCTTGCAGTCGCAAAAACCATCTATGATGAAACTGGCTCTCATGAGGATCACCACAGGAAAGGAAGACCCAGAGTTACCTCTGCTGCAGAGGATAAGTTCATTAGAGTTACCAGCCTCAGAAATTGCAGCCCAAATAAAGGCTTCATAGAGTTCAAGTAACAGAAACATCTCAACATTAACTGTTCAGAGGAGACTGCATGAATCAGGCCTTCATGGTCGAATTGCTGCAAAGAAACCACTACCAAAGGACACCAATAATAAGAAGAGACTTGCTTGGGCCAAGAAACACGAGCAATGGACATTGGACCGGTGGAAATTTGTCCTTTGGCCCAAATTTGAGATTTTTGGTTCCAACTGCCGTGTCTTTGTGTCTTTGTGTGGTTCCCACCGTGAAGCATGGAGGAGAAGGTATGATGGTGTGGGGGTGCTTTGCTGGTGACACTGTCAGTGATTTATTTAGAATTTAAGGCACACTTAATCAGCATGGATACCACAGGATTCTGCAGTGATGCGCCATCCCATCTGGTTTGCGCCTTCAGGCTGTGTAAGGGCTATTTTACCAAGAAGGAGAGTGATGGAGTGCTGCATCAGAAGACCTGGCCTCCACAATCACCCGACAACCCAATTGAGATGGTTTGGGATGAGTTGGACCGCAGAGTGAACGAAAAGCAGCCTTCAAGTGCTCAGCATATGTGAGAACTTCTTCAAGTCTGTTGGAAAAGCATTCCACATGAAGCTGGTTGAGAAAATGCCAAGAGTGTGTAAAGCTGTCATCAAGGCAAAGTGTGGCTACTTTGAAGAATCTAAAATCCCAAATATATTTGGATTTGTAAAAAAAAAAAAAAAAATGGACTGGTACTGCATATGTCAGAATCTTGTGTATCCCTGGAAATAATCAAAATTAATGTAAACATAACAGTTATGAAAACATAGCTTGTCCAAAAAAAGTGGTCTCTTGCCACAATTTATGGGGTACATTGACAGAGTAAGGTGAGCCATCTTGGGGTAAGTGGGTGATGTCCTGTGAGAGTGGGTGATGGTGCTGGAAGGTCAAAGTTTCATTCATGGAATGGGGGTGTGGTATATTGTAAATCTGAAATGAATGCCAACATTCAAATATAGGTCTCTCTGTTCAATACCACTTACCCTTCCATTTCTTGACCTGTTGTCCGGGACGGGGATGTTGTTTCCATGTGCCAATTCATAGGCAATTTCCTCTGCATTTGAGGCTACTAGCTAACCCACGAAACTGGTCTGCAAGATTTGTGATATGTTTCGCAAGCTCAGACTCCACATCATCAGATAAGACCTTGCGTGCCTCTGCAACTCTATCATAGCCTCTCTTTCACACAGGTACGTTTGTTGTATTATTTGTCAGTGTACTTCTTCAGTGTAATTCGGTACATTTCTTTAGCACTTTCTGCTGCTCGAATGGACTTCTTCCCTTCTCTCACTCCCTTGGATGCTCTCTCAAGGACATCAAAGGGGGCTAGATCCGTGCTTGTTTTACATTTGTATACACGGGGCATGATGATTCATCTCTGAAATAATAAAAATACATTATCTTGAGTTCATATGCAGAGGGCTGTGGCGGTGATTGTCAAGCAAATAACTGTTGGTCTCACAGAAATCGACCCTTAATTAACATAAACACATTTAGCATCTCCTGGCTTCCACACCTGGCCTACAGCCATTTTAAAAAGTCTAATAAATCCATGTAATATAGCCTACACCTTCACAATAAATCCATTATTAAATTTAGACAGGTCTAAAGAAGCATGATATGAAGAAGATGTGGTCTTTTTCAGAAGAAATTAAAAGCATACTCTGAGTTGTCCTTATGTTAGGTCTGATGTGGCTTTGCCAAATGGCTGTGGGCGACAGTGGTTAATTTAGCAGACAGGATTTGCTCATAATTATGTGGCATTATTTTATATTATTTCATGGTATGAAGAATACAATTGAACAAAGCTGAACAAAATATAATATAAATATTTTCTCCAAACGATTTGAGGGTGTGTACACATGCAGCCATTCTGTGTTGAATGGTTAACAAAGAAACAAAGAAATATGTACTCCTATATGCTTAATTTACAGTTGTTAATGTATCTTTAGTTGTTCTACAAACATTGAGCTATATGTTTTGATGTTTAAGACATTGTAAGGCTGCATGACAAGACTCTAATGATGATTTGAAAATAGTTGTTTGAAAGGCATGAGCTCTGGGTTTTTTTTTGCGCAGGCTGTACACACTACATCAGTCTCTCATTCACAATTTGACAAGCACTTGATAATGCCTCGAATTTTACAGCCTCATCCCCTTTGTGACCATAATGCACCCCCAAAAAATGATGCTGGGCATCATTCACAAGTGATAATATATAATTCACAAGTGATAGGCTGTTATTTTCACCCGTCAGACTATTCTTGATTTCATCTTGTCTTTAAATGTACTAAATAATATATGTGTGACATTTTGTTTTGATTTGGAATGGACCATTATCATGCACCTGTATCGAAACGGGGGCAGCTGTAAAATATATGTAATCTATGCACTTAAATAACGAATGGAGGATGTTTTCCCCGTGGTTGATTTTCATGCCAGTCAGGCATACTCCTTCTTTACATATAAGCAATGTGCTTAATATTAGGAAAGTTGAAAAATAAATATAGTAGGCCTAGCCTATAGAAAGCTGAACCTCCTCTTTTTATTAGAGGTCATCACTCTGTTTTCTCCCGCAATTGGATAGCCTGTAAAAATGTTGTACAACATGAGTTCATGGGCTCTCATGAAGTGTTTGATTCGATTTTCGAATACATTTGCATTGATGTCAGAGTGATTAGAGGGACAATAGAGTACTGAGTACCAGGCAGTTATCAAGTTTTGTAGGCTACTAATGACCAGAAGCAGCATGAGAGCTTGGAGAACCCTAATTACCGTGACTAAACGGTCAGGCAGAATTTGACTGCCTTCATAACTTGTGACCGCCGGTGTGGCGTAAACCCTATGACAGCATGACACATTGCAAAAATACTATGCATATTATGTATAAAACTGACCAAATTTAATTATAATTTGTATGGGTTATGGTGACTATTGGCTCAATTTACCCCATGGCTATTGGCTCAACTTAACCCAAGGCAAACATTTTGACTATATTAACCCACACAGCTACAAGGTTGCACTTTCATGCTAGGTTTAGGACCTCGTATTGTAGCTTATAGAGACTCCAAATGAATCTTAAAACATCTACCTTGGTTTAGATACAAGCATCATGAAACCTAGAACAAAATACATGTGGACCCAACTTGCTTACCACCTTTTCCATGTGGTTTCTTCCATCACAGACTCCATGAAATGATGACTCTCCCTCTCCCCCACAAATACATGGAAAATATAAAAAGTGGCCTGTTTCACTGATTTACTTCTTCAATATGAGTAATCCAGACGCTATACATAATGTCCACAGTTACAATATTGATAGCTCACTCATACTCTGGCATTACAGCAAAAGTATGACCATTGGCGTCTGGAGTCCAAACTACCTCTGCATGGGGAAATTCTTTTAATCTTAATATTGGGCCTTGGAATGTAGTCTACCTCATACTCAACAGCAGCCAGAATAATCATACAAGCACCACAACAAAGCCATGAGCAACGTCTTCATCACCACTGAGTGTACATGATCCTTACACTATAGTTGCTACAGTTCCACAGACATTAGATGACAGCGAGCGTTTCCTAACTTGAACCTCCCCCTGTGGAACACTGGACTGGACCACAGATCCGTTCGGAATTTCCTGGATTTCCTGCGGTACCTCAAAGTGGCTGGATGAAAGGGGGGCGTTGGACCAGATCCAGCTCACAGCTGGCTTCAGTGAGGGGTCGTAGCGTGTATGAAGAGATGAGGTCAGGAGGGCAGAGCTGATGGGTCCTTGAGAACTCTGAGGGGGGCAACACAAGCAGACCATTGCAGAATCTGACGAAAGAAGGAAGAAGGGCTGGGGGGTACTTCTCTCTCCACGCTGTAGTTCTTTGATTCTGTCCGTGTGAGCTGATCATGCACAGTCCTGCTCGTCTGTCTGGTGAACTCATTCAGATTCACCCCATTAAATGGTGAGGAGCAGTACTGGCGCTTGCCCAGCTGCCTCTGCTTGTGCTTCCTGTGTTTTGTTCACTTCCACACAAACAGATCACCTCCTGTAGATCCTAAATCCCAAGTTAGAGATTTTTTAGGAACCCTAAATGAGGGTGTAGCTCTCTCCTCTCTCATAAACCCACTCTTTGGGTGCTTTTAGTAGTCCTTCACCCCTTGGCCTATCAGACACCTCAGGGCGACCTCACATCTTGAGAGTGTCAGTGTTTCCTCCAGCTTGAGGACCCAACATATATGAGTTATAGCACATGTCAGCAGCCAGTTAATCATGTGTCCCTCATGACCCCGGTGATAAAACAACCTACCATACAACTCCCCATTCCCCCTCTGATTTTCAACACATTACTCCCTTAACCAGACCATCAACGCTCAGCACCAATTCCCTCACACACTGCCTTCTAAGTTTCAGATGACCAGATTTTCCACCAGAAACATTGACAAAGCCAGGCTTCAACAGAAGTTCACGTTTTACAGTACTCCAGAGGATTAGGTACAAATGTACACATACGGATGTGTAAGATGATGAAAGGTGAAAGTTTGGTGAAATATGGCCTCCCCCAAAATATACTATAAGGATCTCAGAGGGTGTCAGATTTTTACTCGTCTGGTGTGTTGCACCTTGCTCAGACCTCTCCGTGTTGTAAATGTTGTAAATGTGGCCATACAACACACTGGCTGCGATTCAACCACCCTGTCCCTTGTACTGACATCCAGAGGGAGTGGCCTGTCTAGAATAGATGTCCCACCACTGTTGCACCCTAGACGGATACACCTCTGGTTGTGGGAGGGGTCCGGGGGGGGGGGGGGGGGGGGGGGGGGGGGTAGGACGACGACACTCCTCCTCCAAAAAGGTCCATTGAGGGAGGGGTGAAGGGGTGCATCTGTTAGCTTAAACAGCCTCTTCATAATCAATATCAGTGGTGTCTTACGATCTGAGATTACTACATGGTGTTGCTGGTGAAGCTTGTGGGTGGAGATTCTCCAGATGTTTTTTTTCTCCCATCCCGATGAGATCAAAGTCCTGCTGTTGTGTTTTTGAAGTCGGGTAACTTAGGCTGACCACACTTCCTTTCCATACATAGAGCAGAATTGAGCATTTTGATGGCTCTTGTGTTGAGAGATGTTGAATTGCACCATTGTCCTGTCTCTTCGCCTGAGGAAGGGCTGTTAGGGGGTTGAGGGGTGCTGATGAAGAGGGAGCGCTCTTCACTGTAGGCTGAGGTTATTTGGGTGTGGGCCACATTTCGCCTCCCGGACCATAACTCTGACCTCAGTGTGCATGTTTCTCACACCCCTGCCTCTCCTCAGCTGCAGCACAGGCCCTGCTTGTGTCTCTGTGTGCAGCAGGGCCACTGTGCTGGCGCGTGAGTGTGGGGATGGCAACACGTGGGGACCGGGAGGAATGCAGCTCACAGACAAAGAGCCCAGAGGAATCCCCCTGCTGACGCAAGGCTGGGCCAACAAGAATCTGCTGCCACTCCAGTGTTAAACTCAGAGACAGGCCTGAGACTGTCTGTGGACCAACTCGGAGAGCAGATCAACACTGGGGCAGTCAGAGAGCATTTCACACACATCACCAACCCTACTGTCACATGCCATGAATCACTCCCTCTACTCTCAATAGACAATGACATGATCAAAATACTTATACCACATGCCGTGGATGACATATTTTACGACATTAATGTAATGTGTCTGAAAATCTTTCTCACGCTTCGCACATTATCAAAGTTCTAGCGAACAGACTCAAGGCAGTAATTCAAGGCAGATCTGGCTTATCTTGTCAGTTCAGTGTTTTCCCAGTTCCTTTGAAGCTGTCTCTTTCTTGTGGGCAGAGTGACCTTGCTGACGACCCCAATATCTGTCCACTGTGGTGTACAATACCAGGCGCTGATCAAAGAGACAGACACATAACAACAGTCACGTGATCTCACTCAGTCAGGCATGAGAGCGTGACGGACCTGGGTCGGAAATATACAACCGGCCGCTCAGCAGAGGACTCCGGTCATGACAAGTGTCCTTTATGATTACATGTTAAACACTATGTTCTAGGTAAGCCTTAGAATACTGGTCAGGGTGCTGTTCCCAGGGTGCTGTTCACAGGACGAGGAACATCCGAGAGGGATGGGTGATGACACCTAGAAAGGAGCATAGGAAGTACCCTTCTGAATGACTGGAACTCGTAAAGGAGAGTTAACTTGAATTGGAAGCTCTGCTCTGTCTTAATCTGGGTGGAGTTGGCGTTCCTCTCAAACGTCAATAGAATACTCGAATGGAAATACTCCCAGAGCTAAACTTGAACTGCCACAGGACAGGTTTGACATGATTTTGCATGGCCAGGCTGCTTATGAACGCTATTCAGGCTGTTTTCGTTCAGTCCTTACATAATCAACGTTACTTACTGTCCAAACCAATAAATCATGTTTATTAAAATCACTGTAAGTATGACCGATTTCTGGCAAACAGAGAACAGAACAAATCAGGGTCAAGTGTAGCTGAGGAATCAGTTGTTGGTGGAGGAATTTAAAGAGACTTCCGGGGAGACGTGCAGCACATCATGTTCCCGAGAGACGGTCATCGACCTTGGCCGAATCACCCCGTATCCACTCCAGACAGTAAGTAGACCTGGTCAATGTACTGGGTCAGACAAAATGGCATAGACCCATTCATTTGTCAAGATAATGTCACTTAACAATGCACTTAAAATATCACTTAACATTGCAAGTTGCAATGTATCATTACTGCCAATGAATTGACAGATGCATAGAACAGGTCAAGTGAGGGCCGGGGTCCTGGGACAAGGTAAACAAACAGGCAGTGGTGATGTCTGATAGGCACGTACGGCCTTTTAAAAACACTCACACAATTCAGAACTTGGCTCCATTTCTCCAGTCTCCCTGGTTTTTATGAGAAGGAAGTGATGCTGTGAAACGATAAGAGACAGATGGGCCTGTGGAATGTTTCTGAGTACACTGAATGTGCATCCACAGCCTCCCAAACAGTAGGGGGGACTGGGGGGGGGGGGGGGGGTCTATATAGAACAAATAAATTCACGGGATTAATGGGATTTCTGGAAAATGGCCATGATATAATGAATCATCCCAACTCGCTGCTATCCTTTCCTAATGTTGAGGGGGCCAACAATGTGTCTGGAGAGTGAATTTGAGAGGTATATTATCCTTGTTTTGCTTTGTGATTGTTACTTAAGTTTTGATTTAATTGTACGTTTTATTGGCCCTGGTTCATGAAATGAATCATGGGATTTTAGAGTTAAATGCCCTTAAAATACCAAACTCAGTCTGACCTGGATGTCTTTACCATTCTCTCACTTCTGTTTCCCCAAACTTTCCCAGCTTGGGAGAGACTTAGGGGAGCAGTGTCTTTCAATTATTCCCCCATGTCAAAGTGAGGCACCAGAATAATATGCAGACTTGCAATGCCTCCTGTGTAGACAGGCTATCTGAGTTTGGTGGTGACACATTATTCCCCCCAGTGGAAACAAAAACCCCAGAAGGCAAGCCCTGGTCTGGACACCAGTCAAAATGGGTGAGACTCCTGCTGGGCCTGTCTTTCAAATGAACCTAGCCAGATGATTTCACCCAGTGAGATTTCAGAGGGTTAGTTTAGCCATTAAATGGCCGTAGTGCCTCTCCATCGAAGACAGGCTCATGTCACCAATAGAAAAATCACAAAGATCAATCTGAAGGCTATAAGAACATTCTGAAAGAACAGAACAGTGAGAAGGAAAGGAAAATAAACATATATGTGCGGTGCTGATGCACACCTGTCTCTCCACTGATGCCTATATATAGTCATCCAACCTAAAAAACTATCTGTGGTGATTCATGGTATGGCAGATCTAGGCCATACAAACATGGTTCTGGTAAACCACACCCATCCAGATACTACATGTCTAGAAACTGCTGAACAATGACGAAACAATCAATAAGAATCAACAAGGTCGCAGAACAATGACTCACTATGACAGGAATGCTCAAAATGAAGACCGGTGACATTTCTTTCTTATGAGGTCTCAGCCCTATTCAGGGAGGAGGAACAGTTGATTCAATTGTGAGGATTAGTTTCACTGTGAAAACAAGGTAGCTAGGCTGGGCTACTGGGCGAGTACAGGGAGTAGGTAGCTAGCTAGGTGACAACACATTCTTAGCAGGAAATATAATCATCTAATAGCATAAATTAGAGCAGTGAAGAAAAACATTTAATGTGATCTCCCTAGTGTTGTTTGCATACCTGGGTTGTGAAACTGCAATGACATTATAACATTGTGTTCCCTTGGCCCTATGTTCCCTCAACCTATGTCCCCTAGACCCCATGTTCCCTGAACCTCATATTCCCTGGATCCTATGTTCCCTCAAACTATGTTCCCTGGACCCTATGTTCCCTGGATCCTATGTTCCCTGGGCCCTATGTTCCCTGGGCCCTACGTTCCCTGGAGCCTATGTTCCCTGGAGCCTATGTTCCCTGGGCCCTACGTTCCCTGGACCCTATGTTCCCTGGTCCCTATGTTCCCTAGACCCCATGTTCCCTGGACCCTATGTTCCCTGGACCCTATGTTCCCTAGACCCCATGTTCCTTGGGCCCCATGTTCCCTGGGCCCTACGTTCCCTGGACCCTATGTTCCCTAGACCCCATGTTCCCTGGACCCTATGTTCCCTGGATCCTATGTTCCCTGGATCCTATGTTCCCTCAACCTATGTTCCCTGGACCCTATGTTCCCTGGACCATATGTTCCCTGGACCCTATGTTCCCTGGATCCTATGTTCCCTGGATCCTATGTTCCCTCAACCTATGTTCCCTGGACCCTATGTTCCCTGGACCCTATGTTCCCTGGATCCTATGTTCCCTCAACCTATGTTCCCTGGACCCTATGTTCCCTGGACCATATGTTCCCTGGAACCTATGTTCCCTGGGCCCTACGTTCCCTGGACCATATGTACCCTGGGCCCTACGTTCCCTGGACCCTATGTTTCCTAGACCCCATGTTCCCTGGACCCTATGTTCCCTGGACCCTATGTTCCATGGGCCCTATGTTCCCTCAGCCCTATGTTCCCTGGGCCCTATGTCCCCTTGGCCCTAGGTTCCCTCAACCTATATTCCCGGGACTCTATGTTCCTTCAGCCCTATGTTCCCTCAGCCCTATGTTCCCTTCAATATGTTCCCTTACACAGTGGTGTAAATAACTGGTCATCCCTTCACTGCCTCTGATTTGGTAGACTCACTAAACACAAATGCTTAGTTTGTAAATTATATCCGAGTGTTGAACTGTGCCCTGGGCTTTCCGTAAGTAATTAAAGAAACTAGAAAATAGTGTCGTATGGTTTGCTTAATATAAGGAATTTTAAATGAACTTAAACTTTTACTTTTGATACTTAAGTACATTTAAAACCAAATACTTTTAGACTTTTGCTCAAGTAGTATTTACTAGGTGATTTTTACTTTCACTTAAGAGTCATTTTCTTTTAAGGTATCTTTACTTTTACTCAAGTATGAAAATGTGATACTTTTTCCACCACTGCCCTTACATAACGTGTTCATATGTGTGTTATTGTAGTTAGGTTTCTCAGGTAACAATATACTTATAGTGTGGCTGGCAGACCAATCAGTGCAAAGCTTCCCTTCAATAACAAGCTCTGGGTGGAGCACCTTCTCTAGAAAAATACCTGAAATGCCAGATTTGGCAATGTCAGAGTCGGGACCACCAGGTCAGAGATGGTCATAATGTTAAATGTTGGAAATGTGCTGGCCTGGGCCATAAAGCAAAATACTGTACTGAAGAAGCTTATTTTAATGTCCAGTGGCCTACCCAGGCATGGTAAAAACAGGTGCAGCCTCTAATCCCAGGCCTGACTAGGAGGGAGAGAGAGAAAGTGAGCCCGCAGCATCTGACCCAGCACCCCAGACAGTCAGCAAGACTACCGCTCACGCTGTGGCAGTGTGTGCAGTCACAGCTGCTGGTCCAGGTGACAGAGCCCAGGAGAGAGATAGCCAAGACAGTAGAAGAAGAAAATAATGGACCCAGTAAACCCAGTAAAGTTTCCCTCGACCACGTCCCCTCCTCCCCTACCTCCCAATGATGGCCCAACCACCAGCACTCACATCATCCCGGAAGGTCTGAAAAGACAGCGGGTCTCTCTGGAGAAGGGAAGAGAAAAGAAGAAAAGGAGGAAAAACAAGTAACTTAAGCTTATTTACTACAAACTACGGACAATGTCCCTATTCAAAGACAAGAGATTTAAGATATCATTTAAATATCTCTATATAGGCCTATCTGTTATTTTGTGGTTTATATAAATATTGGCACTTGATTTAAAAATATATATATATTCTGGACTTCATAATTTCCCACAGGTCAGTTTTTGTTAATACTTCCAGTTCACATATTTTCTGTGTTTCAAATTTCAATTCATTTATCATATCTTTGTTTTCCAGACATTTCACATTAAGTTTTCAAAATCTTTTGGGGTATTTTTTTAATCATAGTAATTACTGACTGAACAAAAAGGATAACAAATGTATAGTCCCTCATGGATTAATCACCTCTCTTTGATCCCAAACAACCAGCGAAATATAACCAACCCCCCAAAAAACATATACAGGGCTTTCGAAAAGTATTCAGACCCCTTGACTTCTTCCACATTTTGTTACAGCCTTATTCTAAAATTGATTGAATATTTTTTTCCCTCCTAATGACAAAGGAAAAACACTTTTTTTTAAATGTATCTAACCCTAACCCTAACCCTAAAATAAAAATACTGAAATGTACATTTACATAAGTATTCAGACCCTTTACTCAGTACTTTGTTGAAGCACTTTCGGCAGCGATTACAGCCTCGAGTCCTCTTGGGTATGACGCTACACACCTGTATTTTGGGAGTTTCTCCCATTCTTCTCTTCAGATCCTCATAGTCATGGCTGAACAAGGACATGGATAATGTACATCTAGCTGGTTTTCTATGCATCGGCAGGACAGAACGGCAGAGTCCAGTAAGATCGGGGGGAGGTGTGTGTCTTTTTCTACAACAGCTCTAATATTAAGGAAGTCTCAAGTTTCTGCTCACCTGAGTTAGAATGCCTCATGACATGCCGTAGACCATACTATTTACCGAGAGAGTTTTCATCTGTATTTTCCGTAGCTGTCTATTTACCACATCAAACCGATGCTGGCACTAAGACCGCACTCAACGAGCTGCATAGGAGGGTCATAAGCAAATAAGAAAATGTTCATCCAGAGGCTGCGCTCCTAGTGGCAAGTGATTTTAATGCAGGAAAACTAAAATGTGTTTAATCTCATTTCTACCAGCATGTAACCTGTGCAACTAGGTGGGAAAAAAACTCTAGATCATCTTTACTCCACACACAGAGACGCGTACAAAGCTCTCCCTTGTTTTCCATTTGGCAAATCTGACCATAACGTTATCCTCCTGATTCCTGTTTACAAGCAAAAACGTAAACAGGAAATACCAGTGACACGCTCAATACGGAAGTGGTCTGATGAAGCATATGCTAAGTTACAGGATTGTTTTTCTAGCACAAACTGGAATATGTTCCGGGATTCATCCGATGGCATTGAGGAGTTTATCACATCAGTCACCAGCTTCAATAATAAGTCTATCGACGACAATGTCCCCACATTTACCATATGTACATATCCCAACCAGAAGCCTTGGATTAGGCAACATCCGTATTGAACTAAAGGCTAAAGCTGCAATTTTTCAAGGAAAGGGACACTAAGCTGCGCTTATAATAAACCCTGCCACGCCCTCTGATGAACCATCAAACAGGCAAAGTGTCAATAGAGGACTAAGTTCAAATCCTACTACACCGGCTTTGATGCTCATGGCAGGGCTTGCAAACTATCACAGATTATAAAAGGTTACCCGGCCGAGAGCTGCCCAGTGATGCGAACCTACCAGACGAGCTAAATGCCTTCTATGCTCGCTTTCAGTCAAGCGAGCATAGAAGAACACCAGCTCTTCCGGATGACTGTATAATCATGCTCTCTGTAGCCGATGTGGGTAAGACCTTGAAACAGATTAACATTCACAATTCCGCAGGGCCAGACAGATTGTGCCCAAGAATGCCAAGGTAACCCGTTTAAATGACTCCCGCCCTGTAGCAATCACATCTGTAGCCATGAAATGCTTTGAAAGGCTGGTCATGACTCACATCATCCCAGAAACACTGGACACCATCATCCCAGAAACACTGGACCCACTCTAATTAGCATACCGCCCCAACAGATCCACAGATGACACAATCTCTACTGCACTCTACACTGCCCTTTCCCACCTGGACAAAAGGAACACCTACGTGAGAATGCTATTCATTGACTACAGCTCAACGTTCATTACCATAGTGCCTTCCAAACACTTCACTAAGCTAAGGACACAGGGACTGAACACCTCCTTCTGCAACTGGATACTCCTGACGGAGTGCCTCCAGTTGGTGAGAGTAGAAAACAACACATCCGCCACACTGACCTTCAACAAGGGGGCCCCTCAGGGGTGCGTGCTCAGTTCCCTCCTGTACTCCCTGTTCACCTACAACTGCGCGGCCGACGACAATGAAACAGCCTATAAGGAGGAGGTCAGAGACCTGGCAGTGAGGTGCCAGGACAACAACCTCTCCCTCAACATGTGCAAGACAACCTGGTTGTCTACCTGGTTAAATAAAGGTGAAATAAAATAAAATTAAAATAAAAATGTGCAAGACAAAGGCACTTATCATGAACTACAGAAAATGGAGGGCCGAACATGCCCCCATTCACATCAACGGGGTTGTAGTGAGTGGGTCGAGAGCTTCAAGTTCCTCGATGTCCACATCACTAAGGACCTATCATGGTCCAAACACAACAACACAGTCGTGAAGAGGGCACGACAACACCTCTTCCCCCTCAGGAGGCTGAAAAGATTTGGCATGGGCTCTCAGATCCTCAAAAAGTTATACAGCTGCACCAATGAGAGCATATTGACTGGCTGCATCACCGCTTGGTGTGGCAACTGCTCGGCATCCGGCCACAAGGCACTAGAGAGTAGCGCGTATGGCTCAGTACATCACTGGGGCCGAACTGCCTGCCATCCAGGACCTCTATACCAGGCGGTGTCAGAGGAAGGCCCCAAAAATGGACAAAGACTCCAGCCACCCAAGTCATAGACTGATCTTTCTGAGACCAAAAGGCTCCTGAACAGCTTCTACCCCCAAGCCATAAGACTGCTGAACAGCTTATCAAATGGCTACCCGGACTTTTTTGGCTACCTGGACTTTTTTGCACTGACTCTCTTGCACTGGCTCTATGCACACTCACTTGACTCTACCCACACACTCACACAAGCTACACTCACACTCCAACACACTAACGGCGGTGATGCAGCCAGTCAAGATGCTCTCAATGGTGCAGCTGTATAACTTTTTGAGGATCTGAGGGCCCATGCCACACACACACGAAACACAATAGGGTATATTTTCAATTTAGTTGTTTTAACTACCAGTTAATCCAAAAGCAAGCAATGCAAGATACAGTATGTTTCACACTGCCCTTAGAAGTACTGCTGCTGAAAGTAACATGCTACAGTACCGTAAATTACAGTAGATTACAACGTTTTCACAATAGGCAATACACTTACATTACCCAGAAAGATTTACAGAAAATCTATAATTTCCATAATATCTATCCAATGTGTATTCAAAGGTGTGATCAATGAAGCCATCCTCAACAATCATTCCTGCCCAATTTTTATATATGTTCAGTGCCTTGCGAAAGTATTCGGCCCCCTTGAACTTTGCGACCTTTTGCCACATTTCAGGCTTCAAACATAAAGATATAACACTGTATTTTTTTGTGAAGAATCAAAAACAAGTGGGACACAATCATGAAGTGGAACGACATTTATTGGATATTTCAAACTTTTTTCACAAATCAAAAACTGAAAAATTGGGCGTGCAAAATTATTCAGCCCCTTTACTTTCAGTGCAGCAAACTCTCTCCAGAAGTTCAGTGAGGATCTCTGAATGATCCAATGTTGACCTAAATGACTAATGATGATAAATACAATCCAACTGTGTGTAATCAAGTCTCCGTATAAATGCACCTGCACTGTGATAGTCTCAGAGGTCCGTTAAAAGCGCAGAGAGCATCATGAAGAACAAGGAACACGCCAAGAGGCCCATGATCACTCTGGATGAACTGCAGAGATCTACAGCTGAAGTGGGAGACTCTGTCCATAGGACAACAATCAGTCGTATATTGCACAAATCTGGCCTTTATGGAAGAGTGGCAAGAAGAAAGCCATTTCTTAAAGATATCCATAAAAAGTGTTGTTTAAAGTTTGCCACAAGCCACCTGGGAGACACACCAAACATGTGGAAGAAGGTGCTCTGGTCAGATGAAACCAAAATTGAACTTTTTGGCAACAATGCAAAACGTTATGTTTGGCGTAAAAGCAACACAGCTGAACACACCATCCCCACTGTCAAACATGGTGGTGGCAGCATCATGGTTTGGGCCTGCTTTTCTTCAGCAGGGAAGATGGTTAAAATTGATGGGAAGATGGATGGAGCCAAATACAGGACCATTCTGGAAGAAAACCTGATGGAGTCTGCAAAAGACCTGAGACTGGGACGGAGATTTGTCTTCCAACAAGACAATGATCCAAAACATAAAGCAAAATCTACAATGGAATGGTTCAAAAATAAACATATCCAGGTGTTAGAATGGCCAAGTCAAAGTCCAGACCTGAATCCAATCGAGAATCTGTGGAAAGAACTGAAAACTGCTGTTCACAAATGCTCTCCATCCAACCTCACTGAGCTCGAGCTGTTTTGCAAGGAGGAATGGGAAAAAATTTCAGTCTCTCGATGTGCAAAACTGATAGAGACATACCCCAAGCGACTTACAGCTGTAATCGCAGCAAAAGGTGGCGCTACAAAGTATTAACTTAAGGGGGCTGAATAATTTTGCACGCCCAATTTTTCAGTTTTTGATTTGTTAAATAAGTTTGAAATATCCAATAAATGTCGTTCCACTTCATGATTGTGTCCCACTTGTTGTTGATTCTTCATAAAAAAAATACAGTTTTACATCTTTATGTTTGAAGCCTGAAATGTGGCAAAAGGTCGCAAAGTTCAAGGGGGCCGAATACTTTCGCAAGGCACTGTATATATATATATATATATATATATATATATATATATATATATATATATATATATATATATATGTATATATATATAATTGCAACATTGGTGTACTGTCTGTGTCAGGTGCGTGAATGAGGACCCAAAAGCGAATTAACAAACAGAGTTTCTTTAATGATGAACACACGTGGGCTCAGATGGACAGGTAGATTCCGACAGGACAGGACAAGGTTGCAGCAAACACGATGATAGTCTGGTTCAGGCATGAGACACACAAACAAGAATCCGACAAAGACAGGAGCAGAAACAGAGAGAGATATAGGGACCTAATCAGAGGGAAAAAGGGAACAGGTGGGAAAAGGGGTGAATGAGGTAGTCAGAGAAGACAAGGAACAGCTGGGGGAAAGAGGGACAGAAACGGTAACCTAGTACGACCAGCAGAGGGAGACAGGGTGAAAGGAAAGGACAGAAAGACACAACATGACAATACATGACAGTCTGTAATAAAATGTAAGAAATGTAATAAAACAAACAAAATTAATGAAAATAAAACATAACGTTTAGCACAAATTAATATGCATCAAGCCTGTCTCATCCACATCACAATGAATGTCCTCATTGTTCATGTAAAAACATTTTGGCATGGCGAGTCCCAGTTTGACATTAATCTGCATTGATGATGTTGTTGCATGCCTCAACCATGGCCAGAAGGAGGGTGGCACGCTCATGAGGATGGCGATCGTACACCTTCCACCTCCATGCTGAATAAAAGTCCTCAATAGGGTTGAGGAAAGGAGAGTATGGGGGCAGGTATAGGGTCATGATCCTGGGATGGGCCGGAAACCATGCCTGAACCACCCCTGCAAGGTGGAACCTGACACTGTCCCACATAATGACATAGGTGACCCCTTCACCTTGACAGGCCTGCTCAATTTCATTGAGAAACACAATGAGGTGTGCAGCATTGTCAGATCCAAGTAAGGGGCAACGTTCTACCAGACCATTTTCCGAGACAGCTGCATACATGGAGATGTTTCCCCCACGTTGTCCAGGTACTTGGACGATCGTCCGTTAGCCGATGAGGTTCCGCCATGGCGCTGGGTTTTGGCCAGGTCGAAGCCCACTTCATCAACAAAGAGTGTATATACTTGTGGTGGTTCACAGCAGCATCAAGCACCATCACCCTCTAAAAATATATTTTGGTCAGTTATTTTTACAGTATAATTCTAATAGGATGTTGTGAAGTAGCATGTGCATCAAATAGTAACAGTAATACAGTATATAGTGCTGTACCTGAACACTCAGCCTGTAGTTGTTTCACCCAGTCGTTGTTTCTCTCGTAAGGCACCAGGTAAATGTGTTTCATAGATACCTGGTTCCTCATCAAAATGCGGGTGATTGTCAGGTAGGCTGAAGGATGCTACATTGGCAAAGGTGTCATCGTTCTCCTCAATGGCCTGCTTTATTTCGGACAGCCGTATGTCAATCCTGGCCCTCACCATTTCCACCACTGCCCACTCCTTCTGGTCAGGCAGCACACGGCCACCACCATGGGGTCTTCTGTCAATTCTGAGGGTAGTACAGAGTACACTGTCAATAGATCATACTATAAGAATACTGTAACATGTTTGGCATTACAATATGTCCTTTACTGTAAATCTAATGGTAAAGAACAGTGTACAGTGGGGCAAAAAAAGTATTTAGTCAGCCACCAATTGTGCAAGTTCTCCCACTTAAAAAGATGAGTGAGGCCTGAAATTTTCATGATAGGCACACTTCAACTATGACAGACAAAATGAGGAAAAAAATCCAGAAAATCACATTGTAGGATTTTTAATGAATTTATTTGCAAATTATGGTGGAAAATAAGTATTTGGTCACCTACAAACAAGCAAGATTTCTGGCTCTCACAGACATGTAACTTCTTCTTTAAGAGGCTCCTCTGTCCTCCACTCGTTACCTGTATTAATGACATCTGTTTGAACTTGTTATCAGTATAAAAGACCTGTCCACAACCTCAAACAGTCACACTCCAAACTCCACTATGGCCAAGACCAAAGAGCTGTCAAAGGACACCAGAAACAAAATTGTAGACCTGCACCAGGCTGGGAAGACTGAATCTGCAATAGGTAAGCAGCTTGGTTTGAAGAAATCAACTGTGGGAGCAATTATTAGGAAATCGAAGACATACAAGACCACTGATAATCTCCCTCGATCTGGGGCTCCACGCAAGATCTCACCCCGTGGGGTCAAAATTATCACAAGAACGGTGAGAAAAAATCCCAGAACCACACGGGGGGACCTAGTGAATGACCTGCAGAGAGCTGGGACCAAAGTAACAAAGCCTACCATCAGTAACACACTACGCCGCCAGGGACTCAAATCCTGCAGTGCCAGACATGTCCCCCTGCTTAAGCCAGTACATGTCCAGGCCCATCTGAAGTTTGCTAGATAGCATTAGGATGATCCAGAAGAAGATTGGGAGAATGTCATATGGTCAGATGAAACCAAAATATAACTTTTTGGTAAAAACTCAACTCGTCGTGTTTGGAGGACAAAGAATGCTGAGTTGTATCCAAAGAACACCATACCTACTGTGAAGCATGGGGGTGAAAACATCATGCTTTGGGGCTGTTTTTCTGCAAAGGGACCAGGACGACTCATCCGTGTAAAGGAAAGAATGAATGGGGCCATGTATCGTGAGATTTTGAGTGAAAACCTCCTTCCATCAGCAAGGACATTGAAGATGAAACGTGGCTGGGTCTTTCAGCATGACAATGATCCCAAACACACCGCCCGGGCAACGAAGGAGTGGCTTCGTAAGAAGCATTTCAAGGTCCTGGAGTGGCCTAGCCAGTCTCCAGATCTCAACCCCATAGAAAATCTTTGGAGGGAGTTGAAAGTCCGCGTTGCCCAGCAACAGCCCCAAAACATCACTGCTCTAGAGGAGATCTGCCTTGCGGAATGGGCCAAAATACCAGCAACAGTGTGTGAAAACCTTGTGAAGACTTACAGAAAACGTTTGACCTCTGTCATTGCCAACAAAGGGTATATAACAAAGTATTGAGATAAACTTTTGTTATTGACCAAATACTTATTTTCCACCAAATAAATTCATAAAAAATCCTACAATGTGATTTCCTGGATTTTTTTTCTCATTTTGTCTGTCATAGTTGAAGTGTACCTATGATGAAAATTACAGGCCTCTCTCATCTTTTTAAGTGAGAGAACTTGCACAATTGGTGGCTGACTAAATACTTTTTTTGCCCCACTGTACATCCTGAAGAGCTAACCGGTTTTATTGGCTAAATGTTCTCATGATCTAATTGACAGTTGATTTTTTTCAGATTGGGGTAAACTAATGTCAGCCTCTGTCATGGTAAGGCCTCTTTGACCACATGGTGATCGATGATGGGCTGGACTACATTAGACACAACAGTTCCCTGCCGTCTGCCTCCCTCTCTCTGATGTTCACCTCTTTCACAGGGCCCTTGGCCACCTCTTTGACCACATGTCATTTAGATGTTTCTACTTTACAAACACACATTTTAGTTCTGTACTTCTCAAAATCCACATAAAGTAGAAAAAACGGTTTATAATCTCTATGTTTACCTAACGGTTAAGTGATTAACCCATTAAATCTATAGGTTTATCAAACTGTTACGTGATTAACCCATTAAATCTATAGGTTTATGAAACTGTTAAGTGATCAACCCATTATATCTATAGGTTTATCAAACTGTTACGTGATTAACCCATTAAGCGCAGTTGGATTAAGTGATGGTCAAATGTATTTAAATGAGAAGAAAATCATATGAAAAGTATTGTGAGCATTGCATTGGGAAAGGCAATGACTTTATATGATTAATGTGGTTAATATTTTGGGAAAACTGGCTTTTTGATGATCTGTTTTGAGTTTTGAACTAAGGGTTGGGAAATTATACCACATACATACATATTTTCACATACGTGAAAATAGTACCAAAGCAACAGAAAAACTGTATTTAGGTCAAATTTTTATCTCTGCATTGTTGGGAACAGGCTCGTAAGTAAGCATTTCACTGTAAAGTCTACACCTGTTGTGTTCAGCGCATATGACCAATAGAAAAATTGTATTTTGAAATGTGGAATAAAGATAATATATACATTTAACAAAAAATAAAAAAAGAAGCAACAAAACAAGAGATGATGCAAATAATTGTCTTTAACTCATGAAAGACAAAAGTAACAGAGAGATATGGTTTTGAAGCTGATCTTGTTTTTTAAAAAAAGCAATGGTGGGCAAACCTGACAAAATTGTAGTATTGTAGTATTGTACAGAGCCAAAGCCCAATCACAAGCATATTTCATTGTAGAATGATGTGGTGTTTGTTTTCTGTTCTGTGTCCTGTGTTAGAGTGGCTGAGGAAGTGGGTCTTAGCAACCAGCACACAAAATGTTGCATCTCACTGAGAAAGAACACAGGAAAAAGCCTCAGACAAGAGAAGGCAGAAACACGTTTTGCTAAAACGTGCAAAAGTAATGTGTTTGTGTGTGTGTCAGGGCCCATGTTACCTTTACCTCTACAGGCACTCTGTTGTCCTTCAGACAGTTGCAACCACCTCCACAACCCACTTCATCATGCCTACACACTGAGTCAGCTGAAAACAGAGAGGGACGGAGGGTGGTGAGAGAGCACACCACTGCCCTCGGGTCCACACAGCTCATCAGCTCTTTCTATAGATGAGAGAGCACAGACAATCACGCCAGGCAGCAGGCAGCTAAACTGAAACAATGAGGGGGCGGATCGAGAGACGGAGTGTGTCAGAGTTAGAGATGGAGAGATGGATAGCGAGTGTGTGGGAGCGAGAGTGAGAACGGAGGAAGGATCAAATATATTTTCCAGAAGGACATATACAGTACTAAAGGAAGAGAAAGAAGAAAAGAAAGAGAGAGAACGAGAATAGAGACAGGAAGAGTCTGTAGCAGGTTGAGAAAGCACTGGTTGAGGGAGTATAGCGTGTGAACCTATCTGAGCGCTGGGCAGTGGGGTGGAAATGTGTCTGGTTAAACTGCAGGGAACAATTAGGTGCATATCTGTATGGTTGACTCACCTGCAGTGCCTGCATTCCCCCTGTCACTATAGCTTCCCACATCATAGGTGAGCAGGCAGAGCGCTCCCTGGCAGTCTCACCCAGCAGCACCTGGGGCTAGGTACACTGTGCCAGAGAGGAAAAGATAAAGCGCTCTGGAATTTAGTTTACTGGCACACTAACTGGAATTTGTGATACTGTTCAACAAATGTTCCAATTAGCTTCTGAATATGGAGCCAGGGTCCTCTTATTGCTAACTTGTTTTCATGGTTGACGCACATGTCTCATGCACTCAAACAACAATGGTTTCAATTATGTCATACTTGTAAAGTTAAGTTAAATGTATGGGGTTTACTTGATCTGACCTGTAATGAATCTATGCCGAAAGAAAAAATGGCTTGTTGTTCCTATGTATAACATCCAGCATGACAGATCTCACTGTAATGAATGAACAGGGATGATACGTATCAGTCCTGGTAATTTTGACATTTATTTTTTATGCCTGTCAATCTGACAGACTCATTCGTCAGAAAAGCCACCATGATGCTTCAGCTGCATAGCCAGGTCACATATCCCCACTAGCTCTGTCATCCACTGACCCAGACCTTGACTTAGTCAACAGCCAAGACCTCAGGGCTGAAAACAGGCTTGCCCTGGGCCTAGAGCAAACTCAAGAGCTGCCGGACTAAAAGAGAAACCGGGAACAGGATGTCCCCAACATAACTGAAAATAAAGAATGGCTGGCCGTCTATTCAAGTAGATGGGGGAAATTTCCCACGAAACAATTCCCGGCATGTCCTGGAATGCTGGGACTCAAAACAGAAACTGGACTAGTGGAATGCCAAACTGCCGGGTGCTGTGGTGGCCCTGAGGGTTAAAACTGACGCACTGAGACTCTGGTCCCGTAAAGGACACTTCCATACCCACCATTGCCCCATACATCACTCTGCAGACCTGCACCAAGGCTCCCTGGGAAAATACACATTCATAATATATGACCCTCTGCTCCATGGCCGTGACAGGATTTGAGTGACCTTTAACTTTATCCTGTGGCATATGATTGGCCTGTGGCTTCCCTGGGGACTATTGCTGGAGCCATTGGATGTCGAATATGTTTTTCCTGGGAATGTTGTTGCAATGAGCTGTATGATGTATCATTTATCTGTCCAGTTCTCAGATTATTGATATTAGCGGTGCCACGGCAAGGCTTCAAATACCGATAAGATTATCAATGTTCTGAAAGCGTATTTCATTACAAAGTATTTATTATCATGCGTTATCACTTCAGTATGGCATGCTCCCTCAACCATTTTTATTGTTTTGTCAAGTGAGTAATTTAGAAAATATGTGAACTGAACTAATTCCATTTCATCTCATGTGAAAAGTGCACAGTATAAAAGTGCTGATTGTGCTTCGAAGTGAGTCTGTTAGCTCAGAGCGATCCATTCTTTCCACCCTTCCTCTTGTGTTTGGGCCTTGATGACTTTACCAGAGAGGAGTGAAAGCTGCTCCCTCCGTGCCAGCTTGTGAAAAATGTGCTGTGCATTTCTCAGGCTCTCTCTTCTCTCTCTGCCTCTGTAAACCTGCCATCTACTCCATGGTAGCAAGAATGGAACTATTCCTACTCTCCACGTTTCCCATCTGTTTGTGGTTTAGAAGCCCTAAGCAGGCATATAAAGTTATAGCTCCTTGGTTTTTACCATTTTGGATAAAGTTCTCTCAAAGGGGGGAATTCTTTAAATCTCCCACCACTGTCCCTGCAGACCTGATGAGTTCCACAGAATGGAGAAATACCTTTCATTTTTACCATATATCCCACCAAAATCTACAGTATGCGACCGACCGCCTCGATTCAGTCTTATGTAGCAAAATTAGAAATGTTGTTTTTTACATTGGATAACAGTAGAGACTCAGAGCTAGAAAATGGTATATCATACGCTGCAGTTGAAAAACAGTGGGAAAGTCATTCTGCTTTGAAAGTTCAACTTGTAACCCCACTTTTGAGAAAATGGCCCTTGAATATTTTGGTACACCTCCTGGAGAGCTCTTCTTTATCTACACCTATTCAGCATCATTCACACCCTCTTAAGCATTAGCCCCACCCATCTCTTTAAGGATTCACATGTGAGGATTCACAAATGCATAGTGGCAATATCAAAAAGAGAAAGTGCCCAGATAAAATATTGTATACATTTTGTATCATTATTGGCTGACGCTTACCCGACACACTTGTCTAAATTGATGGGTCATGTGAAGGAAATGCTATAACTACCCCCCAGCCACATCTAGATAAGTGGATGGGTCACTATTGTCTAGACATATACACATGTTCATGAAATACAATAGTAATTACCCCCAGACACACCTGGCTAATTTGATGGGTTATGTAATAATCTGGCTGATTAGCTAGCTAAACAATGAACCGGCATAATCACAAGTCATACTATTATCAATACAAAACATTGTCATAGCTGTAGTATGAATCTGCAGGTAGCTAAAGCTAACAAACTAGGTTCAATGTTAGCTAGCTAACATTAGGCTATAACTAGCAATGCAAATGGGCTTCTGATTCGAATTATATTATTACACAGATCATACATGTAACATTAGCTAGCGAGCCAGCAAGCTAACCGTTTGCTAGCTAACTAAAAGTACACTTTAAGGTGCAATGAAAACAACTTTCAGACTAAATTTGAAACTTATATCTGAAAATGTAGATAGAATCTTATCCGTATGCATGGATGAACACTTCATGGAAGACTGGAACCATTGAACTCATTTTGTTTGTAGCTACATCTTGTTTGGCCAGTGTTTTGTCAAGTCACTCCGGTTCACACTGACCGTGGTGTGTGCAGAAAGTAGCCCATCACTTTTTCCAACTGAACAGTCGATAGCGCCTGCTAAATGCAGGCCATCAATGGTGTTGAGAAAGTAGCAAAACTTTTGTAGTTTTCAATGGCTAACGTTATATCTTTCAAAAACGGCGTGGTAGAAAGGCCTGTCAACACATGTTATAGGCAGAAGCATGCTACATGGCAAACCAATCCAAACTTATCTCCCGGCACGTCCAGCCTATCCATTATCTCAGCCAATCATGGTTAGCGGGAAGGCTCCTGGCTTTTTCCGTGGCATAACCAACTAGGCTCGTAATTTAACAATTTTATTTGTATTGATGGATGGAATACAAGTTTGTTATTTAGCCACATGAAAGTGCACATGTTCCAAAAGGCATTTCTGCCAAAAAACACATTTTGATGAAAAATGTATGTTTACGTTCAAATCCTGTGAAGTAGTGACATGCGACATATGCCTAGTTTCCTGAAATGAGTCACATATCGTTATCTCTCATCAGCTCTCAATCAACTCTCTATCAGTCACACGGCAAGGCCACTAGCCTCATTCACAAACTGTAAGGGAAACACCTACCAGTAATCATCATCGTTGTCATTAGGGATATCATTATTCTATAATAATAAACACTTTTATTTCTATGATGTGGTTACATTCCCTGTGTAAGAAAACAGCATGGACCAGCATAGATTTCAAGCTGGTCAGTGCTGGTTGGTCAAGCTGGTCTGGTTATCCTGGCATACCAGCTTTAGTTGTTTTTCACTGGTGACCAGTATTCATTGTGTTTTCACTGGTGACCAGCTTTCGTTGTGTTTTCACTGGTGATCACTAGTGATCAGCCTTCGGTGTGTATACACTGGTGATCAGCCATCGTTGTGTTTTTCACTTTGTGTTTTTCATTTTGGACACTGGTGACCAGTGTAGACTGAAGCAAAACCAGCATCAAATCACATTATGATGGCTTGCAAAGTGCTGTTTAAAGCCTATTGGAATCCAGCCAGAGTGTATTCCCACAATCTACATTCAGAATGACTGCCAAGGTTAAAAATCATTTAAGATATGAGACTACTGTAGCTAAACCATCTAAACTGGAACTACCATTTCAGTAACGGGATTGGATTAGTTTAGGAAAACGAATGTTATTGTCACACCCTGACCATAGTTTACTTTGTATATTTCTATGTTGTGGTTGGTCAGGGTGTGATCTGAGTGGGCATTCTATGTTTCATGTCTAGTTTGTCTAGTTCTATGTTCGGCCTGATATGGTTCTCAATCAGAGGCAGGTGTTCGTCATTGTCTCTGATTGGGAACCATATTTAGGTAGCCTGGGTTTCACTGTGTGTTTGTGGGTGATTGTTCCTGTTTTTGTGTTTGCACCAGACAGGGCTGTTTTGAGTTCTCACGTTTCTTGTTTTTTCGTTAGTTTGTTCATGTATAGTGTCGTCAATAAATTACAATGAACAACCACCACGCTGCGCTTTGGTCCGCCTCTACTTCACAAGAAGAGAATCGTTACAGAATCACCCACCACAACAGGACCAAGCGGTGTGGTAATGGGCAAAGGAAAAAGCAGCAGCAGGAGCAGCGCGAGGAGGTATGGACATGGGAGGACGAATTAGACGGTAAAGGACCTTGGGCTCAGCCAGGAGAGTATCGCCGCCCCAAGGAAGAACGGGAGGCGGCGAAAGCGGAGAGGCGCTGGTATGAGGAGGCAGCGCGGCGTCGTGGATGGAAGCCCGGGAGTCAGCCCCAAAAATTTCTTGGGGGGGGGCTAACAGGGAGTATGGCTACGCCAGGTAGGAGACCTGAGCCAACTTCCTGTGGTTACCGGTGGGCTAGAGAGACCGGGCAGGCACCGTGTTATGCTGTGGAGCGCACGGTGTCCCCAGTGCGGGTGCACAGCCCGGTGCGGTACATTCCAGCTCCGCGTATCGGCCGGGCTAGAGTGGGCATCGAGCCAAGTGCCATGAAGCCGGCTCTACGCATCTGGTCTCCAGTGCGTCTCCTTGGGCCGGCTTACATGGCACCAGCCTTGCGCACGGTGTCCCCGGTTCGCCTGCATAGCCCAGTGCGGGCTATTCCACCTCGCCGCACTGGCAGGGCGACCGGGACCATTCAACCGGGTAAGGTTGGGCAGGCTCGGTGCTCAAGAGCTCCAGTGCGCCTGCACGGCCCGGTCTATCCGTCACCACCTCCACACCCCAGCCCTCCGGTGGCAGCTCCCCGTACCAGGCTGTCTCTCCGGCCCATCCGTCCAGAGCCTTCCTCCTCTCCAGCGCTGCCGGAGTCTCCCGCCTCTCCGGCGCTACCAGAGCCTTCCTCCTCTCCAGCGCTGCCGGAGCCTCCCGCCTGTCCGGCGCCTCTGCCGGAGCCTCCCGCCTGTCCGGCGCCTCTGCCGGAGCCTCCCGCCTGTCCGGCGCCTCTGCCGGAGCCTCCCGCCTGTCCGGCGCCTCTGCCGGAGCCTCCCGCCTGTCCGGCGCCTCTGCCGGAGCCTCCCGCCTGTCCGGCGCCTCTGCCGGAGCCTCCCGCCTGTCCGGCGCCTCTGCCGGAGCTTCCCGTCTGCCCGGCGCCTCTGCCGGAGCTTCCCGTCTGCCCGGCGCCATCGGAGCTTCCCGTCTGCCCAACGCTGCCAGCGCCGCCCGTCTGCCCAGCGCCGCCAGCGCCGCCCGTCTGCCCAGCGCCGCCAGCGCCGCCCGTCTGCCCAGCGCCGCCAGCGCCGCCCGTCTGCCCAGCGCCGCCAGCGCCGCCCGTCTGCCGCGGCCGTCTGCCCAGCGCCGCCAGCGCCGCCCGTCTGCCCAGCGCCGCCCGTCTGCCCAGCGCCGCCAGCGCCGCCCGTCTGCCAGGAGCCGCCAATGCCGCCCGTCAGCCAGGGGCCGCAAGTGCCGCCAGTCAGCCAGGGGCCGCAAGTGCCGCCAGTCAGCCCAGCGCCGCCAGTCAACCAGGGGCCGCCAGTGCCGCCAGTCAGCCAGGGGCCGCCAGTCAGCCAGGGGCCGCCAGTGCCGCCAGTCAGCCAGGGGCCGCTAGAGCCCCTCCGCCCGGAGCAGCTGTCCCTCTGTCCCGAGCAGCTGTCCCTCTGTCCCGAGCAGCTGTCCCTCTGTCCCGAGCTGTCTCTTAGGAGGGTCACCTATCTAGGGACGCTAAGGAGGTGGACAAAGACTATTATGGAGTGGGGTCCACGTCCAGCGCCAGAGCCGCCTCCGCGGACAGATGCCCACCCAGACCCTCCCCTATAGGTTCAGGTTTTGCGGCCGGAGTCCGCACCTTGGGGGGGGGGTACTGTCACACCCTGACCATAGTTTACTTTGTATATTTCTATGTTGTGGTTGGTCAGGGTGTGATCTGAGTGGGCATTCTATGTTTCATGTCTAGTTTGTCTAGTTCTATGTTCGGCCTGATATGGTTCTCAATCAGAGGCAGGTGTTCGTCATTGTCTCTGATTGGGAACCATATTTAGGTAGCCTGGGTTTCACTGTGTGTTTGTGGGTGATTGTTCCTGTTTTTGTGTTTGCACCAGACAGGGCTGTTTTGAGTTCTCACGTTTCTTGTTTTTTCGTTAGTTTGTTCATGTATAGTGTCGTCAATAAATTACAATGAACAACCACCACGCTGCGCTTTGGTCCGCCTCTACTTCACAAGAAGAGAATCGTTACAGTTATTTATCTTTGTGTAGCGTAAGATACATTAATTGATTAATAAATCCATCAATATACTTGCAAAAACACAGATATTGAAAACTTTTCTAAAATCAAACTGCAACAGAGCATGCTGGGAAATATGTTCATGATGGGTGTGGTTTTGCAGACCAGCAAAATTCAGATTATTTTGGGGTCAACCTCACGGAATTTCCTGCTACACCACTGGATCTGTGGGTGTGATACATTTGTTAAAAGATGAAAACCAATAGACATCCTGGGGGAACCCTTTTGGGTGCCACGTAGAACCCTTTGATTTGTCTCTGTAAGACTTTTGAGTTCCATTTTAGAACCCTCTCATGAAGAACCCTCTGGTTCCAGGTAAAAATGTATTACAGGTTCACCGTTATACTTATACGATACATCAGGTGTACTTATGACACACACTGTTAAAAATGACCTGTAATTTGACAATAAGTTACCAACTGGGTAGCAGTAAAAATACTGTATTTTTACAGTTGAATTAAGGTGTTATTGTTGTAAAATGACTTGTTGTTGTTTACCTTACAAGGGAGAGCAGTACTGCTATGTACCAATGTACTGTTAGTTGATAATGTTAACTTTGCAAGCTAACGGTAAACACTTTGTTCAGTTGGCTACACATAGTGGTAAGTAGACCTAATGTGCTTTTTTCTCCAACCAATGTAGGCCTACCTAGCAAAGTTAGCTAACGTCCCCTTTTCAATATTGTTTTAAGAGTGCTGACAGACATGATAGGCTACATTGATTGATGTACCACATCAAATTGGCTAGCTAGCTAATAACGAATCACGTCAATATGGCTAGTTAACAAGTTAACTTTCAGGGGACAAACTATATCACAATATTGTTTGATTTGCTTGCCATCTATAGTGGTGATGACATAAGTCTGACTGACAACTTTACCAAGACGAGGACTTGCTGATGTCAAGCCAGTTAAATATAACTAAATGACACGCGTTGTTTGCTTAGCTAGCAACATGCCAAATGGATATGCTACCCTTACATATCTGAAATTACATGATCAATTGATGTTTACTGATCATGACAAGCATGCAGTTATTTGCTTCATAACTGGAAATGTATAGTTCTGACTATGCTCTTTGAGAGATGATATTAAAACCAAATAGCATTTCTATAACAGTTTCTTAACAATCCTTTGAAAACAGCACATATTGTCAATGGTTTTATTGGCGCTGGAGGTCTTCTTCCCCCAGCAGCCAAATGGAACGCTCTGCACAACATTGTGCGTATACAGTGTGTACTTGTTTGAGCTCCTGTTTGACAGATTCGATTGGTGTATATTTGTTAAATCTACTTGTATATTTTTTATGATATGACACTTTCAACATTGGGTCATCAGTAAACCTTCCGTGCTTTCTGCTGGTTTCATGCCCTTATGCCTGCTACAAGGTCCCTCAATAAATAAACACAGCTTTGTAGTCAAACAAGTTGTTTGCATGTATCCATTTTTATTTTACTTGACTTGAGACATGACTTGAAAAAACTTGACTCGACTTGCTCTTAGAATGCACGACTTGGACTTGACTCGAGACTCGACTCATTCTACTTGGGAGTCGACTTGAGACTCGGACTTTGTGATTCGCAACTTGCTTGTGACTCAAATAATAGTGACTTGGTCCCACCTCTGCTAGTATGTTACCAGTAGTTAGTTGCCAGTGAGTTACTATCAGTAACTGGCTATTAATTTACAGTGAATTATTTTATAATAACTTACTGACAGCTGGTTGCCAGTTCAGTAACGCAAAATGTACAGCAACTTCCAGGCTACTGTCTTCCATTAAGTTACTGTGAAAGGCACTTGTTAACAACCACTTAACAGTGCAGCTCTTTAATGTCACATGATCTTACAACAATTGCAGAACAGCCAGTGTCAATAAAAAAACAAACAAATAAGGTGCTCAACCTCTGACAGTATAACCATCAACCACTTAAACTGGTATAACACTTCCATTGACGGTTGGCACAGTTCCAGATATATTAAACCATGCCCACAAATATGCTAATGAACCAAACCAGTACATTGGCCCCACGTACATTTCAAATCACA
The DNA here is from genome assembly GCF_057628025.1 of Oncorhynchus mykiss. Taxonomy (NCBI): domain Eukaryota; kingdom Metazoa; phylum Chordata; class Actinopteri; order Salmoniformes; family Salmonidae; genus Oncorhynchus; species Oncorhynchus mykiss. The sequence goes on from NC_143034.1 coordinate 46,799,332, forward strand.
GTGATGATTGTACCTTATATTCAAAATATTGGGGAGAAAAATTGACCGTTATACTAGATTATCTGCACATGTACCGTACCCTAAAAGGAACCAACCAGTATCATGTGAGTTCCTATGTGTACCTTTGAGGGTACTTTGTTTCCCTTTGACCTTTTTTGTACCCCAGGGAACTACACTGTACCCTAACCATACCCTAATTTTGAGAGTGTGTGGATATATGTTCTTGGTAATAAAAATGTACCTGGTGGCACTGCTGAAATGCACCATCCACTGAGACACAACATACACTGCTGCTAAAGTATTATTGATTAGATGTATTACTTCAGTACACTGCTGTCCATTGATTATTGATTTCCGTTAGTATTAATCTATTTAATCCTGTTCACAGTGGGGCAAAAAAGTATTTAGTCAGCCACCATTTGTGCAAGTTCTCCCACTTAAAAAGATGCGAGAGGCCTGTAATTTTCATCATAGGTACACTTCAACTATGATAGACAAAATGAGAAAAAAAATCCAGAAAATCACATTGTAGGATTTTTAATGAATTTATTTGCAAATTATGGTGGAAAATAAGTATTTGGTCAATAACAATATTTTGTTATATACCCTTTGTTGGCAATGACAGAGGTCAAACGTTTTCTGTAAGTCTTCACAAGGTTTTCACACACTGTTGCTGGTATTTTGGCCCATTCCGCAAGGCAGATCTCCTCTAGAGCAGTGATGTTTTGGGGCTGTTGCGAGTTCAAATCCCAAGATATGTATAGTCTCAAGTAATCAGCAGCATACTATCCTTTTACAGCAATAACACCTTCATTCAGCTGTATACATTCTGTAACATGTTGTTTACCTTACTTTCACTGCAACCAGTAGCCTGTAGTGTACCGTTCAATTACAGTAACTTTTTAACAGTGTAGCATATAGATATTATGAAGCTAATTTTGAAAAAAGTTCGAAGTTGTAGTGGTAGCATTTTCCGGTCGATTTCTCAGCCAAGCATGATGATCAAACGGGAGCTATTTCGCCTACAAAAATAATATTTTGGAAAAAAGGAACATTTGCTATCTAACTGGGAGTCTCCTGAGTGAAAACGTCCGAAGTTTTTCAAAGGTAAATGATTTAATTTGGTTGCTTTTCTTATTTTCGTGAAAATGTTGCCTGCTGCCAGCAGAGCCTAGCATAGCATTATGCCATGATAAACTTACACAAATGCTTGTCTAGCGTTGGCTGTAACGCATATTTTGAAAATCTCAGATGACAGTGTGATTAACAAAAGGCTAAGCTTGTGTTAGAATATATTTCATCTGCGATTTTCATGAATAGGAAAAGTTTCTAGGGGTATTTATGTTCGCTGCGTTATGCTAATTAATTTGAGGCTATGATTACGCTCCCGGATCCGGGATTGCTAGTCGCAAGAAGTTAATGCCATAAAAGGAAAACATGATAGAGAGGGAAAGAACAGGATGGGTCTTCACAAACATCACAGCAGTAAAGAACATTTTTTTATGTGTGTATGCTGGTCCAGCATGGTCAGATAACTTTATTTACGATACCAGAGACAAAAGGTAACCTGCATGCCCTCCTCTGTCTGTCAGTTTCAGTAAACATCACTAGAGGATAACGTCTCAACCGGATGAGACAAACCTGAGGTCATTTTCTTATTACAAAAATTAGCAACCGTTAATGGAAAAGTCCACCCCAAAACTATATTTTGATATTTGTTTCAATAGTCCATTGTTGACATTGTCCCAGTGTGTTTTGCTTGTCAGCAATCAGGTTCAAGATATGTCATTTTCAAAATACAGAAATCATACCCATATGATGCAAAACGCAGCATCACATGATGCAAATTGCATCATACGGGATGAATTCTTAATTCTAAAATCTTCACACTGATATAGATTGTATATGTTTATCGAAACTCAAAAAGTAATGTCTGGACCTTCCATTCATTGTCTGTACTGTGCCATACTGTGCCTATTACCTTGTCACAATCAGAGGAAAATCAATGTCAGTTAGAATGTTCGGCCAGTAACCGAAAGGTTGCTGGTTTTAATATTCAATACGAAAGGTGAAAAATCTGTCAATGTACCCTTAAGTGAGGCACTTAACCCTAATTTGCTCCAGAGGTGCTGTACTACCATGGCTGACTCTGTAAAACAACACATTTCACTGCACCTATACAGTGCATGTTGCAATAAAATATATTTGTCATTTATTTTTTACTATCACACAGTTAGCTTCAGTAGCAAAAGAATTTAACACTTTTTAAAAATTGTTTATGGTCAGTGGTGCCACCAGCATCTTCATTGTTTAGGAAAGAGATTTAGTTGTGGATATAATCATCCTATCACACGATCACAGTGGAATCAAGCAGAGGCATTATCGCCATGTGAAACCCTTACTAAACAAGCCCCTATCTCCTTCCTCTCACACTACCCAGGTGACACAAAGCCACCTGCACGGCCCCTATCAGCCAATCCCAGACAAGACAAACAGCCACAATGAGCTGAGAAAGGAGGAACATGCTGTTGATGACAGCAGAGCAGGTTTTGGTTTTACGCATGTAAGCAAGAGGGTTGGGCCGTTGGTAAAGTTAGCAGGGAAGACTGTATGTTATAAGAGTGTTATAAAAGTCGTATTGATATAACAGTGCAGCATGTAAAGCCTTATACTGTGAAGGTATGTGGACCTTAAAGATATAAAGGATTGGGATGAGAGATGATGCAATGAGAATCGATATAGCATGAGGACTTCCTCACACTTCGAATTAGTTGCAGTGCAAGAATGTTCAGTCTCACCTTAAGGAACCTCTCACTGTGAGAGTGCAGATGAGAATCAGACTCTCACTGCTATCTATAAAGGTATGGGTAACTTGACATTTCAGTTCAAGCTCAGTCACCACAACACGTCTGCAGTTGTTTCACTTCTGCTCATCTTTCTCCCATGGGACATCCTATTGAGCGTGTGCTGCTGTCTTCAAATGTAGACTTTTCTCTTTCGTTTATGCATTCAATGCGTTTAGCTTCGTTTGATTAGCCAAACTCTCTGTGGCTTAGCCCCATCTCCATACTGCTCATAGACCAATGACAGGGACTCTTTCCACAGTGTGCCAGATGGACATTTATTGTACATCTCCATAACATCCTCCAAATTCACTCACTCACATTTCTACTGAGAGAAACACATGGGGACAAGCTAATTGGCCGAAAGTGTGTGAGAAAACACAGGCACCGCACCAGGGGATGTGATGAGGGCAGCAGATGAAGATTCCCCCACTGGTTCCCTCAGGGTCACAAAATCAGGACATGCGGTATGTAAAGAGATGCTGTATTCACCAATGCTACTGTCAAATCACATGCACCCTAACATGTTCCACAGACAACACACTGTACACAGTCAATGTCACTTCCCCTACGCCAGTAGCAAGACATTTGTATCCTAACAAGTTAAATCCCTATCACTTTTGGGTTGCTATGCACTCAATCACAATCAGGCCATTGTATAAACATGCAGCCAGGGACCATGGGCTGGTCAAGAGGAATTCAGCTCTCCGTAGAGAAAGAAAGAGAGGGCACAACCTTGTAAAGGAAAAATAGGAAAATACCTAGTGGTGTATGTGGTCACTATTACCATATCAAAGCACATCTTTAATACATGAACTTCTCGGGAGTCACATAGGCCTAATGGTGCACCCCATTGCACAATACAAACAGCATCATCTGATTATATGGAAAGCAAATCCTTACAAATGACACAGTGCAATCTAATCTTCAATCAGCCAGCCACAAACACAGATCATAATCATTAAAAAAAATGTCATTCTTGAAAATGGGACAACCAGGTAGGTCTATCCAGTGAAAGACAATTAATACTGTACTGGAAACTGAGGCTTTATCACCACCTAGTGAGTATTTATAACGTCTATGGTAGGACACACAGACATAATACACACAGACAGAGACAGACAATACTGAACATTGGGCAAACCTAGTCTCGGCTACCAGGCTTCTCTCGTGAAGGTGAGGAGAAAGCCTGTGACAGTGTCGAGGGCAAATCACATTGTGCGTTTGCCCTCGGGGACACAAACACCACTATGCAAGCACTCCATGGGAGGTCTTTCTAAACACACACTACACACTATGCATGACCTGATGCATCTATGAGGCCTACATACCTTAGGACTCACTCTATACCTCAAAGCATGCACAGAACAGCATAGCAGCCTAATAATATCACTATGTATCACTGGGGCACTCTTGTTGCTGGCAGACAAACAGGGATGGGCAAAAATGACAAAATACCATAAAGATCAATGTATCAAAATAAACTACAAAATACTTGTATTTTGAAATGTATTTAAAATACACATATTTTGTATTATAAAACACAGAACTACATTTGCAAGTAGCCTGAACACTAACAACATTCTCAGTAACTGTTCCTTGCTACGACGGTGATATGTGTTGTTTATCTACATTAGGTGAATGCACTGTCTATAAGTCACTCTGGACACTGGGTATTATTATTGGCCTTGTTTCAGGGTCATGTCTAGATGGGACACAGTTTAACCTAATTCTCCTAACCTGCTGCGTAAATTCTCCTAAACCTGGTACGAAAAGTCAATGTTGACAAAAACGGTATCCCTTCTAGACAAAACCTTGTTTCAGGGCTAAGCTCATTAGAATAATACTCAGCATGCTTTGCAATTGTCAATTTTTACATACACATTTATATTTAGTTAATTTAGCAGATGCTCTTATCAAACCAAAGTGTCATCACATTTCTGATGCCAATGCCGGGTGAAAGGGGCCACAAAATGGTGAACCACTATAAAAACAAATTGTAAAGAAAAGTATTTGGTACTTTGAAAATACAAATTACAGCTCTTGAAAATATCTTGTTACAAAATACATTGGAGTGTAGTTCAGCCCAGTGTAATACAAATGACAAAATATTTAGAAGTAATTGAAATACATATTTCAAATACATGCAACAGAAATACTACCCATCTCTGGAGACATGGCCTGTACTGTACACATTTCTGACAGGGGGAGATTAATGCACTTGGCACGCAGATCCAATCAGCAAATGTTTGCGCTAAAAATGAATGCGTTTTAATCTACGGCCACTTGTGACTTTAGGGAGGGCTGCTGACAGTGGTCGAGCGTGGGCTTGTGAGCGCCCTGGAATTTGGGATGGCCGTGGGGGGAAGAGATCTATATCAGAGGAAATCAAGGGCTGTCTGGACAGACTTGTCTGTCTTGGCAGATGAACAAACCCCATTTCTCTTTTACCCAGAGGAGTTGACTGGAGACGGCCATTGGGGATGAGGTCACCGTCACCACCATGCGAATATTTGCGTGATGGATTGAGCCCCTGGTTTATTTGCATTGAATTATAATGGTGCACTTACGTTAAATTATTACTGGGCCAGGCGCCACTGATCTGAATACCATATTTAATACTGACCTTTATCACCTTTTCCCATGCCCTTCTGACTCCAAATGCAAATGTAGGACAAACTCAAATGTCAGGTGACCGGGCGCAGGCACATAGTAGATAAAAATACTAAGCCTACGATTATTGCGAATACTCTAAATGATTAAAGAACAACTGCACTAAAAAACAACTTCTCGCTTAGAAAACAGCCTATATGTGGCATTGATATGAGTCAGAAACATGTATTCTATTGTCAAAATTATCTACAATGTGTAAATAGGATCATAAAGTCAGTGTAGGATTATTTTATGATAAATATTTTCTAAGCCACTGTTGTTAGTTTTAAAATTTGGTGAATCAGTTGTTTGGAATTGGAATGATAGATTTTCTACCTGTCCCCTACTTTGTTATATTCTGATTGGTCAGATGTTTGTTACTTGTTGAAAAGAGAACAGGACATTGGGCAGTTCAGGCTGTAAGCAAGGTGCCAGGTTTCTGGTTCTAGAAGCACAGTTGACTGCTCCTACAGTCTTTTTTCGGTATTGCAGTTTAACTGACACCCGGCCCAGAAAGACAATTTCCATAGACGACACATAGAGAAGTTCCTAATAAGACACTTTAGTCATCACATTTGTGCACTAAACATCCACTGAATTATTTAAATTGTCACTGAAACAGATTTTTTTCATTACCCGCAGCCGACATTACATTTTATATTCATCCAATGTCTGCAATGTTTTTTAAACCTCAGTGGCTGTAACAATGGTCAGTTGATGATTAAATCTACAAAAGAGTAATCAGTCTCCATCCTATTTGTATCCACATAGAGAGTCATCCATCCACCACTGAAAGAACCCACAACCTACACCAGTCTTATCCAAAACTGAGTTTTGTGAGACTTGTGTTCCTGACTGTGCACAATGCACATGAAGGTTGGGTTTTTTCAAACCCACCCACATGCCACAGTTGGCAGCACATAAGTAATCATCAATTCGGAGTGCAACTGCATGCGATCCAATCGTAATGCCTGTGGTAAATTTGGGTTAACTTTGGACATCCCAATGGGGCTAGTTAGAGACCATCAGTAAATTACACAATGTACATGGGACAATATGGTTAAAAAATTCCAATAACAAATTTCAATTACTTAAAAATCTCAAACCAACTGTAAATTGTAGAAATTCATATACAAATATTAAAAGCATTTAATAGAAAGACTAAAAGGTGTGCAACATGAAAATATTGTCCATTTACATTGTGCAATTTATTGACGGTCCCTAACAAACCCCGGAGACAGGCTATCCAAAGGGAAACCAATTTTGCCACAAGTCGCACACCAGCCAGCTGAAGTTAATTGGTGAAATAATTTGGCTAACTCTTCCCACCTGCGAACACACACAAGCGACACCCACATCAAACCACACCCCAAAACCAACTCAAGTTTGAATTCAGCCATGGCCGCTAGCAAGTCAGTTCTTTTTTTACAATGACGGCCTACCCCGGCTAACCCCTCCCCTAACCCAGACGTCGCTGGGCCAGTTGTGATACAGCCCGGGATCAAACCAGGGTCTGTAGTGACGCCTCAAGCACTGAGCTGCAGTGCCGTAGACCACTGCGCCTCTCTGGAGCCATGCAGAAATTCTCCAATAAAAATAAATGTTCTACCACACCATGTTATTATTTGGAAGCCTATTTGAGTTCAGACATATAATGTTTGTATGTGAAAACTATTTCTAAGATGCATACTTTCAATTTTTCCGAACTAACCCTAACCCTTTTCCTAAACTTAACCTAATTCTCCTAACCTGCTGCATAAGTTCTCAGAAGTCAAATGTCAAGGTTATAGCACTGGCCTCTGGCGATCTATTCCAGCAAGATAATGCATAGGCCTATATTTTAACATTTGTACTATAACTTAGTTCCTCTGGCTAGAGGTCTGGACTTAAAATGGCACAGTTCTTAGGATGGATATGAAACAATGTTTCAGTCTAGCACTAGACTGCAGCTTTCCAAAACAAAGAGCATCCACATGACACTCACTACAAGCTCTATAACTATCCAACCAGGGGTTTACAGGCTTTACATTACTGGCTATGTAGTCATTTCAGCTGGTATTTGTGGGTGTCAGTTGGCCAGTATAGCCAACGAGAGACTAATTATACTCCAAAATGTCTCTATTCTTCCTTTTATCCAAGATCCTCTTGTGTTCTTCACTGGCTGTTCTCAACATTATTGTTTTAGGTGGAGTGTTAGTGGTCCACTGTGTATTCTAGGAGAATGTGTGGTCAGCGTGGGTTTGAGTGTGACCCGATACTGACCAGAGGGCCAACTGGCTAGGGCTCCTGTGCTGCGCACATTGATAATGACAGTGCTTCCATCTCCTGGTTAAAGTAACTAACTGCTGTAGGTTTCTTTATTGTTCCAGATAATTGTCCTCAGGTTTGGCAGTTTTTTTTCTTCAAATCATGTGATAGTTTGGCTGACACTGAGGACAAAACATGACAAGCAGCAAAACACTGATAGACTGATAGACAAGGATAGACACACACATTTTAAATACAACTATATACACACACCATACAACAATAAAAATAATACAAACAATACAACAAAAAAATAGTGTGTGTGTTAGAGTGTGTCTGTGTGTGCACTCACAGTCCCTGCCGTTCTGAGAGATGTTGTTTAATCTGTTTTTTAAAGGTGATTTTGTTGTTTGCTTGAGTAATTGGAGATGGAAGGGAGATCCATGCGATCATGGTGCTGTATAAAACTGTGCGTTGCCGTGAATTCATTTTGGACTTGGGGACTGTGAAGAGACCCCTGTTGTTATGTCTTGTGGGGTATGTATGGTTGTCTGAGCTGAATGTTATTTGATTATGCAGGCAATCAGGAATTTTCATCACAGTAATATTTCTCATAAAAACTAGAAGAGAAGCAGTTAATCTCTCGTCAACCCTTCTGTTTTGAGCCAGCTGCAGCTTTGCTAGGTCTTTCTTTGCTGCACTTGACCATATTACCCGACAGTAATCAAGATGGTACAAGACCAGAGCCTGGACAACTAGTACAGTTGATTTTTGTGTCAAAAACGCAGAACATATTTTTATAAGAGACATAACCCTCCCCATCCTCACAACAACTTTGTCAGTATGACTTGATCATGATAAGTGACCATCCAATGTTATACCTAGGAGTTTAGCTTCCTCAACTTGCTCAATGCTCCACAACTCCAGGTGAGGTTTAGGTCTTAGAAAATGTTTTGAACCAAATAGGGAGTGAAAGGGCTCGGGTCATGGGTTGATGGCCACAGACAGACCTCGTGGGAACACCTGGCCTAGCAAAACTTCATCCTGGGCTGGGAAATGAGAGCATGTTTACATTCTAGGGACCTTGTGATAGGGATGACAGTGAAAACATGACTTTGAGCATCAGTAAACAACACAAACTGGATCTCTTCCCATACCATCTCACCTCACACCCCTCATCAAGCCCTACTGAGCTGCTCCGTGTATCTCCTGGTCTCCTTCCCTCAGACCTCATCTCTCCATTAGCTAGCAGACCCAGAGGACGTGTGGACACAGCAGCCCAATGGAGCAGACAGTGGTGCTGATCACAGGATGCTCCTCGGGGATAGGCCTCAGTCTGGCCGTCCGGCTGGCCTCGGATCCAGCGAAAATGTACAAAGGTAAGCAGTGACAGACGTGCAAGGACATCACTGTACAGAAAGTGTTTATTTTGTTCAGTGCCATAAGATCATGCAATAAACAGTATGGGTACAATACGTGGCGTGTTTGTTGCATGAGGGATTTGAAGCAGTAAGCTCTCTCTGGGTATTATGCCTGTTTACCACATGGCATCCACATATTAGAAAACATGTTTTGGTTGGTTTATCTGCATCACAATGTAATTACAGAAAATTCTAGTTTTGGAAACTATGGTGACAACATAATGTCAATGTCAAGCTCTGTATTTCATCCGTTTTGTTTCGTACATGTTTAATGGTAAATCTCTGATGGGGAAATCTCTGATGTCCTTGACCACTGATATCAACTCTGTTTAGTCTATGCCACCATGAGGAATCTTGCCAAGAAGGAGCGTCTGCTGGACTGTGTGAAAGGCCTGCACAAGGACACCCTGGACATCCTCCAGATGGACATCACTGACCAGCAGTCCATTCTGGATGCCAGGGACAGGGTCAGGGAGAAGAGGGTGAACATTCTGGGTATGACCAGAGTCATGACTTACAGCAATAGTGTTATATCGTGTGTGTGTGTGTGGTTGTGTGTGCGAAACAGAAGAACAGATGTCCTTCACATTTTTACATCAACGACAATTTCTTTACATGTGTACAGCATACAGGATGTCATGTGCTCTGGTTTTCTGTTTGTCTGTGGTATTCATGTTGGTAGTGTGTAATGCTGATGTGGGGTTGATGGGGCCGCTGGAGTCCCAGTCCCTGGCCACCATGAGGCGGATCCTGGAGGTCAACCTCCTGGGCACCATCAGCACCATCCAGGCCTTCCTACCAGGGATGAAGGCCCAGGGCCATGGACGCGTCCTGGTCACTGGCAGCATCGGTGGGCTACAGGGTGAGAGAGAGAGAGCAGGGCTGGGGTGACAGGAGGGGGAATGGGATGAAATTACCCGTAGACACTGCTCTGAGGTCAGATTTGGGGGTTTGTTTAGTATTTATTGCCATGATAATCACATATCTGTGATTATTGTATTGTAGGACTCCCCTTTAATGAGGTGTACTGTGCCAGTAAGTTCGCAGTAGAGGGCGCCTGTGAGAGTCTGGCCATTCTCCTGCAGCACTTCAACATCCAGTGAGTCCAGACAGAGGTCCTCAGCTCATGTATGCCTTTGTCAGTGTTTCATTTTAGATGTGCACTGCATCTGTGTTGGTACTGATTGACTCCATCCACCGTCGTGCAGTGTGAGTCTTATTGAGTGCGGCCCTGTCAACACGGATTTCCTGGACAACCTGCAGAGGGCAGAGCCAGGGGACTCTTCGCTGCAGCAGGTCGACGCCCACACACGCAGCCTCTATGGCACGTACCTGCAACACTGTGGGATGGTGATCCAGAACGCAGCTCAGGACACAGAGGATATTGTGAAGGTACAGGTACTGCTTACTTGACATCTATTAGTTATTTAGCTGATCTGATAAAGGTGCTCCTCCCTGTCTCCAGTGCATACTGAATGTACACACGTATGTATATGATACTAGATATTTATAGATTTTCTATGGAAGTGTAAGTAGTACTGATGAGTAGATTTAATAGCTGGACCCCTCTCAATACAGGTATTTCTGGATGCCATCCAGTCATCGAACCCTGCATTCAGATACTACACCAACAATGCCCTCATTCCGCTCAGCAGCCCTAAGATCTCAGCGCTGGACGGGTCCCAGTACATCAGAAATATGAGCAAGATCATCTTCTCAACCAATGGGAAAGGGGAACAAAAATAGCCATCAAACTATAGAATATAATATAACCCTTTACTTTATACATACAGTACCAGTCAACATTTTTAGAACACCTATCCATTCAAGGGTTTTTCTTTATTTTTACTATTTTCTACATTGTATAATTATAGTGAAGACGTCAAAACTATGAAATAACACATATGGAATCATGTAGTAACCAAAAAGGTCTTAAACAAATCAAAATATATTTTATATTTGAGATTCTTCAAAGTAGCCACCCTTTGCCTTGATGACAGCTTTGCACACTCTTGGCATTCTCTCAACCAGCTTCATGAGGAATGTTTTTCCAACAGTCTTGAAGGTGTTCCCACATATGCTGAGCACTTGTTGGCTGATTTTCCTTCACTCTGCAGTCCAACTCATCCCAAACCATCTCAATTAGGTTGAGATCGGTTGATTGAGGAGGCCAGGTCATTTGATGCAGTACTCCATCATTCAACTTGGTCAAATAGCCCTTACACAGCCTGGAGGTATGTTTTGGGTCATAGTTCTGTTGAAAAATAAATGATAGTCCCACTAAGCACAAACCAGATGGGATAGTGTATCATTGCAGAATGCTGTGGTAGCCATGCTGGTTAAGTGTGCCTTGAATTCTAAAAAAATCACTGACAGTGTCACCAGCAAAGCACCGTCACACAATCACACCTCCTCCTCCATGCTTCACGGTGGGAATCACACATGCGGAGATCATCCGTTCAGCTACTCTGTGTCTCACAAAGACACGGAGGTTGGAACCAAAAATCTCAAATTTGGACTCATCAGACCAAAGGACAGATTTCAACCAGTCTAATGTCCATTGCTCATGTTTCTTGGCCCAAGCAAGTATCTTCTTATTATTGATGTCCTTTAGCAGGGATTTTTTTTGCAGCAATTTGACAATGATGGCCTGATTCCTCATGAGAGACAGTTTCATAATAGTGCTTGATGGTTTTTGCGATTGCACTTGAAGAAACTTTCAAAGTTCTTGAAATTTTCCACATTAACTGACCTTCATGTCTTAAAGTAATGATGGATTGTCGTTTATTTTTGCTTATTTGAGCTGTTCTTGCCATAACATGGACTTGGTCTTTTACCAAATAGGGCTAACCTTCTGTATACCACCCCTACCTTGTCACAACACAACTGATTGGCTCAAACGCAGTAAGAAGGAAAGAAATTCAACAAATTAACTTTTAACAAGGCACACCTGTTAATTGAAGTGCATTCCAGGTGACTACCCCATGAAGCTGGTTGAGAGAATTGAGAGAAATTGAGAATTGAGACTACCCCATGAAGCTGGTTGAGAGAAAGCTGCCATCAAGGCAAAGGGTGGGTATTTGAAGAATCTCAAATATAAAATATATTTTGATTTGTTTAACACTTTTTTTGTTTACTACATGATTCCATATGTGTTATTACATAGTGGTGATATCTTCACTATTCTTCTACAATGTAGAAAATAGTACAAATAAAGAAAAACCCTTGAATGAGTAGGTGTGACCAAGCTTTTGGCTGTACATAGGTTATACACATGATTTGCATTGGGAGCCACACACAAGCACATCATTTCAGCAAACAACATGGTTGGCCAAAATCATCTTCTTTACACACAATGTTCAACCACCAACTTCCAGGTGGAGGCTTTGCTATTATGTCACAAGTTTTGATACATTTGAAGAGTTTATTTCTAAAACTCTATATCCGCCAATGTTTTTCATCAGAAATGATTGCTAATGGGTACCTTCATGTGTGTCCAAGATGTTACTGTTCTTAGATTTTAGTGTATGTGTATGAAAATGCGTATGTTTTTGCAATACTCTATATATCCTTTGTTTAGCATGGAATGAAATTATTGTATCCTGTATATTTGACTGTGATGTGTGGTTGTCTCACAGTATTGAGTAGCTTGGATGAATAAGGTGCCCAGAGTAAACTGCCTGCTACTCAGGCCCAGAAGCTAAGTTATGCATATTATTAGTTGATGTGGATAGAAAACACTCTGAAGTTTATAAAACTGTTTGAATGATGTCTGTGAGTATAACAGAACTCATATGGCAAGCAAAAACCTGAGAAAAAATCCAACCAGGAAGTGGGAAATCTGAGGTTTGTAGGTTTTCAAGTCTTTCCCTATCCAATATACAGTGTCAAATTTGGTCCGATTGCACTTCCTAAGGCTCCCATCAGATGTCAACAGTCTTTAGAACCTTGTTACAGGCTTCTACTGTAAAGGGGGAGAGAATAAGAGCTGTTTGAGTCAGGTGTCTGTCAGAATACCATGAGCTCAGTCAGGCGCGCGCCCGTGAGAGTTAGCTGCGTTCCTTTTCTTTTCTAAAGACAAAGGAATTGTCCGGTTGGAATATTATTGAAGATTTATGTTAAAAACATCCTAAAGATTGATTCTATACATCGTTTGACATGTTTCTACGAACTGTAATATCACTTTTTTGACTTTTCATCTGGACTAAGTGCCTGCGCCTCTTGAATTTGGATTTGTGAACTAAACGTGTGAATATAAAGGTGGTATTTGGACATAAATGATGGACTTTATCGAACAAAACAAACATTTATTGTGGAACTGCGATTCCTGGGAGTGCATTCCGATGAAGATCATCAAAGGTAAGTGAATATTTATAATGCTATTTCGGACTTCTATTGACTCCACAACATGACGGGTATCTGTATGGCTTGTTTTGGGCTCTTAGCGCTGTACTCAGATTATTGCATGGTGTGCTTTTTCCGTAAATCTTTTTTGAAATCTGACACAGCGGTTGCATTAAGGAGAAGTATATCTTTAATTCCATGTATAACACTTGTATTTTCATCAACATTTATGATGAGTATTTCTGTAAATTCATGTGGCTCTCTGCAAAACATTACTGAACATAACGCGCCAATGTAAACTGACATTTTTGGATATAAATATGAACTTTATCGAACAAAACATACATGTATTGTGTAACATGAAGTCCTATGAGTGTCATCTGATGAAGATCATCAAAGGTTAGTAATTTATTTTATCTCTATTTCTGCTTTTTGTGACTCCTCTCTTTGGCTGGAAAAATGGCTGGAAAAATGGCTGTGTTTTTCTGTGACTTGGCGCTGACCTAACATAATCGCATGGTATGCTTTCGTCGTAAAGCCTTTTTGAAATCGGACACTAACAACAAGTGGTGGATAATACTTGTATGTTTGAGGAATTTTAATTATGAGATTTCTGTTGTTTGAATTTGGCACCCTGCACTTTCACTGGCTGGTGGAGTTTTGGTGGAGTTTGAAATTGTGATCTTTTGTGCATTTCCGGCCAGAGAGCCGACATGGAAATTAATATAATTTAAAATGTTTGTAAAATTACAAAAACACATATTTTCCCCAATAGAATTCCACTAAATGTCATTTTTAAGATCAAATATTGAAACAAAATTCCCCTTTTCAACTTTAAAAATTAAGTTTTTGTCCCGACTTTCAAGAATCCCTGCTCTCTGAAATGAAATTATTAGATAGATTTTAAACAAATTCATGTCTGTCATTGAGCAACCCAATGACATTATTAGATAGTGAAAATCACACCAATCTGTTTAATAATTGCTTTAAACAATAAAAGCTAATTTACCAACATTTCTGAAAATGGATATATAGCGTTTTGGAATTAAATTTGTTTTTCTTGTTTTTTTTTTAACCTCCGAATACATGATTAGATGTTTAAATAAAAAAATAGATATAATAATATTTTGCACTTATACTGTATTTGTGTTTGGGTTCATATCTTTTATTATGGTGCACATTGCTGGTACTTTGCCGTCCCACAAGCCTCTGTTGCTGACTGGTGTTTCATGGGTGTGATAAAATTCTCAAGGGCATGGCAGGGATATGAAACTGTCATGGGTATTATTCGACCCAACAATTTACTTCTTGGGTCACTATCTAACAAACGTGTGTGTGCCCGCATGCCTGTGTGTGCCCTCCATGTGTGCCCCCATGTGTGTGTGTGTGTTAAGTTCAACCAGCCCTACTCCAGCTGTGATAGACTATACCCCCAGTCGCCTGCCAGGCCTTGACTCAAGGACTCAGATCAGATTATCAGGCCCTGTCTGTCTGGCACTCGTCAAAACATACCAACATTTCGCTTGCAGAATATTCCCTTTGAGCATAATTTTTTCTATTGATGATTATCTTGGGGAAGAGTGAGATGTCAGGCAGATGTCAGGGAGAGCTTTCATTCCAAGACAATGATTGGTTTGACAAGCAAGGCATTTATCATGTTCTGTCTGTATGTAGAGGGTGCATACTGGCGGCAGAGAAGTCAGGCGCAGGAGAGCAAAATCGAATTTACAACGGCGCAGTTTAATAAATAAAACCACCGTAAACAGAACAATAAATTAATGGGTAAACTAAACCTGTTACACACCAGCATAACGTGCACAAGCACTACAATAAACAATTCCGGACAAGGACATGGGGGGAACAGAGGGTTAAATACACAACATGTAATGATGGAATTGAAACTTTGGGAAGACAAGAAGACAAGACAAAACAAATGGAAAATGAAAGGTGGATCGGCGATGGCTAGAAGACCGGTGACGTCGACCGCCGAACGCCGCCCAAACAAGGAGAGGGACCAACTTCGGCGGAAGTCGTGACACTGTATGAGAGAAACTGTTCTTGTATTTCATTGTTTGTGTCAATCATTAGTAGTGTTGAGCAAACAATTACTTCACACTGGAAGAAGTTAAGCCACCCTTAAAAAATATATATTTTACTTAACAAAAGTTACTGTGAAAAAGTAGTTCACTGCATCCAAACTACTTTGCGAAAAATTATCATATCTAAATGTCATAGATGACAAATTGCAAGAGCAGATCACTCTGGAGTCACAACAGAATGTCTAATTTTGTGTATTTTACACAAAACTATGTTTCAAGTGAGAATTAGACAGGTCTGATGTTGAAAAACAAAGGAAATTCTTGCCTACTGAACCCATATATAATTGTATTTTTGCAGAAGAAGTAGTGTGTAGTTTACAGTAGTTACAGTTGCTACACCACCACATGGTAAAAAACAGTCAATAACACTACCAATATTTGAATTCAATTCAAGTACCACCAAGCTACTGCAAAATGTAATTTGAACTAGTTGAACTAAATGTAGTTCACTACTCCCCAACACAGTATGTTTTCCCTGCCAGCTCACAACGTTCTGACATTGAACTATGTACAGACTTTCTCCCTCATGTGATTTTCTCGCTCTGTGACCTGTTTCATGGATATGTTTGAAATACCTCTAACCCAGAGGAAAAACAGAAGAGGTTCTCAGTCTTTCCTCTCCAAACATTGCTACAAAGTGACAAACAGTTGAACACAAACAAAGCATATGAACGTCTGTGCGCACACACACGCACACACATATGTTCTGTTCCTAAGGAGGTCCATTTCAGTCTCTGTGGTTCTGGTTAAGGTCTATGTTGTGACTCGTGAAATCTGATGAAGAGTATTTCAGTTTGGAGGAGGAGATTTCAACCTCCAAGAGACCACATACAAGCTCCTCATCAACATCCCTGTTTAACCTGTTCATGTGTTGTAATCTACGTTATCCACTGATTTACTGTAAATATTACTGAAGTGTTTCTCACACAATCCAACATGAGTCAACAGATGTTCTTTATTTTGTCCACCAGGTGACATATACTGTAATCCTATCCATCGTGTTGGATTGTTGATACAGTTCCTGATTTGAATGAGGGGTAAGCCTTTAAAGTTCAATAATTGTCACAACTAAACATAAAACATACGTAGTTGTGACAATTATTTAACAGCCAGGTGACTGATGATGATGTCTCTAAAGCGTAAAGACGTCCCTGTAAGTGGTGGTTTGTTTTGTCTCCTTTGTGAAGGTCATATATACAGTGGGGCAAAAAAGTATTTAGTCAGCCACCAATTGTGCAAGTTCTTCCACTTAAAAAGACGAGAGAGGCCTGTAATTTTCATCATAGGTACACTTCAACTATGACAGACAAAATGAGAAAGAAAATCCAGAAAATCATATTGTAGGATTTCTTATGAATTTATTTGCAAATTATGGTGGAAAATAAGTATTTGGTCACCTACAAACAAGCAAGATTTCTGGCTCTCACAGACCTTTAACTTCTTCTTTAAGAGGCTCCTCTGTCCTCCACTCGTTACCTGTATTAATGGCACCTGTTTGAACTTGTTATCAGTATAAAAGACACCTGTCCACAACCTCAAACAGTCACACTCCAAACTCCACTATGGCCAAGACCAAAGAGCTGTCAAAGGACACCAGAAACAAAATTGTAACTAGGTCTTATTTTACGCTCTGAGGGTTATGTAAAATACAGTGTGAGGTTCTAACACCCAAGAGCCAAACGCTAGTCTAAGAACCTACCATTACAGCACAGAGCAAGTTATGGCCTCTGACCTAACCTACCATTACAGCACAAAGCGAACTATGGCCTCTGACCTAACCTACAATTACAGCACAGAGCGAGCTATGGCCTCTGACCTAACCTACCATTACAGCACAGAGCGAGCTATGGCCTCTGACCTAACCTACCATTACAGCACAGAGCGAGCTATGGCCTCTGACCTAACATACAATTACAGCACAGAGCGAGCTATGGCCTCTGACCTAACATACAATTACAGCACAGAGCGAGCTATGGCCTCTGACCTAACCTACCATTACAGCACAGAGTAAGTTATGGCCTCTGACCTAACATACAATTACAGCACAGAGCGAGCTATGGCCTCTGACCTAACCTACCATTACAGCACAGAGCGAGCTATGGCCTCTGACCTAACATACAATTACAGCACAGAGCGAGCTATGGCCTCTGACCTAACCTACCATAGTAGCCTGAGCAATAGGACTTGAATTAATGCGGGAGGTCAACACACAGCATAGCCACAATTATTTTTATCAAACAGTGGATTAAAGCAATGTTATTCTGAATGCCACTTATAGCACATAGGCCTATGGCCTTTGAATTTGGTAATACCAATATGGATGTTTTTTTCTAGCCTGCAGTACAGTAGGTCATGTCATGTGACCCATGTCAACCTGCTATCATTTGCAAGTTGCCCTGAGTTTGTTTGAACCCACAGTTGGAGATAGCGTACCAGACAGCGTACTAAAGTTCAGGTTTGCATCATAACCAGACAGGTCGTCATCTTGTCTCAGTCATCCCCTCCGCCACGAAACACCCACCCACCCACCCACATCATGCATGGTGGGTTTGGACTTTGAATCTCCACAAGAGCAACACTGTGACAGTGTTGAGGACACTGCATTGGAATTTGACCATTCAATTGGGGGCGGAGCGCAGAGACCATAGGCAAAGCCAAGGCAGGGCCTGTCTGGGCAGAGGCATATGGTACCCCCCCCCCCTTGAAATATGGTACCCCCCCCCCTCATATGGTACCCCCCCCCCCTCATAGACCATAGGCAAAGCCAAGGCAGGGCCTGTCTGGGCAGAGGCATATGGTACCCCCCCCTGAAATATGGTACCCCCCCCTGAAATATGGTACCCCCCCCCTGAAATTCTAGAGCTAGCTATTCATAAGTTATGTAAACTTTTCAAAAAGCCAAGGATAGGGATTTTTATAAATTCATATCGAAATATGATCAACAAATTCTAAATGGTCTGACTGAGCTGCACACCTGGTTCCAGGAGGATCAGTATGGACTATTGAAAGCAGCAGTGGCCTGCCTGATAGGGTATAGGACTTATGCACTGAAATAATCACTGCTGACCCCATGTAATCACTGTCATATCTCTGTTGAGGATGCTGGATTGTGGGGAGGTCAGGAATTACAATTCCTTATTTAAGTTTTGGATAGCTGCAGCCCTGACATTTTCCCCTAACTTCAATAGACTACTCAGGGTCATCATCACCCTTCCTATGACTTCATGAAGTGTTGAGAGACTCTTCTCCACTCCAGGCCGTATCTTGCATGCTGACTGCTCTGTTGTCCTTTGAAAGGACTCTTTGGACTACAGTATGATTAAATAATCTCAATTTTCAACACCAAGCCTAGGCATCTACGCCTTATGCTGTAAAACGTGAAACACAAGAAAGGTCAACCTGAATACTGTTTATTTATGATTTAGCCTAATGTTTTCATGCCTGACTTGGTAGGCCAGGCAGTGGTCGCAGAAGGCCAGCCGGAGCTTGTCGAGGAGTCTTGTTCTGAGCGCAGACCACGACAAACGCGGTGACATCCGGAACCATGATAGGCCACCAAAAGCATTGTCGCACGAAGGTCAGGGTCCGATGGGAGCAGGCAGGCAAGCCTGGAGGAATGGGCCCACTCCAGGACTACGGAGCAGACAGCATCAGGCACAAACATCCGGTTATCTGGGCCCCCCCAAGGGTTTGGCTGCGACCGCTGCGCCTCCTGTTTCCCTGTACCCCAGCTGATTGCCATCATGAGGTGGGAAGGATTGTCTCGGGCTCCAGTGTGGTAACCGTGGGGCTATAGCAGCGAGACCAGCTTCACGTTCTTGAACCCCAGCCGGTAAGAGGGAAAAGTTGAACCGGGTAAACAGCAGGGCACATCTCGCATCTCTCTTCTCTAGGAGAAGACGAGGATGTCATCAATGTAGACGAAGACGAACTGGTTCAATAGGTCGCGGAGAACATAATTTACCAGAGCCTGGAACACAGGAGGGGCGTTGGTGAGGCCTAAGGGCATGGCCAGACACTCGTAGTGGCGGCTGGCCATCTTGAAGGCAGTCTTCCACTCATCCTCCTCTCGTGTCCGCACCAAGTGGTAGGCGTTCCGTAGATCCAGCTTGTAAAACACAGTGGCCAACTGGAGCAGCTCAAAGGACGAGGAAATGAGTGGTGGCGGGTAACGGTTCTTAACCGTAATGTCATTGAGTCCCTGGTAGTCAATGCACGGGCGCAGAGTCTTGTCCTTTTTCTCCACGAAGAAGAACCCTGCGCCTGCGGGAGAGGAAGAGGGATGGATAAATTCAGCAGATAGGGAGTCCCCAATGTAGGTCTCCATAGCCTTAGTCTCCGGTACCGACAGAGAGTACAGACATACCTGGGGTGACGTGGTGCTAGGGAGAAGGTCAACCCCGCAGTCATAGGGTCGGTGCGGCGGAAGCGACGTGGCCCAGGCTTTGCTGAACACCTCCCGGAGGTCCTGGTATTCCGCGGGGATGGTGGAGAGGTCCGGGCACCTTCCGAGCCCACAGGAAGTCGTCACGGGGCATGCTGCACTGACTTCAGACAATGGGCGTGGCAGAACGGACTCAGGCCCATGATGGCACCCGTAGACCAGATGATGAGGGGATTGTGTCGCTGGAGCCAGGAGAATCCAAAAACCACGGGAATCTGAGGAGACTTAAGCAGAAATTGAATAGTCTCGCTGTGATTCCCTGACACCAGTAGGTTTATGGGAGTGGTATTATGAGTGACCCAGCCTATAGAGCACCCATCCAGAGCTCTAACATCCATGGGAATGGAGAGGGGCTGAGTGGGGATGTTCAGCTTGGAAGACAGGGTAGCGTCCAAAAATCTCTCATCGGCCCCAGAGTCAATGAGGACCCGGATAGATTTAGACTGGATTTCCCACAGCAGAATGGCCTGAAAAGGGGTGCGAGCAAGGGAAGCAGAAAAGTTTCCCATTTGACCCACCAGAGTACTCGCTCCTACTGGTGAGCCTGGTCTTTTAAAGGACAAGAGGCCACAAAATGACCCAGCGTCCCGCAATACAGACAACTCTTTGTGTTGATCCTGTGTTAACATTCCGCTGATAACAGCCCAGCTCTGCCTAATTGCATAGACTTGGGAAGCGGTGACTCAGCAGTCTTTGGTGACTCTCGGCAAAGGGATCGTCGGGGACTGCCGGGATGACTCTGAGGCAAGGTGGAATCCCTGGACGAGCGAGCTTCATCGAATTTCCTCTCCTTCCGTCATTCCCGTAATTGCCTGGCCATTCGGATGGTCAAAGCGATAAGGGAATCGAGATCCGTAGGTAACTCCTCCGAGACGCCGTATAGGATCATATCGAACAGCGCGTCCTGGTTCCAAGCACTCGCTGCTGCCAACGTGCGGAAATCCACCGCATAGTCGGCCACACTGCGGGAGTCCTGCTGAAGCTGGATTAGTTTACGTGCAGCTTCCCTCCCAGAGAACGGGGCATCAAAAACCTTCTTCACCTCTCCCACGAACCCCTCCACGCTAACGCATATGGCCGGCTGTTGTTTCCATACAGCAGTAGCACAGATGAGAGCCCTCCCTGACATCAGGTTGATGAGGTAGGCTATCTTGGAGCGATCCGAGGGGAAGGAGGGCCGAAGCTCACAGATGAGGGAACATTGAGCTAGAAACGCCAGACAGGTGCTCGACTCTCCATTGAAGCGTTTCGAGTGACTGATGAGATGGCGCTGCTAACAGCTGAGTTACAGAGGGGCTGTGGGGTTACCACTGTGGTAGGCTGCCTCCCAGACAACCAGCGGAATTGCGGCAGCAAAATGTCCAATGCCCGGTCATGACGTTCAGCCAACGTTTGAACCTCCTCCATAAGACCACGAAGCAATTCTTCGTGCCTACCGATGGTGGCTCCTTGGGAGGAGATGGTGTTGCACAGCTGGTCCAGGTCTGCTGGATCAGTCATGTCCAGTTCGTACTATCAGGTTTGAAGGTAAGACCCAGATGCAGACAACGTCGAATAAACAACAGTTTACTAATCCAACAGGGGCAGGCAAAAGACAGGTCAAGAGCAGTCAGGAGTCAGTAATCCAGAGGAGGTAAAGGTACAGGACGGCAGGCAGGCTCAGGGTCAGGGAGGGGGTGGAGACAAGCACAAGGCCAGGTGAAACAGATCAGGTTGTGACAATTCATACCCGATATTAGGCCATGTATGATGATTTCATGTTTTCATGCCTGCCTTGGTAGGCCAAGTTTATGTTTGCTGATTCAAGTGAGCTAGTCATTTCATACCTGCCATACAGTTCAAGGTGTAACCCTATAGGCTTTGTATTGTATTGTGTGTGGCTGTTTTCAAATGGTAAAAATGGTGCTCAAAAGGGCTGAATGAAAACACCTTCAGGGCTTTCTATTCTTCCTTCCTTCCCATTCTTCTCTCCTCCTCTTCTCTCTCTCTGAATATGTAGGAGATGGACACGTTGTATATTTCATTATGTTGTAAGCGGTTGTGTAGTTACGCAGTTGTGCACTTGCGCGGACTACTTTGCAATAATAACGTGCTCGTCTGTCAAGGGAAATTTGTGATGTTTCCTGGTCACATTTATCCTGTGTTGTGTGTTAAATTATGTAATGTGATTGTACACATTTTCACTTAAATATGTTGGGGGGGAATTTGTACTGTATTATTACTGGAAAATGTTGGCACAGCCACTTTTACTTATGTCCAGCCCAGTGAAGGTTCTAGTTTGTATGGCTCCCTGGGCGAACCCCCCTCCCCCTTCAGCACCATTCTGCACTAACTGTAATTTTTATTCAGACATTTGGAACAACACAAATAAATAATATCATTTAAAACTATATAAATATAAAAATATATACAAAAATAAGACTAATAACAAAAAGAAATAACAAAGACAAATATAAGCAAATTGTTGTTGATTTGCACTGGAGCATCAATACATTTCCCATCCTCCAACACTGTCAACCAAGAGTCAAGACTAAACCAGTTCACCTTGGTGGTGTGCAGACTGGTTTTATATTATTCTTAAAGATTTCACACAAACCAGAAAAAAAATGCAACAATATGTCTGTGGAACTATATATTCACAGTACTATTAATGAATTGTGGTTTATTTGGTTGCATTTCCTAGTGTGACGCGCTAGTTAGAGGCGCGCTATTTGATAGATTCCCCTGCTCCCCCTACCTCGGGCTTCCAGTGGGGAGACCTGAGGTCAACCTGCCCTCGTCCCCCCTCCCCATCTCGTACTTCTGAGTGGAAGACCCTCACAAACTAGACTCAGGGCGCCCACTCCGTCAAGGTTAATTGACCCACAGTCCCACACGGTGACATGATATCATTGACGTGAAGTGCAAATGAGCGATATCGAAAACTCATCGCGCAGTCGACAACTGGATTGAGAGTTCGTGCAACTGGATTGAGAGTCCCCCCCCCCCCCCCGCCCCTGGTCAAACATTATTGGTCCATTTTATGCAACCGGAGTGACACATGATTTTATAGCAGACCTTGAACAAAGCCGGGCTACGCAGGGAGTAAACGAACGCTTCTCTTCAAACTTTTGAGAATTTGCATTCCCACAAACCTAGAGCATGGCCATCAAAACCACCCCTCTTCTTTTCCGGGCACTGGTTGAGATGTCTGAAGTACACTCTTCAAAAGTTGTACGAGGAAATCCCAACAGAGCAAGTATCAGGTAAGTGTAAAAATGCCGGTGAGCGATCCTCCAGCAAGTTTGCAAAAACCGGCGACGTGTAGGCTATTTTGATCATTCACCAACTGTAGCTTATTTATTTTTCACAATGGTTGACTATAACGGCAATAAAATTAAAATTAAATGTACATAAAATAATGTTTTAAATCTGAGACGCTCTTCCTAGGGTTTGCAGGTGGGCAGCAGAGAGGTAGATGATAAACTAACAAAATAAGAAACAAAACCAAAAAAATGTAGAGAAGTTAGCTAGATGTCCGGTTACAATTAAGGTTGGTAAAATCCTGAGCTAATTTGGAACAAATAATAGTGCAGTACAATTGAACATGTTAAGAATTATGGAGAAAAAAAAATCCAAATGGAGAAAGTTTATATTGCGAAGTGACAAGATGCACATCTCGCGCTTGATAACGGTTTATCCTATATTGGCGTACATTAGGCTACATAATTAGAACATGTCTGTTTCTCTGAATGTCAGGCAGTAGGCTCAAATGTCTTTCTCTCCCCAGTAAGAGGCAGCCTACCTGTCTCCCGGACTCTGACCAGCAGAATCAATCATTCCTCTGTATTATGTTTAGAATACAAATTTGAAGGCTAGAATTGTGGGGGGCAGGAAATGTTCCCTCATGATGAAAGGGGGGCATGCATACCCGTGGGAAGTAGGGCCCCCTTAAAATATATTTAGGCCTTTTACTACTCCTGTATTAGGGGTGCGATACAGCCATCTGCAGCTTACGCCACCACCGCAAACATCTTCCCGTGGCTATGGGGTGAAAAAGTTCAGGAAGGACTGGCCTAGGTGATTATGTAGGAAAGCCTATCAATTTGGCTAGAAGCTGGGGGTTTCATTTTTGAAGCAATGTGAGATGTTGTATTGAAATGTTGAGTCACAGGACTGCGAGAGGAAGGAGGTCCCTCTGGCAGGTCTTCTAGGCTCCTACACAAGGTGCAGTCAACATGCTCTGTTCATAACCCTCAGGTGTTTTACTTTATCCGTCAAATTCGTCTGAGTTCAGTAGGTAGGCCTACTACATAGTGGAAGCTATAGAGCTTTTTGAAAGGGTTTGATCTGATCTCATTGTTTTTAAGTCTGGGATTTAAGCACACAACCAGGCTATTTTCACCAAACTGGGACAATCATTTAGATCGTCTTTGTTATGATACTTTAAAACTGTTATTTTTTTTATTCTGGAGTTTGTAAAGATTGACTATCAAACCGGTTTAGTCACCTTCTGTGATTACTTTTTTAACACCAGTGTGCTTTACCAAAGATTAACACATTTTCTCCCTCTTCTCCTCCTCCCAGACACCTGGGCAGCTGTGGGGTCCTGTCAGCATGGCGTGCCGCCCTTCCGCTATCCTCCCCCCTCCTCCGAACCACACCCTTCCGCAGCTTCATTAACCTGGCTGCCTCCATCACTGCCCGCAGGATGGAGTACTCTGAGAGCCGCACACTAGGGTGAGACTTCATCACACACCCACAACTCCTCTCTGCCCCTCTGTCTTGTCAGCCCCTGTTGACCAGAGGTGACTCTAAAAGCCCCACTTTCCTATTCTCAACTTCAATACACTTCAGTTAACATGTGGTTGGCTTGAAATAGACCGGAGCATATTGTATCTTTCCTATATCACAGTCCAATGTTTACTCCTGACTTAGTATTTTTGAAGTGTACATGGGTAGTCCTTTGAGCATCTTCTTGATGGATCCCCCTCTCCTTCCCCATCCAGGTACACTCCAGAGCAGATGTACAGTGTGGTGGCCAGTGTGGACCAGTACCAGCACTTTGTCCCTTGGTGTAAGAAGTCCCGGGTCGTGAAGGGAAAGAACGGGGATGTCCGGGCCCAGCTGGAGATTGGGTTCCCTCCCATCGTGGAGCGTTACACCTCGGAAGTCACGGTTGTCCCAAACCACCAAGTCAGGGTAAGCCCCGATAACATTGTACAACATGGTTTATAGCACGGAGAGGGTAGACATCCTGTATGGAAATTGTGCCCTATTTAGAGTGCCTTCAGAAAGTATTCATACCCCTTGACTTATTCCACATTTTGTTACACCCTGAATTCAAAACGGATAAAAATAATAATTCTTACCCATCTACACAGAATATCCCATAATAACAAAGTGAAAACATTATATTTTAGCTAATTTATTAAATACAGAAATGTTGACTTAAAATATATATATATATATATGTTAGAATTGTTTTTGGCAGTGATTACAGCTGTGAGTCTTTCTGGGTAAATCTAAGCGCTTTGCACACCTGGATTGTACAATATTTGCACATTCTTTTTTTAATTCTTCAAGCTCTGTCAAGTTGGTTGTTGATCATTGCTAGACAGCCATTTCCAAGTTTTGCCATAGATTTTCAAGACTATTTAAGTCAAACTGTAACTTTGATGCTCAGGAATATTCACTGTCTTCTTTGGCCTTGCGTTTTATGCTATTGTCATGCTGAATTTAGATTTTTTTCTTTTTTTCCCCGTGTCTGTTGGGAAGCAGACTGAACCAGGTTTTCCTCTAGGATTTTGTCTGTGCTTAGCTCTATTCTGTTTATTTTTATCCTAAAACTCACTAGTCCATGCCAATGACAAGCATACTCATAACATAATGCAGCCACCACCATGCTTGAAAATATGGAGTGGTACAGTGACGTGTTATGTTTTGGGGCAAATCCAACACACTTTGTATTCAGGACATAAAATTGATTTCTTTGCCACTTTTTGCAGTTTTACTTTAGTGCCTTAATTGCAAACAGGATGCAAGTTTTGGAATATTTTATTTTGTACAGGCTTCCTTATTTTTACTCTGTCAATGATGTTAATATTGTGGAGTAACTACACTGTTGTTGATCCATTGTCTGTTTTCTCCTATCACAGCCATTAGACTCATGGTGAAATCCCTGAGCAGTTTTCTTCCTCTCTGGCAACTGAGTTAGGAAGGACACCTGTATCTTTGTAGTGACTGGGTGTATTGATACGCCATCCCAAATGTAATTGATAACAAAACCATGCTCAAAGGGACATTCAATGTCTGCTTATCAATCCAAAAGGTTCCCTTAAACATTATGGCACACAGTGAGTCCATGCAACTTATGTGACTTGTTTAGCAACCGTTTTACTCCTGAACTTATTTAGGCTTGCTGTAACAAAGGGGTTGAATACTTATTAACTCAAGACATTAAAGCTTTACGTTTTTATACATTTGTACACATTTCTAAAAACGTAATTCTACTTTGACATTATGGGGTATTGTATGTTGGCCAGTGACACAATCCCAATGTAATTAATTTTCAATTCAGGCTGTAACACAACAAAATGTGGAAACAGTCAAGGGGTGTTTCAGTACTCTAACCTGAGGGGATTCAAATGTACTATGGGTCTGGATTAATGAGTTAAATCGTCTCTAATACATTTATTAGATCCTCCTAGGGGATAAATACTAAGTCGTTTTTTTATCACCTAGCTGCTAACATTGTGCTCCTACGCCCATAGAGCAAGGATTAGAGGCTTTGTCGGCCATGTCCTGGACAAGAGCCGTGTGTAATGATGAGTGTGCATGTTGTCACACAGGCCGTGTGTACAGACGGATCCCTCTTCAGCCACCTGGAGACGATATGGAGGTTTGCCCCTGCGGCCGAGGACCAACCAGACTCCTGCAACATCGACTTCCACGTGAGTACCACCATTTTGTCCACCAGAACAGTTCACTTTCATTTGGTGTCAGCCTGAGACTAAAAGTCAGCGAGGTTAGATAATAGCCCACTGAAGTACACGTCGTCTTAGTGGTAACATTTCTGAAAGTTACGTCGGTCTACTCACGCGAACATGAGTGATTACTAATGAACTTTAGGGCTTGAGCTCAAATTGCCTGCCAGGGGGCTAGTTTTACACCAGGCCTTGCATTTCTCTCAACCTATAAAGATACTTTTTTTTCGAGGAAGTAGTTGAGTAAAGGCATTTAGGGTTTTATTTATATCCAGTACAGTTGTTAGTGTTCCTAGTCTCTTCATATATCTGGCCAGAGAGGTCATAGCGATATCTCTCCCTCTCTACCTCATGACCCAGGTATTGGGACAGGTTACCTGTAGTGGAAATGGGGTGAGGGATTTGGGAGATGGGAGGACAGACTGTCTTTTTGGACGGCCTCATTTAAGAAAGGCCTTTTGGCAGGAATAATGAATAGTATGGAATGAGTTCATTGTGTGTCTGTCAGCCAGCCATTTAAATCAGGAATACAGATGGTGGTCCCTCGTTTGGATATGAGCACTGTCCTCAAAGGGAACAATACTCCTCAGATGGATATGTAGACTTGGGTCAGCAGCATGGTTATGGTGTTTGAGTGTACTTATGTTCTCCCCTTCTCTCTTCAGATATCCTTCGAGTTCAGGTCCCTGCTGCACTCCCAGCTGGCCACCCTGTTCTTTGACGAGGTGGTGAAGCAGATGGTGAATGCCTTTGAGTCGCGGGCAGCCAAACTATATGGGGGCCACCGCGGTCCCCTCCAGGAGGTGCCAACAAGGAGGCGAGCAGCATGAGAAGACACCCTACCTGGCCCCTCACTCACCGACACATGGACTAAGTCCCACTCCCTCCTACCACCACCACCACCTGAAAACCCTCACCACCTGAAACTCCTCACCACTCAATTTCAACATGGAATGCCTTATGCAAGAGACTGGGTCTTCTCTTTTGGATTTTGTTATGTACACAAAAGCACCTATTTATTTGCATTACAGAAACTTTAATTTACTTGACTGTACATCCTATTTTTATTTGGGATGGAAGTGGATGTTAAATGTTCATGTTTGAAAGGGACCTTCTTATATGCGTTACAGAAGATGAAGTGACTCCTTTGCGGTGTTCAAAAACATCTGAGCGGTCAGCTTTTTCTTCCGACACTAATACAACTTTTTTGGTGTGTGACTGAAATTAAAAAGCTCGTATTTTGATACTCTGTGCCTCATGCATTTATTTTGTATGTTGTCAACTGCGTGTCTTCTGTTTATTGTTGATTACTGTAATCGTCAAGATGGAGCTAGGTTAAAGTTGGTAGGATTACAGATGAGTAGAAAGTATTGTTTCAACAGCCAAGAGAACTCGGCTCCATTAAGAGAAAGTTGTCCTGTAGTAACCTGTTTTCCTACTGTCTACCAATGTTCTGTTCCATCAGGACCGTTCCAGGAAGGCACATGACTTGAGAATTAGTTGCGTAAGAGCCAGGAAGGAACAGAAAAACCCTGAAGACTGATTGTAAACTGACCTGACACTTTTAGGCTATTTGCTGATGTGGTCCCCCCCCCAGTGACTCAGCCCCTGTAATAGGGATAATCCCAGTAGAGAGAGGGGAACCGGCCAGGCAGAGACAGCAAGGGCAGTTCGTTGCGCCAGTGCCTTTCCGTTCACCTTCACACTCCTGGGCCAGACTACACTCAATCATAGGACCTACTGAAGAGATGAGTCTTCAATAAAGACTTAAAGGTTGAGACAGTCTGCGTCTCTCACATGGGTAGGCAGACCATTCCATAAAAATTGAGCTCTATAGGAGAAAGTAAATAAATTAATGAATTTATTTGCTAATTAAGTATTTGGTCAATAACAAAAGTTTCTCAATGTCATTGCCAACAAAGGGTATATAAATGTAAAGGTCAAATATTTTCTGTAAGTCTTCAAGGTTTTCACACTTGCTGGTATTTTGGCCCATTCCTCCATGCAGATCTCCTCGAGAGCAGTGATGTTTTGGGGCTGTTGCTGGGCAACACGGACTTTCAACTCCAAGATTTTCTATGGGGTTGTGGACAGGTCTTTTATACTGATAAGTTCAAACAGGTGCCATTAATACAGGTAACGAGTGGAGGACAGAGGAGCCTCTTAAAGAAGTTACAGGTCTGTGAGAGACAGAAATCTTGCTTATTTGTAGGTGACCAAATACTTATTTTCCACCATAATTTGCAAATAAATTCATTAAAATTCCTACAGTGAGATTTTCTGGATTTTTTTCTCTAATTTTGTCTGTCATAGTTGAAGTGTACCTATGATGAAAATTACAGGCCTCGTCTTTTTAAGCTAAATACTTTTTTGCCCCACTATGTCTGAAGCACAGGCTTCCAGCGAGGGCAATTTTGGGGCTTCACCATGTTTCATCAAAATGTAGAGCTGTGTGTCATCCGCATAGCAGTGAAAGTTAACATATGTTTTCGAATGACATCCCCAAGAGGTAAAATATATAGTGAAAACAGTGGTCCTAAAACAGAACCTTGAGGAACACTGACATTTACAGTTGATTTGTCAGAGGACAAACCATCAAGACACAAACTGATATCTTTCCGACAGATAAGATCTAAACCAGGCCAGAACTTGTCCGTGTAGACCAATTTCGGTTTCCCAGCTCTCCAAAAGAATGTGATCGACGGTATCAAAAGCAGCACTAAGGTCTAGGAGCACGAGGACAGACTACTTTTCATTTGTCTTTTTGCGCAAGTCTGTATTTTCCCTCTGTTAACCACCTCAAAGTTTCCAGCATCTTGTGCAATATTTGACAAGTGCACAATATACAGAGGAAGACTGGGCTGAGAAACAATACAGAACGATGCTGCAGGAAAGGTTTCAGAAGGCTTTGAGAATGAAGGGTATTGCAGTCTTTTTGCTGGCACTATGCTGTCTGTTTGACAGGGTCAGGGAGACCACAAGGACCAGAAAGCATGCTTCCCATCTGACACTGGTTCTCTGATGAAAGAACTGATCTCTATTGGAGAGAAACTAGGAGCCTTGGGGGAGAAACTGGGAACTATGGGGGATAACAAGACTCATGGAGAGCCGGTTAAAAAACAGTGCGAATGAAGTGGAGGAGCTGAAGAGACTAACTGGAGGTAATATGGCGCTTTTCACATGTCACCAACCTCCTATCCCCCCATTGCCTCTATTACAGGGATTATCCTATATTTAACTTTCTAACAGCCTCTGATCTTTGACGA
Organism: Oncorhynchus mykiss; assembly: GCF_057628025.1. Classification (NCBI taxonomy): domain Eukaryota; kingdom Metazoa; phylum Chordata; class Actinopteri; order Salmoniformes; family Salmonidae; genus Oncorhynchus; species Oncorhynchus mykiss. The sequence continues at coordinate 46,829,613 of NC_143034.1, forward strand.
CATTAATACAACTGACAGTTCAAGATAGATAATCTCATCCATCCTGTATCTCTCTCCGGGAGACAGGCACAGGGGACACTGGACCTCTCACCGCTCCCATGCCCCTGCAGTACAAGGTCTTCTCAAACCTACAACCCTGCCACGGGTACTAGATATTCTCTGTGTGTGTGTGTTGCATCATGTGTTGTGTTTAGTAAATGCTATGTCCCTACAGGTATCTTCACTGCCACTGTCAAAGGAATTTACTACTTCTGTTTCACGATGATGAACAACCTGAACACCCCTCCTAATTCTGTGGTGTGCTTGACCAAGAATGGCCAGAGGCTGGTGTCTGTCTGGGACACTGTAGGAACCGATGCCCATGACAGTGGCAGCAACTCAGTGGGCATTCCTCTGGAGGTGGGAGATCATGTCCATGTTGAGTTACAGGATAACAGGCTGGTCTATGACAACACCATGTACTACAACACCTTCAGCGGATTCCTGCTCTTCCCCGTGTAAACATGGAACACATTTCAACACAGCTAAATTGTTGAAATTACTTTATATAAGGGTTGTATTCAATCCGTATCGCAGAAGTTCCACGTTGTAGCCCGATTGACATTTAAAAAGGCAATGTCAGTGGCAACTGCATTTACAGCAAACCACCTCAATTGGAAATCGCCTTTAAAGTTTCAAAGAATCTGAATCCAGTTAAGTTAGTAGACACAACATAGTCATCTGTAACACAGTGGGGTTACAATGCTGTGGAATTATGCTTCCTGTCTTTTATTGTCACACTTTCCACAAGGCTGCTGTTCCACCACAAGACAAACTCTTTGTCAAAAGAAGATGCTGTCATCTGGTGGACATAACTGTAAAAATTTAAAAGCCATTGGTCTTCGAGGCAACTATAAAATGTTTGTACAGTAACGGTTCACTGGGAAAAAGACATGATTCCAAATTCATAGCAGTTACAATACATCACATTAAACTTACATCTGGCAAATGTTTAACAATCATACCTGGTGCAAAAAGATTCATTTACTGTCAATAGAGCCAGTGTCTTAATAGTAGTCTTAATTCACAGGATTACCATTTTCATACCCATGTCCAAAATAACTAGCAGGACTTAAGAGGTTTTCAATCAGAAATCAAAGAGTTGTTTCACCAGAGCCGTAATGTACCGAGTTAGTGGTTCAAGCGCTACACACCATTTTCTGGAACGATTGAAAGACACTTCACAAACATGGGCGTCTGAATTTCTGCACATTTGCTTGTTTGTGTTTCAATATATATTCACAGTTCTGAACAAACCTATTCCTTTACTATGAGTTTGGCTGAACACAGTGCCTTCCCCTGGTCGTTGGTGGCCCGACAGGTGTAAACATCCGAGTCCTCTGGCCCGACCTGGGACAGGACCAGGGTGCAGAGCCCATCCTCTTCATACTCTATCTGCACCCGGGATGACTCCTCCAGAGGCCCCTCCCCCCTCAACCACACCACTTCTGGGTCAGGATACCCTGAAAGGAGGAGTGAGAGAGAGAGGAAACATCCAATGACAAGAGCTCAGACATGGAATGTAGTTACACCCTTGAACTAAAAAGCTTAGTGTGTATTACACCGCAGGATGCAGAGGTGTGTCCTTGAGCAAGGGACTTAGTAAGGCATGATGGCTCTTCATCCATGTCCAACTTTCAAACAAAGCCTTTAAAATCCTTACAAGCCCCAGCTGAACGTGTAATCCGGTCAACCAAACATGTCTAATAAAGCGATTGAGATGGAAGCCGTTTGTAGTGGAATGCAGTGTATAGGTAGGTACCTGTGAGGTGACAGGAGAGGCGGGCGGTGGAGCCCTGGGAGACAGTCTGGTCCGTTGGGGTCAGGGAGAACTGGGGCACCCCCTGGAGTTTGACCTCTAGAGACTGCAAGGCCTGCTCTGCCTCAGGACTCAGGGGGCTGTCTGTCAGGGGTCAGACACAGGGTCAAGGCTCACAACAGAGTCATAGCCTGGTCAGCCAGACTGAGGACAGGTCAACCAATGGTCTGCGTAGTGCTCATCTGGTTGACCGGGCTAACAGGGTCATATGTCACTAGGGGCCCAACTTTGGTTTTAGAAGTGGGTCCGCATGGTCCTAAAGCATACCGTTGCCTCAATTTGTATCACTTTCCAATTATAAAACTGTGTGTGTGTGTGTGTGTGTGTGTGTGGGGGGAATGGTAGGGTTATGAGAAACTGCCATGGTTTGTATTGGGTATGGCAGGTTTTGGAAGTCTGGAGGGAGGTCTCACCTTCTGCAGGGGTGGTGGGAGAGCCAGGCCCATCGGCTTTAGACAGGAGAGCCATCCTCTTCAGCGCCAGCAGGGCTTTCCCTGTTTTCTACAGGAGATACACAGAGAGGCTTCAGTCAGTTTCACACACCAACTGGGGGATGATGGAAGAATGAAAGAACTGAAAAGTAAAATACAAAGTGTCATCTTGGTGGGGAACCCACTACCTACCTTCCACTTCTGCTTGGCGAGGTACCTCTTCATCTTCTCCTTGGAGAGACACTTGGTGGTGCTGGGGTCTGCCGAGATGGGCTCAGCTATCCAGGAGTGGACCAGAGCCTCGTCACAGGATATCCTGCGCCTGGTTGGGAACAGAGAGAGGGTTAGAGGACAGATGGGGAGGGTTAGAGGGGAGACTGAGTGACTGTCTATGGATGAGCCTAGCTCTGAGACTATATATTGGTACAGGTATATGGAATATGGTGTTGTCCCAGACCTTGGTTCCTTGTTGAGCAGGGAGCTGATGAAGTCTTTGGCCTGGTCAGTGATCTCTTCGAAGCTCTCCTCGTCAAACTCCCACTGAGCACCAGTCACCAAGGCCAGGGTCTCTGCCTCACTGTTACCCTGGAAGGGAGACTCGCCACTCAGTCTGAACACACACGCACACAGACACACGCACTTATGCAGACGCAAACATTTGAACTTGATATATGAACAATAGCAATGTATGGCCACTAGGTGGCAGAAAAACTCAATTTTTGTCAAGCCCTGCTGTAGGCAGAGAAGAATGTCTAATTGAGAATGAATTAAACAGAAAATTCCCTAAGTACTCACAATATGTAGCAGATGACTCCAATGCTCCACATGTCTGTAGCTAAGCTAACAGGCTCATAACCAATCACCTCTGGAGCCACAAACTCTGGTGTCCCGTGCATCACCTTCAGGGGAGTGGAGGGGTCTGGAGGAGAGACAACACCTCAGGGTAATGAGTATGAATCCCAAATGACACCCTATTCCCAACATAGTGCACTAATTTTGACCAGGGCCTTTTTAAACACAGCCCTATGGGCCCTGATCAAAAGTTATTCCCTATATAGGTAATAGGGTACCATTTAAGACACAACCATATATCACAGTGAACACAGAGGCAGACATTCATTTTCCAGGTGTTGCAATGCAAACCAACAATGCTTCCAAAACCTGCAGCACCATTCATAGGGCTCTGTATAGGGCTCTGTCCCCCAGCCAGCCCCACACTCACCCAGCTTGCTGGCCAGGCCAAAGTCAATGATCTTGATGCGCGTGCCAGTGTGGTCAACACACACTATGTTTTCAGGCTTCAGGTCCAGGTGGATGATGTTCTGCTGGTGCATGTAGCCCATCCCCTCCACGATCTGCTGCATGTAGTGCACACTGGCCGGCTCTGTGTGCACAAAGCTGTCGTCCACTATACGCTCAAACAGCTCACCTCCGGCAATGCTGCACACAAACAATCACAGGGTCAATAATGGTTGTATTTTCAATTGGATTAAATTCAACTCAATTCACATCAGTGACAGGGGACCTCATGCATTTACTTCTACAGGGCTCCATGGCCTCCACTGCCATGTATTGTGGTCAATGGTTGTTGTCTAGATTCTATACTTACAACTCCATGACCATGACCATCTCTGGCTTGAGATCATAGGCCCCCAGACACTGGACCAGTTTGGGGTGGTGCAGGTAGTTCATCAGCTCTATCTCTTTACGGGCCGCCTCCCTCTCCTTGGCCCGCCGGCCCTTGTAGAACTTTCCGGCACACACACGACCCGTCTCCTTGTGAGTCAGTTTGAACACCTGGCCAAATTTCCCCCTGCGGAGTGTCACAGGGGATCGACATCATTAACTAGAAAGTGTGGTTTGCTTGCTCCTCTTTAGGCGTTTTTCACAGGAATGAAAGATGTGGTAGTGGCGGCTGTAGTAATAATGGTAGTAATATGTTTTTCATAGGCTACAGGTTAGTGATGGTGACCAATTTTAGATTGGCTGTAGGTGTGGAGTTACTATAATGGGTTATTGTGGGCTGGTATAGTAGGGTAGAGGGAGCACTACAGTATTCATCATAAGCCATATAAAGTGTTTTTAAGCTCTCAACATGTTTTGTCTTAAAAGTTGTGGCACCGATTTCAGTTAATGTCGAAGCCTGCATTCCGCCATTGAAATACAACCAGCTTTATAGTTTGTGAAGTAGGAATGATAGCAACAAGTTGTGTTGAAGGGATCTATATTGAGCCAGTCTGCACATGTCAACGTCAGGGTGGGGTTTGTAGCGGTGGTCAGTCGTTGTGGTCAGTAGTTGCGAGGTTGTGGTCAGTATACAAGCAACCTACTCCAGACCGGTCTGCACGTTTTAAACTTTCAATGGCGTTTCTAGCTTAAAAACGGTGGAGGACTAGTAGTCATTTTTCCCATTCAAGTCTATGACCCCTGAAATCCATTGGGATTCATGCAAATAGTGTGGTAGTGTGAAACGTATATGTAATATCAAAACAGTTTTATTTTTTACCAACAGTACCACTGCAAATGTTAGTTGTTTTGGTGTTGGTAGTTTTAAATGGTTCAAGCCTATGGAGCTGAAAAGTATAAGTGGTATCAAAAAGTTTTTTCCCAAGCACACTGCAAGAGGGTCAGCCTGCACATTTTAAAGTTGTTCTGGTGTTGGTAGCTTTTACAGTTTTGGCCCTACAGGTGGCAGCGGAAGAATAAGTATGGCCAACTGAGTAGTTTAACTGCTTTACACATAAACAGAGCGAATAGAGTTGCTTTGCATTAATATTGCCATCCATGCAATGGATTGATGAGACACTTTTGTCCATACAAATCAGAATCAGTCTATGATTACATTAATGCGTGTAGGGGGGCGGGCAAACATCTGGATTTAAAAATTAAACAAAGGGCCCCGCAGATTTTTTGGGGGACCGATTTGTTTGTCAAAATAAATTTGTGGGCCAGAAAAAGGGCAGTTATATCGGTCCATTATCATTTCTACAAACTTTATATCTAGTTATAGATGTTCAAGAGTTGCCTGGAGTGTTTTTTTTTTTTTACCTATAATAATCAGAATTTCCCCCAAAAATGTATAAATTCTCAAACCTCCCGCAGGCCGGATTGAATGGCCTCGTGGGATGGATCTGTACTTTGCCCACCCCTGCTATAGACATACAGTACATAGACACACAGAGCTGCGAACCCCATGGACAATAATGCAATGGTAATCGGTGCCAAACAGTCTGTTTAATCATGGCTCCAGAACAACTTTCTCCATCTGGAGATCTGAGATAGAGATCTGACCAGGAATGTAAAGGAAGGATTGCTGTCTCCAAGTTATACCTGACCATGAGACCTGACCAAGAAAAACTCTGGGGGTTTCACTAGGGACTTCATGGTCAGGAAAAACTCAGTGTTCTAACTACAGTGCTAGAATTCAAATATTATATTCTATGGTCCTAACGACTAAATCACTTAGACAACTCTCTGCCTTCATACTGTACGAGTTCAGAGGAGGGAGAGCTAGGTGTCAGTAGAGATACTTACACGTATAAAAGATATGGTAGAGTGAGTGGGTCAGAAAATTAAACCACATCTCTTATTCTGACTAAACGGAGATGATCAGGGTTGCTGTTTGAACACTTCTCTCTCCTCTGTGACGCAATATTCCCCTCTCTGTTGACTAAACACTGAACCAACAAGTGTTTTTTGTCAAGGCTAGATCAGTCATGTCTTTGACATTTCAGAGGGGAGGGAAAAACATTTTTTTCCCACTTGAAAAACATTTGTGAACAAGAGCTGGCATGAAACGAGATAGTGAGTGTCCCTTGTCTAGATGAACAGACATCTTTGTTCATGTCAACCTACCAGAGGATAAGAGAGGTTATCGCTAAACCTGCTGATCTGGTGGCAGTGAGTTGAACTCATTTTGTTATCTACACTGCATTATACACAGGCATGTGTGTGTTTTGTGTTATGCTTCATGGGAGATACTCACACTCCCAGTTTCTCCAGTACATTGTAGTGATCAGTGACCTTGTGGGTGGAGTCGATGGTGACGTCCTCATATGTCCGAGGAGACTCCTCCTCTTGTGGCTCAGCTACAGATCACACACACAGAGACAGACATGTGAGCTGTCAGTCATCCGATACGATGCACGCTATTGATACAAATCTATAGGAAACAGATTGAGTTGAAGTCTTGTTGAAGTGTGTTCCTCTCTGCAGCTGGCATGAAGTCCATGTAACAAACAAACTCGATTAACATTTTACATTTGAGTAAGTTAGCAATCACTCTTATCCAGAACGACTTACAGTAGTAGTGAGTGGATACATTTTTTTGTACTGGTCCCCCGCGGGAATCGATCCCACAACCCTGGCATTGCAAGCGCCATGCTCTCCCAACTGAGCCACACATGATGAAGTTCACAGTATACGACTCCTGCTGGAACCAATCAACTAGACACCGACATGGCTCACCTATCTGCTCCATCTTGATAAGCTGAGACTCCTCACTGGGCTCGCTCACCCCCACCACGTTGTAGGCCCTCACCCGGAAGCAGTACTCCCCCTGAGGCTCAAGCCCGGCGCGCACCTTGTAAGAAGTACTCTTGCAATGGGCTGTGAGCTCACTCCAGCCCCCAGACTCAGCGGGGCCTTTCCTCCTCACCTCCACCACGTAGCCCAGGACAGCACTGCCTCCGTCGTAGCAGGGCCCAGACCACGACAGGACCAAACAGAGAGGAGAGACAGAGAGGAGAGACACCACAGGGCTGGAGGCTGGGGACTGGGGCCGCTCTGGGACCAGGAAGACACGGCACAGGTTACAAACAGGTTCAGCACAAAAACACAGAAATATTTTGCAAGTGTTATTTACCTATGACAGAAAGAGCGAGGGTGTGCTGCGCCGAGCTCTTGCGGTCTCGTACTACAATGGTGTAGCGTCCTGAGTGCTCAGGTCCTGGCTCTGCTATCACCAACGTACTGCTCTGATCACTGCTCTCTACCCACAACTCAGACCCATCTACAACCTACACACACAGAGAGACAGAGACAGAGAGAGAGAGAAAGAGAGAGGCAAAAAGACAAACTGTACACTCACACGCTCAGAAGGCTTTGAAAAGAAGGCTAGTGATACTTGTTTACTCTTCAGAAAATAATATTGGTACCGGTTCTTTATTTCGTATCCAGCAGGACACCACAGGGGGACTTCCACAGAACACACACGTCAGACGGGCTGTCTCTCCTAGCCGTGCCTCAATGTGGGATGGGGGATCCTTAAACTGCAACGAGGCTGTGAAAGACAGGGTAAACCCAGTTTTGACTAGAGTCCACAATAATTATTTGTTTACAAAACATTATTAACTGCGTGTGAGAACTGTGTGCGTTCTTGTACATGTAAGTGTTATGGTGTGTGTATGAGTGGTTCTGGTTGTTTGTTTGTACGGATGTTGTGTTTGTGTGTATGGGTTTAAGTGTGCGGGTCTGCAGGGAGGTTTTCATGACCAAACACAGATGACATACCACACAAGCAGGAGCAGTCCTTATGAAACCATGAGGATCCAACAAGTTAAACTACAAAACGTCCACACACACACACACAAGTACATAACATGGTAAAGCATACAGACCAAACATTCATTTTCAATGTAAATGAAATGCCAATACTGTCATCCAGTATGCTGAAGATAGAAATGGTTAGATATCATTTATAACCAGGGACAGATGACTTCCTTATAACCCTGACATTATATTACAGAAGAGAATTCATTTTAAGAGCAAATACCCAAAGGGCTTTGTGGACACGGCCTCTTTCTGGTCAGTAGTCAAATCGGTATGGTACATTTGACTAAAACCACTGTGATAAAGCTGCACTTCTGTTCTAATTGGCGTGAGTGTATTAAAGCACTTTCTCTTTGAGACGAGAGGGACTGACGTCACAAAACCTCCCATGGAATGCATTCAACTGATGCCCGTCTAGCCTAACAAACAGCCCTATTTTAAAAATCACTCCATTTCAAATTGAATACAATTATTCATTTACTGGCCTAATTGTAAACAACTTTCCTCTTTCTTACACACAGATTAGAGGCAACTGATAAGACTGGACAGCCAGCATAATTTAATGTATGACAAATCAGATTCTGGGTTATCCACAGAACGATGTAAACCTAAATCTAATGACAAAGTTACAAGTTACCTACACAAAAGTATGCAATTAAGTCAGGGATGGGCAACTGGTGGCCCGTGTGAACTTTGTGTATGAACCTTACCCAGTTCATACACAATAACACTCTAGCCTTACCCAGACCAGAGCAAAGTCCCTCACCACAGCAGCACAATACACACTGGCAATACAGAAGAGTACAAAGGGTCAAACTAAATGTGTAGCTCTAGTATCTGAGGCTGGACGACAATATGATTCAAAAGCGGTGGGTTGATATTAACACAATAGATGAAAGCAAGGACAACAACTGGACATGATATACAGAATAAATGCATTGAAAGAGAGACGGATGCAGCTCTTGGCTTGTTCACAGAGGAAGGGAGAGAGAAAGACTAGTGTGTATCTTACCTGTCCCCGAGCTGGCTCTCTTCTTTGGCGTGACTTCTGTGGAGACTGGTGGAACGGAGGTGAGATGAGATCACAGGTGCAGGTAGTTAGTGATAGGGGTGTGGGAGGGCGTGGCTAAGCTCTCTCTGGACCATAAACAAAGATGGTCTATTATATTGACAAGATATTCAAGTGAAAGCTCTAACAATGGAAATACATGTCCTCAAATATGGAAGGCAAGCAAGATCAGGTCAGACCATTCTAGCCAATGAGAGGGTGTGTGAACACCAGGCCATAGAGATAAATAGAGGGCTCATATTTTTATCTGTGCCATTATAGTGTCTGTGACAGCATGGGCTTCTCCATTTTAAAGTAGTCAATTTCCTTCATCATTGGCTGATTGCTCCCAACTCATTGGAATCTCCACCTGGTTGACTAGTTTAAAATGGTGGAAGCCCTCAATGGCAACATCCATGCTAAAACGGGTTATATCCATGATGAGTCCTTTATCTCTATGACAACAGGAACAACTCCAATATAAAGTATTTTTGGGGTAAGATGCCGAAAATGACACGTGTCCACTTATCAGAGCATTCGTAACAATTGCAAAACTTCTATTTGATCATATAAGCCTCACGTAGCAAATTAACAATTACAGTTTCTGTTGACAAAATGGTCTGAAAACCAGAGTACTAAATAGTATGCAAAAAAATTATGTTTTATAGTATGTGAAATTTCATCATCTAATGCGCGATTGCGTTGACTCTTGTCATTCGTTCATTTTGGTACAGCAGATCAAGTTATCTGATTATCAGTTGTTGTCAAACACATGAGTTGGAAAAGACAAGTTCATGTTTTTATTTATTTTACCCTGGCAAGTCAGTTAAGAACAAATTCTTATTTTCAATGACAGCCTAGGAACAGTGGGTTAACTGCCTTGTTCAGGGGCAGAATGACAGAGTTGTTCCTTGTCAGCTCTGGGATTTGATCTTGCAACCTTTCGGTTACTAGTCCAACACGCTAACCACTAGGCTACCTGCCTACTAGTTGAAACGCCAAAATGACTATGCAGTTTTACTTTGTAGTACGCTAGTATGGGTATTTGGACACACCCACCTGTCTCTAGGTTTAGCTATGCTACTGTGGACTGTGTCTTCCCATACATGGTGCTGGACAGAGTGCAGAACAAAGCAGCATTCATATACAGAACAAGGGACACGGTACAAAGGCAGTCAGCAGGATGAGACGTCCATGCAGACACTCCCGTTGTTGAACTAAGCCTTGATTGGTTGAAGTGATTAATACCAAATATGAGTGATGTGGTTCATCTGAATGACGAGAAAATAACCAGGTGTCCATAATAACCCATAGTGTGCTGGACAGAAAACATATTAATGTCTTTGGAAATGAGCCAAAAGTAAATCATTTTTGCAGAAATAACCTTGCCTGCTTTAAAGAGTTGTATACAATATGAAATAGATATACACTGAGTGTCCAAAACATTAAAAACACCTGCTCTTTTCATGACAGACTAACCAGGTGAATCCCGGTGAAAGCTATGATCCCTTATTGATGCCACGTGCTAAATCCACTTCAATCAGTGTAGATGAAGGGGAGGAGACAGGTTAAAGAAGGATTTTTAAGCCTTGAGACATGGATTGTGTGTGTGTGCCATTCAGAGGGTGACTGGTCAAGACAAAATATTTGAGTGCCTTTGAACAGGGTATGGTAGTAGGTGCACCAGTTTGAATGTGTCAAGAACTGCAACACTGCTGGGTTTTTCACGCTCAACAGTTTCCCGGGTGTATCAAGAATGCTCCACCAGTTAACTTGACACAACTGTTGGACGCATTTGAGTCAACACGGGCCAGCATTTCTGTGGAACGCTTTCAAAACCTTATAGAGTCCATGCTCCAACAAACTGAGGCAGTTCTGAGAGCAAAAGGGGGTGCAACTCAATTTTAGGAAGGTGTTCCTAATGTTTTGTACACTCAGGGTATAAGAGATAGTCTATAATGAGTTCATGTTCTACCTTTTCGGGGTCCTCCTGGGCTCGGGGTGTTAGAGCTTCTTGGGGAGCTGGGTTGTCTGAACACACTGTCATTGTTGGATGACAGTAGTAACTTTGAGCCTCTGTTCTCCATAATGCTGTTGTTGAGGGGAGGGGAAGTGTGTGAAGTTGCGTTCAGGACTCCGCAGATAGTCTCGAAGTCTGCATTGTTTCCATCAGGGGACAATTTCAGTTTCGTATCCCGTAACAGAAGGGACAAAAGAAGAAAAAAACCCCACAACAATCAGAATCTAAACTTTTACTGGAGTGCAGTTAACCCTTTTGTGTTGTTGGTGTTCATGCAAAATAAAGCCACAGGCTGTATCATCTGAGCAAGTGACATACTAAAGTTTCGCTGACCTGTGTGTGGTACACCAGTGATCTGAGCTCACTTCAGCATTGTGTGTGTGTGTCGTCTTACCTCTCACACACACAGCTGCGCTGCTGGAGGTCTTGCCCGCTCGGTTCTCTGCCACACAGGTGTAGGCGCCCGCGTCCTCAGGTAGGCATTCCCTCACCACCAGCCTCGTCTCACTGCCATCGAAGAGGGGCTCCCCAAAAAACACTGCCTCACCTGCCCACGGGAACACCCATATACAGCCACATGAAACTCTCTCAGAGCTCAGGCCACTGACACTGGTCCTCAGCTTCAGTGTGTGTGTGTGTCTCAGAGAGTGTGAATGTGAAAGAGAGAGACCGGCATAAAGGGAGAAAAACTGAGTGTGTGGGAGGGTGAACACCCACTACCCTGAAATGAAAATTGAATTAAGGCGTTAACGGAGGAGCGTGAGCAGTATCACTTGAAAGCAGTTTCTTATCCTTCTAACGTGGTGATATATAAAGAACTAAAAAACATCACAAGGTAGTACTAATTTTCAACATAGGCAGCAGAGTGACACAAATGTGCTTTTTATTTACCTTGTTGTTTGGGCGTTCAAGTCCATTTGGCAATGGATATAAAATGTCATAGTGGAAATTGATTTTAATGAAGACATTTTCTATTCAAATTCATAGTGTTGAATTCTAAATGGCATAGAGCCAAACTGTGCAGGACATGGAGAATAAGGCCTGTCCTCAGCTCACCATTGTGCAGCCAGGACATAATGCTGAATTCTAAATGGCATAGAGCCAAACTGTGCAAGACATGGAGAATAAGGCCAGTCCTCAGCTCACCATTGTGCAGCCAGGACACACTGATTGGCTGACTTCCTGTGATAACCCCTCGGAGTGTGATGTCACTTCCTTCATCCGCCGAGCAGTCCTCCAATGGCTCTGTGAACAGGGGTGGATCCAGACCTCTGAGAGGGGTAGGTGTGGGGCAGCTGCTCCCTGGATGAGATGGTGCAGGTGGGGTGAGAGACAGGGTAACAGGGGGTGAGTGGGACGGGGGTCAGGGGTCAGGGGACAGAGAGTATCATAAGACATTTGAAATTCATACAGCAGGCCATCTGTTCTATGACAGCCTTATACGCAGGCTCCTATAGCTGTGTGGCTTTGGCATGTGAAACAACCACACGTACATATAACGTCTTTGTGCATGTGCTCTGAAGTTAATCAATCAATCAACACTCAAATCCAACTTTATTTGTCACATGCGCCGAATACAACAAGTGTAGACCTTACCGTGAAATGCTTATTTACAAGCCCTTAACCAACAATGTAGTTCAAGAAGAGTTAAGAAAATATTTACCAAACAAACTAAAGTAAAAAATTATAAAAAGTAACAATAGCGAGGCTATATACAAGGGGTACCGGTACCGAGTCAATGTGCGGAGGTGCAGGTTAGTCGAGGTAATTTGTACATGTACTGTAGCACTTGGATACCGGTAGAACTACTACTTTGGGTGGAATTTGGCCACTCTGTTTTCTCACCCTGGGGGAAAACAACTGCTAAAACACTTTTGGTCAGCCTACCGGCACTAACAGCGGGGTGTTCAGCCTGGCCTGTCATCTTGCATTACTGACCACGTTTCCTTATCGCTGCTTTTGTATTTCTGTTCTTCCTCTGCTCTAAATGTGCTAACCACATCTCTCTTCTAGCAGAGTATTTATCAGCTCTCCCTGTTACAGGAAAGACTCCAGCATACCGTGACACCTACTATATTGTCTACAACACAGACACAAATAGCCCAAACCCACACATGTATATTGGGAAAATAAGCCTGAACCAAAACATCTGCAGCAGAAACACTGAGACACTTCCTCTGTTTCTCCACCAGATCACCAAATTAGTATAAAGAGCACAGTAGCACACAGCCAACATCTTGGCACTAAAACATCTCACATCTCTGAATTGTAAATCTGTTTGTTATGCAACAATACATATTTATTGACAACAATAAACTTCTATCTTTATTTGCATCTTAACATTGATCCCTGGCATTAATCTTCAGCCAGATGCAACAGGATGACACTGTCTGCTTGCTGACGTCAGCCACTAGCTTCTCCCTTGCCACTCCGTCAATGCTGAGCACCCCCTGGGTTCTCTAGAGTGATTGGCCTGCGAAGCTCCTGCAGCCGACCTCAACTGACAGATTCCAGGCTCTCCATCCATTCTGCTGACTCAAGAATACCTCATGGTATTTCTCGAGCTTCCACTCATGTGCCTCCTCTATCCTCTCCTCCCAGGGCACTGTGAGCTCGATGAGGACCACCTGCTTGGTCCTCTAGACCAGAGAACGATATCTGGTCTGAGGCTTGTGCTGGCTATCTTCTCTTGGCCGACATCTCCCAGTCACCTACTGTGAAAAGGATCCCTTTGGTCCTTGTTCCCTTTGCTGCGCTTTCTCCTGGCCTGAGGAAGTGGATGAAAAAGGGGGCCTAGGTGAGATGTTTGGGCTTTCTCCCTGCTTGCTCCAGTCCCGCGGCCAGTCCCAAGTCAGTATTTGGTAATGCTGACACCTGAACTTTCCATTGGTCAGAGCTGTTTGTCAAGAGGACACGTGCTCCAGGTTGGCTGGTCATCCACATAGTGTGCAGCTGGGGCTCTCTGCCAACCCCCATGTGTGGAGGTTTGTTGGTGTGGGCAACACATCATACACAGAGAAAAGCAGAAACTTCCATGTTCCAGATGTCTTGCCAGGTGAGTGCCCTCTCTTGCACGCTCTTCCAGCATGTCCAGCTGCCCTGTTTTTTCCTGACCTCGATCTCTGCCTGGCAAACCCTCTCATCCTTGCAGTCCCATAGCATCATAGCCTAACGTGCTTTTGTTGCCTTGTGCTCCTCTACAAAAAAAAATGCTTTATTGGCAGCTGCAGCTTGCTGTCTGTGCTGTACAGGCAGATGAAGGAGTAGCTTCTTGGGACCGCCAGCCATCTCCCGAGGAAGTTGTTAATTTTCCTCTGGTGCCTCCACTGTTGAAAGAGGTACCTCATAGGCAAGCAGTGGCCAGAGGAGTCTGGGAAGTACTCTGTGTTGGTAGCCACATCCCTTAAACTTTCCTGGCAGGCCGCTCTTCTTCAGAGATGTCATCCACGTGTCAGCTTGCAAGAGCATCTCCTTCACACTCTCTGTCATTGAGCTCAGCCCTGTACCACTTCCCCAGGCTCTTCCCACTTCCCCAGGCTCTTCCCACTTCCCCAGGCTCTTCCCACTTCCCCAGGCTCTTCCCACTTCCCCAGGCTCTTCCCACTTCCCCAGGCTCTTCCCACTTCCCCAGGCTCGAGGTGGACCACCTTGGTAACTCTAGACCAGAGAACTTTAGCACTTCCCCTGGACCATACCCATCCTGACTGTGGGGATGGTCTCCTCTCCAATCTTGAATCGGTACCGTTCCTGGACACTTCCCTTTTTTCAGGCTTGAACTCCATTCTGGACCATTTGGTGAGCTCTTCCAGATCCTCCAAACTCCTTCTGCCTTCTAGAACTGATTTAGCTGTGATTATCACGTGATTCATGAATGTAAAGTAAAAATGTTTGCTCTGCTTTTACACGCCTCTTTAACTTTCCAGTGCGGATGGAACTGTCACAGTAATGTCATCCTACACTACAGGTGTTTAGGATACTGCACTCTGAGAGAAACACAGTCACAAAACATGTACAAAGGAGGCTGAGGGCGGGGGGACTAATGTTATTTTCTCCAAACCCCTTCCTCAGGCTGTTCAAAACAAGAACCACATGGCCTTTTAAGTGCACTCACAAACAACCACTGGACATGTAGATTCCTGCACCCTTCACTTCTCTGGTAAATGGGCATGAAGCCAATGCTAATTAGGGCAATCTGGAAATACATGAAATGCTGTACATGCTGTGCGCTTTGATGGTGCACGTACGAGGAAGTACACACAATAAATCTCGATACATACACGTTGAAGTGTTTTGTTAGGAGGATGGCAGCGGACGTTTTACACGGTAACTATAAACGACGCCAAAACAAAAGCCAGTGGTCAAGAAGTACAGAGTCCAAACACAATACAACATGTTATCTACAATATCAAACTGGCAAGCAGAAACCAAAGCAATAACTATCATTGTCATGTAAAACAAGCAAATATACTGTCTGTAAATGAAAGCGAAGTGCTTTGTCATGGTGTGTGGTTAGGGTTCACTCAGCTATGCAGCCACTGGGATAAATGTCTGTTCTAACTTGTCTATTACAATGTTGACCTGAACAACTAGAAAACAATGCCAATAGTGCCAACACTCCTAGACCCCTCCATCACTGCCACATACTACACCACTACACACTGACAGACATTACGCACACACACACACACACACACACACACACACACACACACACACACACACACACACACACACACACACACACACACACACACACACACACACACACACACACACACACACACACACACACACACTCTTACCTGTACTAGAGGCTGTGTCTATCCCAGTCCTAGTGGCAGTAGCAGAAGTGATACTGGCTGCCAGGATGTTTTTTCCCTGCCCAGGGGAAGTGTTGGTGGGGCCGATGTACATCCTGAGGGTTGATACATAGCGCTTCTTGGAGCTGCTGTCACTGCTCATGTCCGGCTCCACAATGTCTCTGCATTCAACGCACAAACTTAAACAGTCATTTCCCAAGCCGCTTATCAAACATCCTCTCCCTATCTCGGTCACTGTTGCTCTCTCATGCTCACAGCCAACTCATAGTTCAGTCATAGTTAGTCTCCTCCCTCATGCCCCTCGCTCTCTCTTTCTCCCTTTCACTTTGTCCCTATCAGTGTGTCTGTGTATCTCTGTCCCCTTCTCACACCCACCCACCCCCTATGCTCACTAACCCCACAGCTAATAGAAACACACACACACACACACTTATACAGAAAGAGAGAGCTTATCCATGCACAAACACAGCCAAAGGTTGCTTTGTCAAGTGTTTGATTTGTTCACATTCACCTGTCTTACTGTTTGAGTGTTCACTTATCAGTGTAGAGACTGAACTTTGGATGTGTGTGACATCTCTGTTACGTACTGTGTGTATCATTTCACACCGGTGGGTGAGAGCATTGAACACAACAGCCAAGCCCCCATAACAGTTAACATAAATCCCAGAGAGAGACAGCCACTAGAGATCTTTCCACAGTGAGCCGTGTCCATGGTAACACAGACCGTAGAACGAGTGGCTGCTGCTGCAGCAACCAGCAGCTCTGCGTTCCCTTCCCTCAGGCTCAGTAGAGAAGAAGCCTTACGGTACATTTACTGTACACACGATTACTATGAGCATCCCTGGTAATAGTAGTATGACCTATGTAGGTCTAGTCAGTTCTCTCACACAGCACAGTAAGCCAGTACACTACAGCACAATATGTCAACCCGGCGACAGTAAGTCTTGTGCTCCAGTCTTGTGACGCAGTGTACTGCACTGGCACCAACAAATACACTAGACGTTTGCCTATCGTAGTTCTTGAAACTGTTCACTGAACTGTTGATACCTTTACGGATAGAGTTACTTATTAATACCTAGCTTAATGCCTCTGCATCCCTCTCACACACAGAGCATTTGTGTTTCACTGCCCTGATTTCAGGTACCATTATGCAGTGATACTGTAGTAGATCATTCACTCAATATCACTCTGCTCCCCTCACTTTCCATCCCTGCTCCAGCCCTCCCAAATTCCACATCATTAACCACACAGAACGACTGCCATGTTCAAGGTCTGTGATGAGATGGGCTGTTTGGGTTTCTGTAGAATCTGGGATAAGAATTATCAAAGCAAATGCATTAGAGAGAGAGAAACATTGTGAGGTGGTGTTGTTTAGCTACCATGTTGTGATATAAGTACATTTTTGCTAGATTACACTTTGACAACCTAAGACAAATTGGAATTACACCGCGTGCAACCCCTTGGTTCAGTAATTGAAATAAAGCAGACTATGGATGGTCTGCATGTGTCTAGGTGTGCTGCTAGGAGGTGCATGCTAAACTACTCTGTTAACCATCACATTTCTACTAGAATGACAGTGATGTAATAAAAACAGACCATGTGTACAGGCAGGTAGATTCCCTAGAATTCCTTCTAGTGGGATCCACTAGGATTTAGACTTAAGACTTTTACCAGATGAATATGAATGGCATTACTCAACACTGTGTCCTCAGTCCTCATAGATAAGGCAGTCTGTCGTTTTATTTCACAAGACAACTTGAGGATGAAGCTTTGTCGCTTGACTAGAAGGACACTAAAGATTCCCAGGCTGGTCTAATAGACTAGATGTAACATAGTAAATGAATATCCGGGACACTAGAATTAGTATGATTTGTTACGTTTGGTGTGGCTAAATAAGACGGAAGGTTACTTAAGGCAAAAACGAAAGGAGGGTGGTTGATAGGGGTGGATGGATTGGTATACACCGCTGACGCCTAGTAACCCAAAGGTTGCGTGTTTGAATCTCATCACGGACATTAGTATTTTAGCTACTTTGCAACTACTTAGCATGTTAGCTAACCCTTAACATAACTCCTAACCTTAACCCTAGCCTAGCTAACATTAGCGTAAGCCACCTACCCACCTAGCTAACGTTAGCCACAACCAATTGGAATTCATAACATATACGTATGGCAAATTCTGAACATATTGTACAAATTGCAATTCATAGCATATCATACAAATTGCAATTCGTAACACATCACACAAATTGTAATCCGTAACATATATTATGAATTGTATGTAATTCGTAACATGCAATACGAAATGGATGATGGACATCCACAAATGAATACGTACCATACCAAATGTAACATATCATATTCATTTGAGGGTCCCGGATTTTCATTTACTATGTAACGTCTATCCCTGAGTCCAGATTGCAGGCAGATTCCAGAGTGTGAGTCAACCAGGTAATAGGGGCTCTTTGATAAATCCATAAGATAACCTCATGCCTAAACCTATTACCTCGTCCAACAACACAGCTACAACACACACACACACACACACACACGCACACACGGAGTAGACCGTGCACACATCTAATTTGGCATCCGAAATAGACGCTAGAGCGAGAAGTGCTCAATTTTGCTAATACACAGGACCATTCATATAGGCCCTATTATGCAGGAAACAAAAAAAAACAATTTGTACTCCCTAACCAAATTTGTCTTCCAAACAAAAGCCTGCACAGGAGTTTGAATCAGAGCGGTGTTGACAGACGGACAGTATACAGTACAGAGTTGGGGAAACATTTGGCAAGTCATGCTGGAAGCAGCTCGTTACGAGGAAAGAGGGTGATAATTCTTCATTCATCAGCGGGAGCCTCTAACGACAGACAGGACAGAGAGGCTCCTGGGTAATTTATGGGAGGGAGCCGCATCCATACAGACAATCTAAACTTTACAGCACCAATGACACCAATTGACTTAATGACTTTGAAACGGTTTACATTTGTTGTGTCTGTCCTTAGTGAGGCCTACTCTCTCTCACCCAGCTGGCATGCGGGGTCTTAACGTTCACTCTATCTAAATGTACGGTTCCAGTGATATGTCTAAAGGGCCTTTATATCTCCCCTGGGGTGGCTGAGTGTGACTCTTTTGTCTAAACATCATCTAGATGTGTCTGGAGATAAACATGCAGCTGGAGCTGCTTTCAGTTACTTTGAAAGGAACGTCTCTAAAGACAGAAGCCAGATCGGCAGCTGAAGGTTTAAGAATCTGGTAATGGCCTTCATGCCATTTTCACATTTTTGGAAATGTGTACCTGATATACGTCGTCGCCATTTACTAAGTCATGGAACACCCACTGAAAGAGAATGATCTCGCTAAATAGGTACAGAGAGAGAACTGAGAATGAGAGAAACAGACTAATACTAAAGATCGGAGATACAGAATGTAATAATGAAAGCTGAGAGAGGACCGATGAATAGGCGGAAGCCCGGCACAATGCTGCTGTTGCTTGGACTTCACCTCTGATTTAGTGAACAACACATCAATAGAAGTTTCCTCTGTGGAAATAACATCTGGTGAGGATAAGGAAGTGGTTTCAGAAGCCAAAAGCCCGGTGTGAACATCATTGACAACATTACGATCATGTTACAGACATGATATTGACAGATCTGACATCAGGAATTTGAAGCGTAACATTTTAAAGACCACTACAGTATATTATGACTTATATTATAACTTCACATCAACAGTAATAAACTACTATACTAA
This sequence comes from Oncorhynchus mykiss, assembly GCF_057628025.1. Lineage (NCBI taxonomy): Eukaryota > Metazoa > Chordata > Actinopteri > Salmoniformes > Salmonidae > Oncorhynchus > Oncorhynchus mykiss. Next base: position 46,849,098 of record NC_143034.1, read on the forward strand.
AGGGTAGATTCATTAGACCATCAAATATATGTCTTCTTTATCACAAGACGGAGACAAATTCAAGTCATTATCAAGTCAACGAGCTGATCTGAGGAAGTGAAGCGACTGAACCAGACAATAAGGGCTGATACACTGGCACCACCTTGTGGTAAACCATCTGGAGAGGCGGTCTCAGTCAAACAACAATAATCCTTTAGGAACCAGTCAAAGGCACTAGGGGGGCCCTCTCTCTTTCCCCATGGCATCCAGAGAAACAGACACAGGCCAGCCTTACCTAGTTTAACATTTCCAAACAATGATCGATTTGTTTGGAGAAAAAGATGGTGAGATTCCCAGACAGGACCATTGTCCTACTATCCAATTAGCTGAGAAAATATTGAGCCCAAACTGTTGTGTTTGCCATAATAGCGCTTCTCTGGTCTCAGCATACAGTAAACACGAGAGAGGAGAAGGAAACTGCTCAAGCATCTGGTTTACAGGATGACAGGGGCCATCAGGCCAAGTACTCGTAGTCTGAGTAAACAGTTTCACTGTCGCCAAATGCACAGACACATGCAAGCACAACAGCTTTAACAACAGAGCTCCCTGTTTCACTGTGGTTTATTTTATTACCTGTCATCTTCTTAATGGGAGCCAGGCGGAGGGCTAACGTACGCTGTGTTTGTGTGTGTGTGTGTGTGTGCTCAGGCATGTCTGGTTAACATCAGACTGAGACTGTTCATAATGAATGGATCAGACCGGTGCTGATCCCTTCCTCAATTGGGCCTGATATCAGGGTTGAGGACCCTATCAGGACCTGGTCCAGTCAGGGACTTAATCGGCAGACTATAGTGTAACCCAGCCAGTTGGAGCAGGCCAAGGGGATGAGTAGTCCTGGCTCTCCTCCTAGGCTCCATGCCTTGGCCTTGTAGGACCCTTAGATTTATTCATAGACTGATGTTAATATGGGTTGTCTAGAGTGGAGAAGTGGCTCTTTGATGTGGGAGTTATTGGAAATAACTGTTTGGACACATCATCCAGGCAACATATATTTATTTATATATTTAGCTCTATTTAACATATAAAGCACTGCCACTTCCCCCTTTCCATAACACTCTTTAGGTTCCCTTCATGGTTTCATGCAGATCGACCCCAGATCCCTCCCTACCTATCCCTCCTCCTCACTTTTGCACGGTGCAGTTTTCAAACAAACCAGTGACACTCGTTTGACTCATTCTGCTATTTTTTTCAGGGATGATGGGTTTATTTCTGCTGAGCAGGGAGACACTGCATGTTCTCTCCTCCACCCCCCCCCCCCCCACCCCCTCTCATGGGGCCTCAGGGGCGGGCTAATGTAAGTTAGGCCCAGAGCAACAGATCAGCTAGGGGGCCGGTCCTGTTTGTACACATAACATGGGGGGTTGTTGCACTCATAACTACAGCCGCTCTGGTCGAAGACTGGGATCAGGAGGGGTGGGGGAGTGGAGACTGTGGTCAGAGGAAGTGGGGGTGGCTGGGATCTTTGTGGTTAAAGTAATTGATCGTATCAGTATTGTTATGATTGCTATTGGTGTTATTCCTCTTTTCTACAGTGTACAGCTCTTCCTGTCAACGGGGTTGCCGCCAGGGTCTTCTCTTTTTAGCCTCCCTGATTGGACGAGGCACGCCGCTTCCTGGCGATGGGCTCCAGTGGTTGGCTACATGGGGGCGTAGGGCGGACCTACAGGGAGCGTCCAGGTCTCCAGTCTCCATCATGTTGCGACATCCGCTCCAGGACCAGGAGTAGGTGGTGAAGGTTTTGGGGAAGTCCTTTCGGCTGTGGAGGGCGCAGTAACACTGAAGGGAGCCCCAGGAGTTCCACATGTCCCTGCGCTTCAGCTGGGTCAGGTCCTTCAGGTACTCCTTCAGACTTGACTTGGACTGGACAGACGGAGACAGAGAGAGCTTCAATGTGGGACCGACTGCATCAATATTGTCATACATACAGTTCAAATCCCGTCTTACCATCTGCTTTATCTGGTAGATCTCATTGTAAGTGAGGTGGTCCCTCTCCTTCATGGACATGTTCACCTTCATCTTCACAGGCGTGATCATCTCCATTTTCTCCATCCCGGGGTGCTTGATTGACAGCTGGTACAAATACAAGAAGATTAGCAAACATATTTTCGCTGCCTTTCTATATTTCCTCACATAATTCCATATGTTTTCGAAAATTACTTGTCTGATGCGATCCTCGATCTCAGCGGTCTTCCAGGTCTTGACAGACTTCACGCGGCCCATTTTGGCCCTCTGCGCAGGGTTCAGGGTCATGCGCCAGGGGTCCCAGGAGGTGTAGGCCACGTTCAGGCTGGGACACCTCAAGTACGGGCTATCCTTCACCTTCTGGCTCTGGGCAATTGTCTCTGCACATCAAAACAACAACAGTCCCTCATCACTCCTCTGCCAATCAATATAAATTTGACTAGGAGAGTATGAAAGCTGAAGCAGTTCAATATGAATATAGGGATGAGGGAGAAAGGAGTACTGTATGTGCTGGGTGTTATCATGTGTTCGCTCACCCACTGGCTGGATGTACTTGAGGAGCTGCTTACTCTTCAGGCCTATGAGATGAGCTCCCTTGGTGTAGTAGGTGAGAACATGGTCCCCGTCCTCCCTGTCTGGTCGCACGGCCCGCCGGATCAGCCTCAGAGTCTTTTTATGGTAGTACCTGGTCAGAGGTAGGGGACAGTCAAATATGGCTGACACAGCTGACCACAAGAATGTATTATTTCTGTGTAAACAGATAACGTTTACTGAAAATTCATAAGACACTGCAATGAAAAGTTGTTTCTTTGTTTTATCCCTGAAAATGTCTTGTTAACCCTACATAATCTTTGACGACATCCAGTTAGTACACACTCATGTGTAGCTTCACATGATGTCGGCCGGCTATTCATACACGAGAAGAAAGTAGCATGACTTAGAATGGCTTACTGTACGATCTCCGTTGTAGTACCACTGGACAGGATACCAGCAGCCAGCATCCTGGTCAGGGCCTTGTAAAACACTGTCTCACACACCTCAACAGACTGGGATGGGTCCGCTCCTTCAGCTCAGAAAGGAGTGAGAGAGAGGACAGTAAGCACCATCTTAATACAGTCTCACAAGCGCTATGGCAGCTCTGTGAGTCGTATGTTCATATTTACATGTGAATCCAGATAAGTTTAGTGAAGGCAACATCTTAGTCGGGGCGGCAGGGAAGCCTAGTGGTTAGAGAGTTGGACTAGTAACCAAAAGGTTGCAAGTTCAAATCCCCGAGCTGACAAGGTACAAATCTGTCGTTCTGCCCCTGAACAGGCAGTTAACCCACTGTTCCTAGGCCGTCATTGAAAATAAGAATTTGTTCTTAACTGACTTGCCTAGTTAAATAAAGGTCAAATAAAATAAATTAGTTGGGGATCTTCACCTTTCAAGCACTTGGAGAAGCGCTGGCTGTCCGCCATCACATGCAGGAAATCTTGAAACCCCACCTCTCCGTCCTCTGAAGCCAAGAAACAAAAACAGCCAGCCTGTCAACTAAGGGAATGTGTATGGCTGCACCCCAAATGGCAATCTATACTTTTTTGCACTACTTTTGACCAGAGCCCTATATGGGTACAAATGTCACGCCCTATATAGGGAACAGGGGGTCATTTTGGGACACAAACAATTTGTATGTATTCTGTTCTAACATGTTTGTGATGGAAAGCACGTTATTATATTTTGGGGTAATTCCAGATACTGAGGCAGAAACATACCGTCGTAGTCAGCCTTCTGCAGGGCTTTCTTCACCTCCTTTGGGCTGATACTGATACCCACTCTGTCCAGCGTGGACGCCAGGCCCTCCTCGTTGAGAGAGCCATCGCTGTTCTTTGCAAACTGCTCAAAGACTTCTTTGAAGGCTACATGGGGCAGAAAAGACAATAGATATGATTGTTGCCCATAACATAAATCAAAATCAAATCAAATCAAATCAAATTTATTTATATAGCCCTTCGTACATCAGCTGATATCTCAAAGTGCTGTACAGAAACCCAGCCTAAAACCCCAAACAGCAAGCAATGCAGGTGTAGAAGCACGGTGGCTAGGAAAAACTCCCTAGAAAGGCCAAAACCTAGGAAGAAACCTAGAGAGGAACCAGGCTATGTGGGGTGGCCAGTCCTCTTCTGGCAGTGCCGGGTGGAGATTATAACAAAACATGGTCAAGATGTTCAAATGTTCATAAATGACCAGCATGGTCGAATAATAATAAGGCAGAACAGTTGAAACTGGAGCAGCAGCACAGTCAGGTGGACTGGGGACAGCAAGGAGTCATCATGTCAGGTATTCCTGGGGCATGGTCCTAGGGCTCAGGTCCTCCGAGAGAGAGAAAGAAAGAGAGAATTAGAGAGAGCATATGTGGGATGGCCAGTCCTCTTCTGGCTGTGCCGGGTGGAGATTATAACAGAACATGGCCAAGATGTTCAAATGTTCATAAATGACCAGCATGGTCGAATAATATTAAGGCAGAACAGTTGAAACTGGAGCAGCAGCACAGCCAGGTGGACTGGGGACAGCAAGGAGTCATCATGTCAGGTAGTCCTGGGGCATGGTCCTAGGGCTCAGGTCCTCCGAGAGAGAGAAAGAGAGAAGGAGAGAATTAGAGAAGGAGAGAATTAGAGAACGCACACCTAGATTCACACAGGACACCGAATAGGACAGGAGAAGTACTCCAGATATAACAAACTGACCCTAGCCCCCCGACACATAAACTACTACTGCAGCATAAATACTGGAGGCTGAGACAGGAGGGGTCAGGAGACACTGTGGCCCACTCCGAGGACACCCCCAGACAGGGCCAAACAGGAAGGATATAACCCCACCCACTTTGCCAAAGCACAGCCCCCACACCACTAGAGGGATATCTTCAACCACCAACTTACCATCCTGAGACAAGGCTGAGTATAGCCCACAAAGACCTCCGCCACGGCACAACCCAAGGGGGGGGGGGACCACATCAGTGACTCAACCCACTCAGGTGACGCACCCCCTCCAGGGACAGCATGAGAGAGCCCCAGTAAGCCAGTGACCCAGCCCCTGTAATAGGGTTAGAGGCAGAGAATCCCAGTGGAAAGAGGGGAACCGGCCAGGCAGAGACAGCAAGGGCGGTTCGTTGCTCCAGAGCCTTTCCGTTCACCCTCCCACTCCTGGGCCAGACTACACTCAATCATATGACCCACTGAAGAGATGAGTCTTCAGTAGAGACTTAAAGGTTGAGACCGAGTTTGCGTCTCTGACATGGGTAGGCAGACCGTTCCATAAAAATGGAGCTCTATAGGAGAAAGCCCTGCCTCCAGCTGTTTGCTTAGAAATTCTAGGGACAATTAGGAGGCCTGCGTCTTGTGACCGTAGCGTACGTGTAGGTATGTACGGCAGGACCAAATCAGAGAGATAGGTAGGAGCAAGCCCATGTAATGCTTTGTAGGTTAGCAGTAAAACCTTGAAATCAGCCCTTGCTTTGACAGGAAGCCAGTGTAGAGAGGCTAGCACTGGAGTAATATGATCAATTTTTTTGGTTCTAGTCAGGATTCTAGCAGCCGTATTTAGCACTAACTGAAGTTTATTTAGTGCTTTATCCGGGTAGCCGGAAAGTAGAGCATTGCAGTAGTCTAACCTAGAAGTGACAAAAGCATGGATTAATTTTTCTGCATCATTTTTGGACAGAAAGTTTCTGATTTTTGCAATGTTACGTAGATGGAAAAAAGCTGTCCTTGAAATGGTCTTGATATGTTCTTCAAAAGAGAGATCAGGGTCCAGAGTAACGCCGAGGTCCTTCACAGTTTTATTTGAGACGACTGTACAACCATTAAGATTAATTGTCAGATTCAACAGAAGATCATAACATAACTTCAAAATGCATGTACAATAGAAGATCGTCAATTAATTCATTACAAAAAATGTTTGTATTGGTAGGTAATATTAGTTGACAATATAAGACAGGCTAACAGTATGCATGCTACTTACCATCAGACTGGGCATCGATCAGGGGATCGTCAGGCACCGTAGTTGCCAGGTCTTCAATATGAGTAATGCCCCTACAGGCAAACAGGCACAAGCAGATAGTGGTGTTAGGGGATAACGGTGACATTTGTGGGGAACAGAATAGGTATGAATGGTAAGTATGGAGCAGAGGGCAGGTACTGACAGTGAGTTTAAGAACTCCTCCAGGTCCTCTGTGTTGATGGTGTTGTCTGGCATCTTCTGGTTCAGCTTCTGGTACTCCTCATATGAGATGGAGCCCGTCCACCGTGGAATCGCTGGGAGTTTAACCAGGGCAGCTTTATCTGGCTTTGGCATTGGCTGATGGGGCCTTTGCTGCAGCTCATCACATGGAATGATGGCCCTCTTCTTGGTGATATCCCTGGGTTTGAATCGCTCCAACTCTGGCTTCTGTCGGTTGGGCCTTTGCTGGAGATTCTCGCAGGGGATGGTTCCGCTTCTCTTGGTGATCTCTCTAGCTTTGAGTCTGTCTGAATCTGTCATGGCTTGGTTGAGTCTGTGCTGTATGTTGTAGGAGAGGGGCGCCTTCCTCCTGCTATAGTCCCTGCCTCTACCTTGCTCTGCTCCATGGGAGGACCCTTTTCTCCGGGGTTCTTTGGCTATTGGCGGGACGTTATCTTCTTTCTGTTCACCTAGTTTGGTCTTGCGGAAGTCTTCGACTTTGCCCTGGACTTTGTCATCTTCTTCACTTGGACTGGGCCGTGACCAGCTGAACTTGGATATGGCCGGTAAGGTCTTCTGCATGACCTTAGCTCCAACACCAATCTCCTCTGGGATACCGGCCACCATCACAGTCTTATGGGCCTTTTCTGCCTTGGCAGAAAGCTTCCCGCTGGGCCGGTCATTCTCAGTGAGAAGGGGGTTGGTGGTGGTCCCAGCCACGGCTGTCTTGGTGAAGAGGAGTGGGAACTTGATCTTCTTCCTGTCGCTGTCAATGTTATCTGGGGATGTAGATCCCTCTGCCCCTCTGCAACTCTTATCAGTGCCAGTGGGTGGGGAGTGCTGAGGTGAGTTATTATGGATAATTCCTTGCGCGCTGCGGAGAGCTTTGCCCTCTACTGAAGACTGCATGACTGCCCCCTGGCGAACTTCAGCGTTAGCTCGCTCTGACTCCGAACTGTACCTGTTATCAGTAATCTGCAAAGGATTCTTCAGCCTCAGCTTCACTAGGAACCTTGACACCTTCTTCTGGGTCTCCTGAGAGAACAAACCCCTTCAATAAATGTCACTAGCAAAGTAAACCTCAGTGGTGTAAAGTACTGAAGTAAAAATACTTGAACATACTATGTCATTTTTTGAGGTAAATGTACTTTATATTTTTGACAACTTTTACTTCTCTACATTCCTAAAGAAAATAATGTGCTTTTTACTCCATACATTTTCCCTAAAACCTTAAAGTACTCGTTACATTTTGAATGCTTAGCAGGACAGGAAAATGGTCTAATTCACACACTTATCAAGAGAACATGCCTGGTCATCCCTAATGCTTCTGAACTCATTAAACACATGCTTGGTTTGTAAATGATGTCTGAGTGTTGGAGAGTGCGCCTTGCTGTCCGTAAATTAAAAAAATTAAAAACAAAAATGGTGCCGTCTGGTTTGCTTACTATAAGGAATTTGAAGCGATGTATACTTTTACTTTTGATACTTAAGTATATTTGAGCAATTACATTTACTTTTGACACTTAAGTATATTTAAAACCAAATACTTTTAGACTTTTACTCAAGTAGTATTTTACTGGGTGACTTTCACTTTTACTTGAGTCATTTTCTATTAAGTTTATCTTTACTTTTACACAAGTATGACAATTGAGTACTTTTCCACAACTGGTCAAATGTACCCAAACACAACATTGATATATCAATATAGCCGAGGGAGATGGGTGATAGAAGTAAATGTAAGAACCATACCAGAATAAGGTATTGAGATATTACGTAGAAAACATCATGGTGACTGTATCCTTATTACATAGCTTTGTGATTTATCATGCCCTACAGGTGTATGTGACTTGACTTGCCTCTTTCCAGCTCCAGTCTTCCTCCATTGTTTGATGATATGACTGCTTGGCAGAATAAAAGTCACGCTGCACCTGCCTCTCAGGGCTGGACTAAAAAAGTGATAGGCCTATATTAAACTGGAAGGCTTCAGGTGGTGCCCTTGGAGAATAGGTATGAAGCAAGAAGGCATCAAGAACTGAGTTGGTAACCCAGACAGTGGTGGTGGATCCAGTCAGATGGGTGTAAAACAAGAGGGGGGGGGGGGTCTCATTTATTAAAATCTCACATAACCCAATACCACTACCAAACAAATTCCTGAATTTACCAAAATAATACTTTGAAGACATGTTTGGAGATGGTAAACGAATATGTTATTGTGGAACAAGGGAGATTATTGTTAAACAATAAATAGATTTAACCAACCTCTTAAAAGAGCATGATCCTCAATAGGCCATAGGCCAGAGATGGAAAAAGAGCCAAGCCTCAGGCACCAGAGGTGGCAGGGCCTCTGATCCCGAATTCCACCATGTACCAAATGGACAAAGGATGGAATTTCGAAGTGTAAATGTAACCAATAGTACTGCTCCGTGTGTGTGGAATATGACGCGCAACAACTGTGACCCAAGTAGCAACAATGACGCACCGCATCTCGTACGGCTATTTTCTGCCGTTTTAGTCAGATTTACTTACTGCCGGGTGAAACTGTTTAAAAGCTCTTTGCATCGCTCAGTACGTGGCTGGTGTAGGATCAACAGCTCCCCCTTCCCCAGTCCTAACATTAATCATTAGTAGGGGAAATGCGAAACTGGCCCAAGATCAACGTCTAGGGTCAACTTTACCCGGTCTAAACTGTTTGTTTCGACAGTCCGAGTGTTGGACCGTTGACAAAAACAAGTCCGTCATAAATAACAGTCCGAGAAAAAACGAGAGCGAGGGGAACCCTGAATACCCTTCCCAGCTCCCGTTTGCTTCTATTTCTATTCAATTCAATTAGATCAACATCTCGAGACTCAGCTCTCTCTGACATGTAACAGGGTTACAGTATCCCAACAACTGGGTGAACTCATGAAACTACCCCCATCATATCCAGTATGTTTTACAGTTCATTGTAGTGATGTCAACCGGATCATTTCAAGGATAGGCCTAGCTGATACAGTCCACTTGCTTGATCCAAATCGTGTTGCTGATAACTTATTTTGCGTCTCTCTCGCTCTGACAAGTAATATAGACATTTGGAGCTATAGAAATGCTGTGTTAATTGAGCCGCCTATTCAAGAATTCCAGGTGTTTGTACAAATTTCAGGAGAGTTAGATCTGCATATTGGTCAAAACGATTCAAAGAAGTCCAAAATGTTCCCGTGTACCTAGCCGAACTGATATAGTACAGAAAAATATATAGGTATAGGCAAAGTTGTACAAATATCGAGAAGTGACTATAAAATTAGAAATATCGAACGTGGACTTCAAAATTCCTGTATACTTTTCAGTTTGGAAGAAAATATTTCTGAAGAATGGTTAAGTTCTTCTTTATCCTCCTAAACACTCTAATCTGGGGCGGCAGGGTAGCCTAGTGGTTAGCGTGTTGGACTAGTAACCGGAAGTTTGCAAGTTCAAATCCCAGAGCTGACAAGGTGTTCTGTTGTTCTGCCCCTGAACAGGCAGTTAATCCACTAGGCCAAAATAATAATTTGTTCTTAACTGACTTGCCTCGTTAAATAAATGTTTTAAAAAATTAACCTCTTACACGCACAAATATACACCACTACCTGTCCTGGACACTTTCATAAAACAAATTTGGGCAGGTGCTCTGGTATTTAGACCGCTGACTCATATGTGCCTGGCTTACTCCAATTGCTCTAGAGTGAACCATTAAAAAGGTTTAAAGGTTATATTGAGAAAACTACAGTTGTTTGACTAACCTGTGATTTATATGGCATGTGTTAATGTTCCACCAGGTGTCTGGCTGGCCCTGGACCTGGTCGGGGCCAACCTACACAGAAATGGAGTCTTTCACCCACATATCCCAGGGCCTGTCTCACACCTCCATCCTCCTCATAGTGGTGGGCATCATAGTCTCCCTGCTGGCCTTCCTGGGTAGCATTGGGGCGTGGTCTGACAGCCGTCTGCTCCTTGGATTGGTGCAGATCCTTGGATTGGTGCAAAGTGAGATATGGGGCTTTATGTTTTGGAGAACAGTCAATATGCCGTGTTCCATCTTCACATACTAAATCATAACCTGTCTGCCACATTTGCCTTTTGCTTTTGGAGAGTAACATCTTGGTTGTTTGTACTCTGTAGTTCACACACTTCCTAATGCTGATCCTCAGTCTGCAGATAGTGTCTGGGATTCTTTTCTATGTCTTCAGAAACCAGGTAAATATGACTCTTTGCCCAGCTGTCTCAATCTACTGCAGACTGTATGTTTTCCAGGGAATTCAACTAGTATTGCTTGATTGACAAGGGTGAAAATGCTTTTTGTGTCCTCTGCACCCTCTGCAGGTGGAGAGAAGGATCACCCTGAAAGTTAACGAGGCGATCATGCAGCACAGCCCCAGGGATAAGGTTGCCATCGATGACCTACAACATGCAGTGAGTAGCGTGCTATTCACTCCTTACCAGGGGAATGGCCTCTGTGAGATACACTATCAAAGTTTGTTTACGTGTGTTTCAGTTCCGTTGTTGTGGTGCAGAGAACTACACTGACTGGCTCCTGCAGGGCTCTCATGAGAATATTAGTTTTGTGCCACACTCCTGTTGCCATGCGGATTCTGTGGCCTGTGTGAATGTCGTCACCACAGACAACATCTACCAGAGGGTCAATGTTAACCAGCACAGGGAAGGGCGAGGGGGTTACAAAGGCCTTAGATGAGGTTAACAGAAAGGTGATCATGATTCCCTACATGGGAATTGCTGTGACAATGATGAGAGGTTTTAAGGGCCCTAAAGAGTAATGAGGCTTTATCTAAAATGCCCTGAGTCTTTTCACTAAAACCTATAATAACACGCTTTTAGTCATGCTTAGCTCAGATCCTGGAGGTCAGCAATCCAGCAAGTAAGACGAGCAGGGGCTTGAGGGGATAAAGTTAAACACGGTCAATTTATATCAGCTGGTTCTCTGAGTGACTGACTGTAGACACTGTGGCCCCCGGAGGACAGACAGTTCATTAACAGCTCATTTAGTCACAGGAAGGGAGGTTTCACAAAACTGTGTGTGTGTGTGTGTGTGTGTGTGTGTGTGTGTGTGTGTGTGTGTGGTCCCTCCAGGGCTTTGTGCAGGTGTTCAAAGAGTCCCTGAAGAGGAACCTGGTGTGGCTGGGTGCCGCCTGCATCATACTGTGTCTCATAGAGGTAAAACAACATATCAGGTGTCCTACTTAGGTCACATGTTGCATCCTTGTACTTACTGTGTTATTATAATTTTTTTATCAGTTAGTGGGATGCATCGTGGGAATTAAGCTCTTTCGGGATGTCAAGAAGAGAGAGGTGTATGAGAATTTAGATTAAGGAAGGAGGGAACGGCTTCGGTCAAGACAATGCCCATACTATTCTATTGTAAATCGGGGGAGAATGCTGTGACTCTCATCATAATGCAGTTTAGATCCTGTGCAGCCTATTGTCTTTCCAAATATTGAATTGTTGTCAGTGATTGGTTGTTTTGTTGTTGTTGTTTTTTCTGGAATGTTCAGATTTTTTATGGTGGTGGAGGCAAGGGTGTAGGAATAACAGTGCAGCTTGAATTCACACATTGTTGAGTTGATTTGTTTTTGTTGTCGTTTTGAATGTCTGCATTCTGTGTCTGCCATGTTTCACCAGGCCATTTGGGCCAGGAGGTGAGACGGTCACCTGTCACACAGTCATTCTCCCATGTTATTTAGGCGGTTGTTCCTGGGTGGTTCACTAGGAACATTTGCTCCTGTCACCTCCAAGCGATAAGGGTGTGGTGGTGCTAATTCGAGTTTCTTCAGACAGCTGGGAGGCTACAGCTCCACCACCTCCATCGCTCTCCATCCAAGCACCCCCCCCCACCTTAATTTTATGCCCAGTGCTTTACGAGCACTCTTACTGCACCCCACCCGGCCTGTTAGTGGATCCAAGTGTATCCGAGGCACCGGGAAAAATGTAACACGTCAGCCAGACGCTTGACCGATGGCGGGGGGCTGGGCTGAAGGCTGGTCCCCCTGGCCTACAGTGAAACAGGCTGACAGGGCCTCTGGCTGGCTTCGATGGAGACTGCTGTCTGTCTGCTGTGGGGCCTGCCTGCTGCTCTACCTGGCCCGGCCCCCGGCCCCTGTAATGTCAGTAACTAGGTCAGTAGTAGTACTCAACATCCCCAAATTGGATGGGCTCCCAGCAAGTCTTCTGTTATTGAGGATTGTGTTGTAAATCCCTAATTCAGCCAACACCCAGGCCAGCAACCTCCTCTCCTCTTCTCATCGGAATGTTTAATACTGCAATGTGTGCCAAGGGGGGCATGGTGTAATTTAGGATACTTTTTCTGGTGATTCAGAGGAAATGTTCAAACCAGCAGCACTGGCAGGCAGCAGACACCACTAAATGCAAGCCTTCGGGGCCTCTATTCACTGCCCATATGTAGCCTGCAGTCGCTTCAGGAATGTTCTCTCTCTCTCTCTCTCTGTCTGTCTGTCTGTCTGCCTGTCTGTCTGTCTGTCTGTCTGTCTGTCTGTCTGTCTGTCTGTCTGTCTGTCTGTCTGTCTGTCTGTCTGTCTGTCTGATAAGATCACACTGCATCTCTCCTTTCACCTTTTATTTTTCATCTTCTCATTCAGCCTCTGGTCTGAAGGATGGTGAAGGACGACACAGAACTGATAAGAAGACCTCATTCGGCACTAGGATTGGCCTACTTTAGTTGTCCCTGTGGTCAGCGGTACAGCGGAGATCTATCTGAGAGGTCCGCTTGGCAGAGGGTTTGCTGTGCAGAAGGGCCCGGGTTGTTTTTTTTGTGAGATTATTATTAGTTACGCTGCACGTTTGACCATGAACGTCTGGTCTGGAGAGTCTGTCTGTCTCTCCCCAAGGCCTTCCAACATACAGCTCAACATGTGCAGCAGGACAGATGGAACCACCCCCAACCAAAAGAGGAAGAAACCTCAGGATTGAAGGAAGGAAATTAGAAAATGCGGTCTTATGCCCTTACCATAACCACACAATGCTAAGAGTTGCTCAATCAATTTGTACTGATATGATAGTGTGGGCTAAAGTTTTCAACGAGATAAAATGTCTTTTTCTGATATGACTGGTTTTGAGGGCTAGTAGGAGCAAATGTAGTAATGTCCCAGAAGGATCTGATGAGTGGTGCGAGACTGGACATGACGTTAGGGGGTTGTTGCTTTTCCGAAAAGCTTTGTAGAAAGTGACTCTTCTACTGTTAGTAACTCTTATGCTGAGTGTTTTTGGAATGAGAATATGTAGAATGAATGTGTATATTAGTGGGTGTTGTGTGTCTGCTAGAATATGGGTTATTTATGAGTGTGTGCATATGATATGGGTGTGTGTGTGTTTAACTCGCACCTCCTTGACGAGGCGCCTCCACCATTTCTCTCTCTCTCTCTCTCTTTGGGCAGGGCTCAGATGGAAGTGATTACGCTGCACAGGGAGGGAGAAATTACAGAGAGAACCTACAGAGCTCCAGCCCTTCTCCTTTATCCACTCACTCATTCACTCACTTACACATACAGGCACGCAATCACATGCACAGGAACACATGCCCTGCCGCCAGTCCCACCACCTTGCTTCTGGTGGTACATTTCCACTCCTGGCTGTGTCAGGACAATGCGCCAGTGTGCTCCCCTCCTTCTCCTGCCTCCCCTCTCGTGGGCCAAGTGAGTGAGCGAGCGGTGAGGGCCAGGGTTGTAAATTCCTCTGAAAGAGCAGTTAAGAAGGCTCCCATTAAAAAGGGGATCGACGCTCGCCATAAAGGAGCCGAAGAAATGAGTCATCACCTGGAGCCTGAAGGGTTCCAGAGCCTGCAGAACCACAGAGGAGAGGAACTGTAGAAATAGAACGGATAGAACATACTGTATCTTTCATTTCAGATGTATACAACTTAGGTAAACTAAGTTGAGATGCCAAGGAAGCATTGTGATTAGATGACATGAGCGTTATAATTGTGATATTTAACTACAATGTCACATTTCTATGTTTTCAAATTTAATTATTTGGATATATTCTAAAAAAACATGTCTTCTCTTTGCTCCATTTCATATGTTTTGGAACCCTAAGGCTAGTGCCGCTAGTTTCTTATATTGTAGAACCCTAAGCCTGAACCTACACGCTAACTAACCACTTAATCTTAACATCAGGCGTGGAGATACAGTATATTCTAGACCGTGAACCCCGCCCTCTCTCAGCTTCAGGTCTGTAGGTCAGTTGAGTTGCCATAGCAGCTCTCTGTGCTGTACCACACAGCTACTATACAGACAGGGGCGGATTCAGAAGGCCAGGCAGCGAGCTCTAACGAGTGAACACAGCTATGTCAGACAGGGGGCTTCCTGTGCACTGAGGTGGGACAGTAAGTGCTTTCACCCCAATCCTTCAACCTAACTGACCACCGGTGTTTGTGTTTGTCTTAGCAAGGGCTCTGTGCCACGGGAGTCAGGACAACAATAGCTGGAAACCAAGTCAAACAGAACTGGCTGGGTCGTATACAGGTTGGATTAGAGTTGTATTCGTCTGTTTCATGTACTGCCTGGAGCACAAAAGTTGCTGGAGTTTCTTATTATAGAAGTCATTTGCACGAACACAATAGAAGATGATGACATTGACTAGAAGAATTCCCCCATTGCTCTGTTTGTATTCTCATCACCAGATTGTTAACCTATACTCGTGCCATGGCCCGAGGAGTGGTATGGTTGTGTACACAGTGTGGTGTCTGGCTATGTATCAACCCCCCTCTCTCCTCCAAATCAAGCCCATTATTATCCCAGGCGAACTCCAGGCTCCCAAAATATCCGTAACGCAGCTGTCAGAACCACTCTGGGCAACAGCTGGAGCAGCTCAGGGGCGCTCCCTCTCTCTCGACCCTCTCTACCACACACACCCAGACTCTCTCTCTCTCTACCACACACCCCCAGACTCCCTCTCTCTTGACCCTCTCTACCACACACACCCAGACTCTCTCGCTCTCTCTACCACACACCCCCAGACTCTCTCTCTCTCTACCACACACCCCCAGACTCCCTCTCTCTTGACCCTCTCTACCACACACACCCAGACTCTCTCGCTCTCTCTACCACACACCCCCAGACTCCCCCTCTCGCTTTACCACGCACCCCCAGACTCCCTCTCTCTTGGCCCTCTCTACCACACACACCCAGACTCTCTCTCTCTCTACCAAACACCCACAGACTCCCTCTCTCTCTCTACCACACACCCCCAGACTCCCTCTCTCTCTCTACCACACACCCCCAGGCTCCCTCTCTCTCTCTACCCCACACCCCCAGACTCCCTCTCTCTCTCTACCACACTCACCCAGAATCTCTTTACCACACACCCTCAGGTTTTCTACGACAGGGCATGGGACCTGAGTAGTTTACTCCAAGCACGCACAGAGAAATAGTTAGCCCCTTTAAAATACTCTGTATTCACACTGTGTGTGTGTGTGTGTGTGTGTGTGTGTGTGTGTGTGTGTGTGTGTGTGTGTGTGTGTGTGTGTGTGTGTGTGTGTGTGTGTGCCTGCCTAGCCTGGGCCCCACCCTTCTATCTCACTGAAGCCACCTCTGAATGGCCTGTGTGTACTCTGTGGGTCATAAAACCCCAGACAAATGGTGTGTGTGAGAGTGAGCCAAGGAGGGGGTGGAGGAAGTGAGGCCGGCTGTAACAGAGGCTCTGCCACCACAGTTATTGTCTGCTTCTGTTCCGTTCCCTACTGCTGTAGTTAACTTACAAATCCTCTGAGCCCCAGAACAGGACATGGACTGAGTGGCCAGTTGGTAAGATCATCCAAAGTTGAGGAGTTGAGAGTAGGCTTTCCAGATATCCATTCCCTTCATTTTCTGTGTATCTTTTCCCCTGATAGTGTCCAGCCAAGGTATCTATGAACTTTTCAACAAATAAATCTACAACTATGTCCACAAAGACTCTCACAGCCTACTGATAAAACCAGGACAGGACATTAAAAACACTCATAATGTTGAAGAGAAGCACTGTGACCGAGCAGGTTACCACTATATTGAAGAGGAGTGCCTCTGTAACATAGAAACTGAGAATGCACATTTTAACCTCCCTTTCTCCTGACAACTCTCTGATTTCTCCCTCCCCCAGATCTATACGGTGGCCTCAGGAAGCAATCCATGCAGGGAATAGGAGGAGAGGGAACATATTGGACTTCCTGTTTTGATTTCAAGGGGGAAATGAGATCCAGAGATATGGAGGGAGCGCTGGAAAATCTAAACTGCCCTCATTTAGCAGGGCTAATGTCTGACTATAACTAACTGAGCATAAGCGCTCAGAGCATGATACTCCTCTCTGAGATCAGAGCAAGACTTGATGAGTAACAGACCTAAGTCTAGGTCTTTAAAAAAAAAAAAAAATTCTTTTTTTCATGCTAACTTTTCACAGAGAGCAACTTTTTTCACTCCCCTTATTTGTCTCTTCTTTTTTTTTCAGACCAACAACATGATCCATCTTTGTTAACAGAATCTTGAGGGCTTCTTTCAATCAGGGGGATGCGAGATCCCATTATTAACATTCTCTGGAAGAGCATTCTTTCTCTCTTTCTGCCCAATCCGCTGCTTGTCCCTTCTTGCCCTCGAGGAGAGCATATGGCAGCATGGCAGATCTCAGACCAACAAAGAGAGAGAGCTAATCCACAGCATAGACAAGCTTAGCTGAGACCACCTAGAAGAGACTTGGTCAATAACACGCAGAAAACAGACAATATCTGGTCTATATAGGTAATAACTTTCCCCCTCCTGTAATACATTTAGCTTGATAGATGTGTCTCTATGTAATAAATGTGAGACCTGTGTACAGGGTGATAGTCATCATACCTCTACATATAGGACAAAAGGACAAATGTGCAATAGCTATCAGGTATAAACCATGTAAAGGTCTGCAGTCTCCCTTTCCTGACTGAGAATATCAAGTGAACAGGGCTTTGCTGGCAAAACTCAAACATTCTGAAAAGGGAATCTGGGCATCTGTTTCATTTTCAGGTTCCGAAAATATATATATTTTTTCTCCACAGATTTACAATATATTCCCTTCTTTTTTTACCTCGAGAGAAAGAAGAAAAACACCCCTATTCAAGTGAATTTTTCAAAATACCTTCCAATCCCCCTCTCCGCCCACCCCTTGTAACAATCTTAGACTCTACCTGCCACCACCCCACCTCGCCCACCTCCCCCCTTCTCTTTTCTCTCTCTCCTCATTCGTCTCTCTCTCTCTCTGCTTCAGCGAAAAGCCAAACAAGCCAGCCATTAAGTTGAGTTAAGCGCAGGAAGCGGTGCCTTCAGGCCAGGCAGCCCTGTTTACAAGGAGCTAGTCGGGTTTCAGCGGCCCTTTTGAAGTGAGGCAGCTCACAGGAGACTGTCACTGGGCCAAGGCCTCTGCACTGCTCCACTGACTCACTGCATTCCCCCCATTCATCTGAGTGAAGGGGGGCAGGGAGGAGAAAGACAGGAGGAGCTAGGGCTGAGGCACAAAGAGGTGTGGAGGAGCAGAACATAAGTGGGACAGGTAGATTTATCTATTTTTCCCCCCAACAAGGCATGGTCTCTTTTGCTGTCCTAAATCACACATACTGTACTTGTCAGTTGTTACAACCCTGGTACTTAGACTGTACCATGCCATACACTGCCCCTTCTTTCTCTTACAAGACAGACTTCAGCGAGTACAAACTGTTCAAGCCCTGCATATCGTCAAGTCTACCTCTGTAGATTTCTTGTTGTAGATTAGGTGAGAAATTGGTAATCCAATTCTATCCCTTTCTTACATGCAGGAGCTATTCAGAGTATTCACACCTCGTGACCTTTTCCACATTTTGTTGTTACAAAGTGGGAATCAAATGGATTTAGTTGTCAACTAATCTTAACAAAATACTCTATAATGTCAAAGTGGAATGAAAAATATATTTAATTAATTAATGGAAAATAAAACACTATGTATTGATTTAGATAAGTATTCCACCCCCTGAGTCAATACATGTTAGAATCACCTTTGGCAGCGAATACAGCTGTGAGTCTTTCTGGGTAAGTCTCTAAGGGCTTTGCACACCTGGATTGTACAATATTTGCCCATTATTCTTTAAGAAATTCTTCAAGCTCTGTCAAGTTGGTTGTTGATCATTGCTAGACAGCTATTTTCACGTATTGTCATAGATTTTCAAGATGATTTAAGTCAAAATTGTAACAAGGCCACTCCGGAACATTCAATGTCGTCTTGGTAAGCAACTCCAGTGTATATTTGGCCTTGTTTTAGGTAATTGTCCTGCTGAAAGGTGAAGTTACCCTCTAGGATTTTGCCTGTTCTTAGCTCTATTACATTTATTTTTATCATTAAAAAAACTCCACAGTCCTTTTTGATGACAAGCATACCCATAACATGATGCAGCCACCACCATGCTTGAAAATATGAAGAGTGGTACTCAGTGATATGTTCGATTTTCCCCAAACATAAAGCTTTGTTTTCAGAACAAAAAGTTAATTTCTTTGCCACACCATCCCTGGTCTTTGTGGTTGAATCCGTGCTTGAAATTCACTGCTCGACTGAGGGACCTTACAGATTATTGTTTGTGTGGGGTACAGAAATGGGGTAGTCATTTAAAAATCATGTTAAACACTATTATTGCACACAGTGAGTCCATGCAACTTATTATGTGACTTGTTAAGCATATTTTTACTCCTGAACTTATTTAGTCTTGCCATAACAAAAGGGTTGAATACTTATTGACTGAAGACATTACAGCTTTACATTTTTAATACATTTGTAAACATTTCTAAAAACATATTTTCACTTTGACATTATGGGGTATTGTGTGTAACCCAAAATTGTGTGACCCAAAATTTCAATTCGATTTTTAAAATTCAGGCTGTAACACCATACAATGTGGAAAAAGTCGAGGGGTGTGAATACTTCCTGAAGGCACTGTATGCTTACAGTATGCTTTGGAAGTATTCCTCATAGCCTCCGTGCTGGAGGTGTTGGGGATCCAGGGAGTATCCCCTTTCTCCAGCCTGCACTACATTTATTTCATTACATCACCACAGATGAGGTTCAGTTTCAGCCATGCATCACTCGGGGGATTCCAGATCAATATTGTGTTTACTTTAAAAAGGTTCTTGAACGATAAAGTACTCTGTGAAGCCAAGCACCATTATTTCCCTTCGTTTCACTCGCATGCAGAGACGAATGCCATGTTCGCAAAGAAATATACACACACAAAGTAGCATACTCAAGTTCTTATTGGCATAGTAGCTAATATTCCATCTAAGGGTATGTCATTCCAGGTATCCAGCGTTACCTCACCCCCTGTACCTTGGCGAGCCGCGTCAGGGTAATGCATCCTCGTGGCAGTCGCCACACAGTCTGAGAGCTAACAGATGTTGAGGTATGACTCAACTGTCAACACATTGGCGAGGGCAGCGTGATGGAGACTTCTCTTGAGTAGAGGCCTATTTTAGCCACACATCATGAGAGAGCAAGAGAGAGATAGCTGAGAGAGAGAGATGCGGACAGACGGGCAAGTCTACCGACAGACAAGGCTCGCATACATACAGCCACGCGTTGTGCACACGAGGGCACGTTAAAAGTAGGGCTTCTTACAGCACCTCATCATCGTAGCTGAACGACTTTGGAGTGAAGGAGGCCATTGTATTGGGTCCGGCCCGTAAAACTGCGTGGCCTCAGGACATACATTAGAGCCCAAATGTGATCCCCCTCTTCAAAAGAGGCACAGTGATGTTTATAATGCCCAGCATTTGGATTGTTTCCAAAGGGGGCATTGTTAGTTTGAACCTGGTACGTACACCGAGCTACAGCTAAGCCCCCTCCAACCACAGCCAGGCCACAAGACATACAGGTTTCAACCCCATCACATTTGTGTTGAACAATAACTTTATAACATGATGTAGAAATCCCTTTTTTATGGTCATTTAATTAGGGAACTGGGAATTGATGATGAACCTGGTGAAGTTGGGCAGAGACCACCATTTTGTAACTTCACTGACATCTTTGTGCATTAACATGTTACCACTCAGTTATAAGAAATAACGGTGGCTCTCGAAATGACACCGGATAGTTTGTGCTGTAGTACAGAACAATATGGTAACAGGGACCCCCTTTTCCAACCCTCATCGACAAACCCTCACTTTCAGACAGTGACCATATTTGTAGTGTTAACATTTCCATACTATAACTATGATATTAGCACATCCTGAGACGTAATGTCGTGGTAACGAAATCCCTTTTCAATTCAAAAGACAAACGAAATGGACAAGATCAAGAAAATAATCCTGCTAGTCAAGACAACACAGGACACACACACACACACACACACAACAATACAAAAAAAAAATCAAATCATGTGTCTTTTATTTTGTCGTCACCTTCCCATCCCCTTCCCTCCCAGCAATTCATGTGAGATACATTTGTGGTTGACAGATTCACACCACTTTTCACGCCACAACATTAAAATACCACATTCTTCTTTGATTCTGTTTTGTCAAAATATTTTTTTGTTTTCCTAGATAATTATTTGAACAGTTTGAGCAACACTGTCTCCAGAAGTGGATCTTTTTGGTGTGACTTTTTGATAATGGAGTATAGTACTGACAATTAGGGCTAGCTTCCCCCCCCCCTGGAGACATGACCAGTGTCCTTGCAGGCTTGTCTTCACCCCTACCACCCAGCTTCTCTTGCTGCTCAGCTCAGCTCCAAGGGATTTAATTGGTGGGGGGAGACGAGAGGAAGGAGAAGGGCTAAGCTAGGGAAAATGTGCACAGCCAAAGACTGCCTTTACTACAACCCAGCTTCCCTGATCTGATAGATCAGAAGGAAAATGATTACAGATCTGGGTTTGACAGGAGAAACTTCAAATGTGTATGTGTCATTCTGCCAGTGAAAACAGCACTAAGAGACAGTGTGTCTATGGCTCCTTTCAGAAGGGGTGCTAGAGTTAACCAGGCACTACGGCTGTCGGAAGACAAAACAAAACATGTCCTTTCTTTAAATACAAATATATAATTTTATATTTTACAATTCCTATTTACAGTTGCAGTTAATTACATCTCACACGTTCTTAAAATGGCCGCCTGTCCTTTCAGGCCTCCTTCCTTCCCCCGCTCACTGTATTCCCAGCTGGATTCTCAATCACACTGGAGAGTTTTTATGGCTGGTAACTTTTAAAAAAAGGAGTAGGAACAGAGTGGGGGAGGAGAGAGAGCACTTCAGCACATGGCATCCACTGAACACCTTTGTTGTTTGTTCATTCTGAGGTTTTGGCCTTTCTTCAGGTGAGCAACAGTTTGTTCTTTGGTCAAGACCCCCCCCCCCCCCCCCCCCCCAAAAAGCTTGATTTTGTCATGCAATATTTGACTTCTTACAAATTGTGTCAACGTTCCATAAAAATACTGACAGTATCTGATGATCAATGTATAAAAGTACCACTGTGTCTCTGACAGTGAGTAAACAAATAGGAGGGAGAAAAACACACTATAAAACATCCAAATGAATGTCCAAAAACAAGTCCCATGTTTTGGCCTCCCTCCCTAGACAGTGGTCTCTCCATGCCTACCATTTGAAAGTCTGGTATAGAACTTGCGCCAGGAGTGGAGTGTCTTGCCAGACCAGATCCAGAACCCAGAGGTGATGCCCACTATGAGCGTCATCAGGTACTTGATCATGTAGACGGTGAAGTCAGGGGCCATGCGGGGGGTGTACTGCATGGGGCAGGGGATGGCTAAGCCTTTACAGTTACGGCTGACCCAGCTTCTCTCCCAGTGGTGGCGGAAGGCCTGCTCGTAGAAGAAGCAGGCGATGACGATGGTGGCGGGGACGGTGTAGAGCACGCTGAACACCCCGATGCGCACCATCAGGCGCTCCAGCTTCTCCGTCTTGGTGCCGTCGTGCTTCATGATGGTGCGGATGCGGAACAGGGACACGAAGCCGGCCAGGAGGAAGGAGGTACCGATGAAGAGGTAGATGAAGAGGGGGGCCAGGACAAAGCCCCGTATGGGGTTCAGGCTGTTGAGGCCCACAAAGCACACCCCACTGAGCACGTCCCCCTCGATCTGCCCCATGGCCAGGATGCTGATGGTCTTCACGGCGGGCACAGCCCAGGCTGCCAGGTGGAAGTACTGGGAGTTGGCCTCAATAGCCTCGTGCCCCCACTTCATCCCAGCTGCCAGGAACCAGGTGAGGGAGAGGATGACCCACCAGATGGAGCTGGCCATGCTGAAGAAATACAGCATCATGAAGAGGATGGTGCAGCCCTCCTTCTTGGTCCCCTGGACTATGGTCTTATATCCGTCTGGGGTGAAGCTGTCATTGCACACCACCTTGTCCCCCAGGAAGTAGCCAGCGATATAGGCTATGGAGACCATGGTGTAGCACCCAGAGAGGAAGATGATGGGCCTCTCCGGGTACTTGAAGCGCTGCATGTCCACTAGGTAGGTGGTGACGGTGAATAGGGTGGAGGCACAGCACAGAGACGACCAGATGAGGATCCATATGCGTGCAAAATAAATCTCTTTGTCATTGAAGAACATGTAGCCTCCACTGCTCCTGGAGTGTTCACACGGTGCTCCGCAATCCAGCTCCCCCAGAAACGAATAATTCAGATAAGTGGGGACTTTGAGCACAGATGGACAGCGGAAAGGCCTGTCTGATGTGGAGTAGACATGGACGCCAGGGGTTCCAGGGACTGGCATGTGTACGGGCGGGGCAGTGGCAGTAGATTCATTCTGACCCACGCAAATGTGCCCGTCTCCAAGCACGGGGAAATTCTCGCACCGGAGGCGTTCTGGCCACTGGAACCCGAATTTATTCATGAGCGCCTCGCAGCCGTGCTTTGCCCTCTCGCAAATTGAGCGACAGGGTGGAATGGCCTTTTCCAAAACTGTACAAACAGGCGCATACATTGAACATAGGAAGAATTTAAGTTCCGGCGAGCACTGTACCTTTACCAAGGGGTAAAACTGGTGCACCTCCAGTCCTGCGTCCTCTTGATTGTAATGTCCCACCAGATTGGGCATGATAGTTTGATTGTAGGCGATGTCCGTGCATAGTGGGATTGAAATAGGCTGGCAAAATCCGTGGTCCGGGAAAGCAATGCCATTATCCCCTTGCGCTGATACCATCATTGACGGCATGATCAGTGCGAAAAAAGTCACACAACTCGTTTGAAAATCCATTTTCATTGTGAGCTGATCAATAAAAAAATATCCTCAATTTAACCTGATAAAGTCATGCCATTTACAGATACTTTTTATATTCTGTAAACATCGGTATTTTGGCAATAAATAACGGAATAATTGATACAATTTCTGCAGTAGTCCCGGTGAGCGAATAACTGTTGCTGTTTGTTCGCCTACAAGAGGCTGCTTGACTTTTCCTTTGTGCAACTTGCATGGCCCAATCAGACAGTTTCAAGTCCCCCACTGCAACTTTCTGTGGTTGGTTTGAAAGTAAAGTCGGGAGGAGGAGGGATGGGGATAAGGGGGCTCTAGAAACAGATTCCCACCCCTTCCCAGTGTTTTGCTGGCCAATGGAATTGCAGAGCAGTATCAACTTGGGAGAGTTTGAGTAACTTCAGTACAGTATGCATCCCCTGAATGAACCATACTGTAGTGTAGCCTCGCTCACAACGCCAAGATGTGCAGATATCTATGTATGTATCTATCTATATATGAATTAGGTTTCAAATGTTATTTGTCATGAAAAATAAGAGATAAGAAAGGAAGAAAAAGGAAAACAGTGTCAGTACCAAATTTACAGTGAGCAGGGATACTCGAGGAGCTGAGGTAGTAGATATGTACACGCAGGCAGGCATAGATGAGGCAAAAGTGATTGGTAGCTGGATAAATAGTAATAATGTTAATAACAATAAACAACATAGCAGTGTAAACTGAGCTGAAAAGTGACTGGTAGCAGGAATATTTAAATACTATGGTAATATACTAATGGTAATATCAACACGTAATCAGGATTAATAGTGACCAATTGGACGATATTAATGGGGATGCAATCAATAATCAATGAACAATGAACTGCAGCATAATGGAAGTAATACATCAAATTAATAATAATTTAGCAGCAGTGCGGCTGTGAGGGTGTGTGTGTGTGTGTGTGTGTGTGTGTGTGTGTGTGTGTGTGTGTGTGTGTGTGTAAAAGTGACAGTGAAGGTGTGTGTGTCAGAGTGGGTAGAGACCTGTGGATGGGCCTAGAGTCAGTGTGGATAGTCTGTGGGAGAGGGAGAGAAGTAATAGTTAGCCATGTATGGCCAGGGGATAGAAGCTGCTTAGGCCCTTACCAAAAAAAGAGAGTGGTTTTGAAATTGCAGTAAAAGTGCAGTAACTGCAGTCGACTGTGGTATTCTGGACGCAGTGATTGCACTGTAACTGCAGTTACACTGCAAAATGCCTGCAGTAAAAACAATTGCGTTATATTGGACGCAGTATTTGCAGCATACTGCAGTTATTCTGCATTCTAACTACAGTTATACAACAGTGTATAACTGCAATCTTTTTTCGTCAGTGGGAGTTAGTTGGTTTGAGCTTTGATGCACCTGTACTGCCTGCTGGACGGAAGCATAGAGAAGAGTTCATGTCTCGGTTGGCTGGGTCTTTCTCAGACACCCCCTAGCATGTACAGTGCCTTGCGAAAGTATTCGGCCCCCTTGAACTTTGCGACCTTTTGCCACATTTCAGGCTTCAAACATAAAGATATTAAACTGTATTTTTTTGTGAAGAATCAACAACAAGTGGGACACAATCATGAAGTGGAACGACATTTATTGGATATTTCAAACTTTTTTAACAAATCAAAAACTGAAAAATTGGGCGTGCAAAATTATTCAGCCCCCTTAAATTAATACTTTGTAGCGCCACCTTTTGCTGCGATTACAGCTGTAAGTCGATTGGGGTATGTCTCTATCAGTTTTGCACATCGCGAGACTGACATTTTTTCCCATTCCTCCTTGCAAAACAGCTCGAGCTCAGTGAGGTTGGATGGAGAGCATTTGTGAACAGCAGTTTTCAGTTCTTTCCACAGATTCTCGATTGGATTCAGGTCTGGACTTTGACTTGGCCATTCTAACACCTGGATATGTTTATTTTTGAACCATTCCATTGTAGATTTTGCTTTATGTTTTGGATCATTGTCTTGTTGGAAAACAAATCTCCGTCCCAGTCTCAGGTCTTTTGCAGACTCCATCAGGTTTTCTTCCAGAATGGTCCTGTATTTGGCTCCATCCATCTTCCCATCAATTTTAACCATCTTCCCTGTCCCTGCTGAAGAAAAGCAGGCCCAAACCATGATGCTGCCACCACCATGTTTGACAGTGGGGATGGTGTGTTCAGGGTGATGAGCTGTGTTGCTTTTACGCCAAACATAACGTTTTGCATTGTTGCCAAAAAGTTCAATTTTGGTTTCATCTGACCTTCTTCCACATGTTTGGTGTGTCTCCCAGGTGGCTTGTGGCAAACTTTAAACGACACTTTTTATGGATATCTTTAAGAAATGGCTTTCTTCTTGCCACTCTTCCATAAAGGCCAGATTTGTGCAATATACGACTGATTGTTGTCCTATGGACAGAGTCTCCCACCTCAGCTGTAGATCTCTGCAGTTCATCCAGAGTGATCATGGGCCTCTTGGCTGCATCTCTGATCAGTCTTCTCCTTGTATGAGCTGAAAGTTTAGAGGGACGGCCAGGTCTTGGTAGATTTGCAGTGGTCTGATACTCCTTCCATTTCAATATTATCACTTGCACAGTGCTCCTTGGGATGTTTAAAGCTTGGGAAATCTTTTTGTATCCAAATCCGGCTTTAAACTTCTTCACAACAGTATCTCGGACCTGCCTGGTGTGTTCCTTGTTCTTCATGATGCTCTCTGCGCTTTTAACGGACCTCTGAGACTATCACAGTGCAGGTGCATTTATACGGAGACTTGATTATACACAGGTGGAGTGTATTTATCATCATTAGTCATTTAGGTCAACATTGGATCATTCAGAGATCCTCACTGAACTTCTGGAGAGAGTTTGCTGCACTGAAAGTAAAGGGTCTGAATAATTTTGCACGCCCAATTTTTCAGTTTTTGATTTGTTAAAAAAGTTTGAAATATCCAATAAATGTCGTTCCACTTCATGATTGTGTCCCACTTATTGTTGATTCTTCACAAAAAAATACAGTTTTATATCTTTATGTTTGAAGCCTGAAATGTGGCAAAAGGTCGCAAAGTTCAAGGGGGCCGAATACTTTCGCAAGGCACTGTATGTCCTGGATGGCTCTGAGCTCACCCCCAGTGATGTGCTGGGCCATCCTCACCATTCTATGAAGGGCAGTGGCGGTTGGTGACGTTTAAGAGGAGGGAGGGCGTTTTTTTTTTAATGGACATGGCCTTATTTCTATTACAGCATATTGGTTAACTGCCATTCATATTCCATTCACCCAGTTCAATGTAACATCGATAGATTTAGGTTGCTACATGATACTCTAATTTCCCTGTACCCATCTTGAGGTTGCTACATGATACTCTAATTTCCCTGTACCCATCATGAGGTTGCTACATGATACTCTAATTTCCCTGTACCCATCATGAGGTTGCTACATGATACTCTAATTTTCCTGTACCCATCATGAGGTTGCTACAACCTGTGTTCTCTGGAGTGATGAAGCACGGTTAACCATCTGGCAGTTCGACGGATGAATCTGGATTTGGCGGATGCCAGGAGAACACTACCTTCCACAATGCACAGTGTCAACAGTAAAGTTTGGTGGAGGAGGAATAATGGTCCAGGGTTGTTTTTCATGGTTCAGGCAGGGGAATCTTAACGCTACAGCATACATTGTCATTCTCGAGATTCTGTGCTTCCAACTTTGAGGCAACAGTTTGGGGAAGGCCCTTTCCTGTTTCAGCATGACAATGCCCCTGTGCACAAAACGAGGTCCACACAGAAATTGTTTGTCAAGATCAGTGTGGAAGAACTTGACTGGCCTGCACATATCCCTGACCTCAACCGCATCGAACACCTTTGGGATGAATTGGAATGCCGATAGCGAGCCAGGCCTAATCGCCCAACATCAGTGCCTGACCTCACTAATGCTCTTGTGGCTGAATTGAAGCAATGTCTGTCTGTCTGTCTGTCGGTCTGTCGGTCTATCTATCTATCTATCTATCTATCTATCTATCTATCTATCTATCTATCTATCTATCTATCTATCTATCTATCTATCTATCTATCTATCTATCTCTCTCTCTCTCTCTCTCTCTCTCTCTCTCTCTCTCTCTCTCTCTCTATCTATCTATCTATCTATGTATCTATCTCTCTCTCTCTCTCTCTCTCTCTCTCTCTCTCTCTCTCTCTCTCAATTCAATTCAATTCAATTCAAGAGCTTTATTGTCATGGGAAACATGAGTTAACATTGCCAAAGCAAGTGAGGTAGATAATATATGAAGTGAATATATAAAGTGAAATAAACAATAAAAATTAACAGTAAACATTACACATACAGAAGTTTCAAAACAATAAAGACATTACAAATGTCATATTATATATATACAGTGTTTTAACATTGTACAAATGGTAAAGGACACAAGATAAAATAAATAAGCATGGGTTGTATTTACAATGGTGTGTGTTCTTCACTGGTTGCCCTTTTCTCGTGGCAACAGGTCACAAATCTTGCTGCTGTGATGGCACACTGTGGAATTTCACCCAGTAGATATGGGAGTTTTTCAAAATTTGATTTGTTTTCGAATTCTTTGTGGATCTGTGTAATCTGAGGGAAATATGTCTCTCTAATATGGTCATACATTGGGCAGGAGGTTAGGAAGTGCAGCTCAGTTTCCACCTCATTTTGTGGGCAGTGAGCACATAGCCTGTCTTCTCTTGAGAGCCATGTCTGCCTACGGCGGCCTTTCTCAATAGCAAGGCTATGCTCACTGAGTCTGTACATAGTCAAAGCTTTCCTTAATTTTGGGTCAGTCACAGTGGTCAGGTATTCTGCCGCTGTGTACTCTATGTGTAGGGCCAAATAGCATTCTAGTTTGCTCTGTTTTTTTGTTAATTCTTTCCAATGTGTCAAGTAATTATCTTTTTGTTTTCTCATGATTTGGTTGGGTCTAATTGTGCTGCTGTCCTGGGGCTCTGTAGGGTGTGTTTGTGTTTGTGAACAGAGCCCCAGGACCAGCTTGCTTAGGGGACTCTTCTCCAGGTTCATCTCTCTGTAGGTGATGGCTTTGTTGTGGAAGGTTTGGGAATCACTTCCTTTTAGGTGGTCTCTCTCTCTCTCTCTCTCTCTCTCTCTCTCTCTCTCTATCTCTCTCTCTCTCTATCTATCTATCTATCTATCTATTCAATTCAAGGGGCTTTATTGGCATGGGAAACGTGTTAACATTGACAAAGCAAGTGAGGTAGATAATATACAAAAGTGAAATAAACAATGAAAATTAACAGTAAACATTACACATACAGAAATTTCAAAACAATAAAGACATTACAAATGTCATATTATACATTATACATATATATACATATATGTAACAATGTACAAATGGTTAAAGAACACAAGGGAAAATAAATAAGCACAAATATGGGTTGTATTTACAATGGTGTTTGTTCTTCACTGGTTGCCCTTTTCTTGTGGCATATCTATCTATCTATCTATCTATCTATCTATCTATCTATCTATCTATCTATCTATCTATCTATCTATCTATCTATCTATCTATCTATCTATCTATCTATCTATCTATCTATCTATCTATCTATCTATCTATCTATCTATCTATCTATCTATCTATCTATCTATCTATCTGGCCAATGCAAAAAAAACTATAGACATAGCGACATCTTGTGGGTATTGTAGGACAATGCATTTGCAACAATTGTAACCAAAGATGTCCAGTCAATTCAATTCAAGAGGCTTTAATGGCATGGGAAACATGCCAAAGCAAGTGAGGTAGATAATATACAAAAGTGAAATAAACAATAAATATGAACAGTAAACATTCCACTCACAGAAGTTCCAAAAGAATAAAGACATTACAGATGTCATATTATGTTGTAACGATGTAGAAATGGTTAAAGTACAAAAGGGAACATAAATAAGCATAAATATGGGTTGTATTTACAATGGTGTTTGTTCCTGGCAACAGGTCACAAATCTTGCTGCTGTGATGGGACTCTGTGGTATTTCATCCAGTCTCCAACGACTTGTACAAGGGAAGTTTATTCATATTTGGTTGAATAAATTGAGGCGCTGGACATGACTAAGCACTATTTTTGCTATGACTTAGTTATTAGTATTTAATGTAACACAGGATTGTATACTTTACTATGATGTAACACGTTTACTTATTTTTAAAAAAGTTCCACGAAAATGATTCAAGAAGAGCAATACATGTTTAACAAAAATCCTTCACTATGCATGAAAAAGCCTCATGATATAGTCCCTCATTGATAGTAAAATAGGATTCCCCCATATTTTAATTTTATGAAAATTATTGGTTGCTATGCCCTTTATGTGTACAATCCCTATTGGAACCCATTGGGTGAAAAAGCTCATTGATAAAATAAGAGCATGTTATTCGCGGGGGGTTGTTGTGAAGAATCTTGAGTGAGGTGTCCGCTGAAGGTCTTGAGTGAGATGTCCGCTGAAGGTCTTGAGTGAGATGTCCGCTGAAGGTCTTGAGTGAGATGTCCGCTGAATGTCTTGAGTGAGATGTCCGCTGAAGGTCTTGAGTGAGATGTCCGCTGAAGGTCTTGCTCGTGACGCTACTTTACAAAAGCGAGAAGAGAAACTGGCAAGCTCGAGATCAGTACTTCTGTAGCTAGCCGCAGTGTACTAGTGATTTCCCCTGTCATTGTTTAAAGTCCGTTTGATTTAATACATATTTTTTGTTGTTGAAAAGTTAGATTTTTAAATCGTGAACATTTCACCTGGGGAAATTTCCTACATGAAACGTTGTTTACAAGTGAATTTATGGAGGTAAGCTAGCTTAGCTAGCCCAGTTGACTAGCTACATTTAGTTAAGTTAGACATAAACTGTGTGACTGAGGGAGACAAGGGACACAAACGCTAATTTAGGACAAAAGTGAAACTGTCTGTTATTACTGTGTCATTCAGAATAGGTTGTCGATTGAACTCATAAAAGTTGTTTGTTTTGGGTGTTTCGGGTTTAGCTAGCTTAGCTAGCTAGACACCTGCTGAGCATCCTTCTTTCTATCTTTGTAACTAACTTAGCTAGTTAACGTTCGCTACTGTTGCTAGTTAACGTACATTTAACTAATAATAATAATAATAATAATTTGACTTGGGCCGAGGTAGCCATGTGCAAAAATATATGTTATTACCCTGCTAGTTGTATATCTAATAATCAAGATAGCTAGTCAATGAAACTGTATTGTTCTGTTGAATGTTTGTATGAATATCTTTGTAATGTTTAGTTTAATAATGCAGTGAATAATAGAATAAGTGCAAGTTCAAGAGGAGTGAGAATGGCGTTTGATCGATTCCAGAGTGCATCATCAGGTTCAGACTCATTCTTTTCCTCAAATAAGCATCAGGTGAGACATTCAAAAGAAGTGTTTTTTTACTTTTCTTGTTAGCAGTTCATTACAATGTACGCTATAGATGATAAATAATTAAAGTGGTGTGTTTATTAATGGTTTATAATAAGTAGCTAGTGTTTTGTAAGTCTTAGGTATGAATTGTCTATTGTAGGCAAAACGGAATCAGAATGCTATCTCTCTTTTCACTAGGGTTCATGAATTTCCTTTTTTATTGTCTCGCAGACCTGTGGAACTGCGGACATCGAAAGGCTATTGCAGCCTTACATCCCATTACCCAATTTCTCACTGTCAGAAGAACCTACCATGTCCTACACACCCTGGTCTGCACAGGATGATCCATACCAACTCATTAATTGCACCCAGAACAATGTTAAAAGCAGGTAACTAAACTAACTATTTCTAATGCAACTCTCAGAATTGTATACTGACCTGGTCCATACTGTGTTTTGTCATACCAGTATTTATCATTGACAGTCTGAAGAATGTATTGGGAAAAGGAAGACCAAGTCTTAATTTATACTGAACAAAAATATAAACGCAACATGTAAAGTGTTGGTTCCATGTTTCATCAGCTGAAATAAAAGACCCTAGAAATTGTCCATATGCACAAAAAGCTTATGTCTCTCAAATTTCGGCCTCAAATTTGTTTATATCCCTTTTAGTGAGCATTTCTCCTTTGCCAGGAGAAACACAATGGCACAGGTGTCTCAAGTTTTGAGGGAGCATGCAATTAGTGTGCTGACTGCAGGAATGTCCACCCGAGCTGTTGCCAGATAATTTAATGTTAATTTCTGTACCATACTCTGTCGTTTTAGAGAATTTGGCAGTAACTCCAACTGGCCTCACAACCGCAGACCACGGGTATGGCGTTGTGTGGGCGAGCGGTTTGCTGATGTCAATGTTGTGAACAGAGTGCCCCATGGTGGCGATGGGGTTATGGCAGTGGTGGAAAAAGTACCCAATTGTCATACTTCAGTAAAAGTAAAGATACCTTAATAGAAAATGACTCAAGTAAAATTGAAAGTCACCCAGTAAAATACTACTTGAGTAAAAGTCTAAAAGTATTTGGTTGTAAGTATACTTAAGTATCAAAAGTAAATGTATTTAAGTATCAAAAGTAGAAGTATGAATCTTTTCTAATTACTTATATTAAGCAAACCAGTAGGCACAATTGTCATGTTTTTTATTTATTTACAGATAGCCAGGAGCGCACTCCAACACTCTGACATCATTTACAAACAAAGTATTTGTGTTTAGTGAGTCCGCCAGATCAGAGGTAGTAGAGATGACCAGGGATGTCCTCTTGATAAGTGTGTGAATTTGACCATGTTCTGTCCTGCTAAGCATTCAAAATGTAAGTACTTTTGGGTGTCAGGGAAAGTTAAAAGTACAACAATTTCTTTAGAAATGTATTGAAGTAAAAGTAAAAGTAGTCAAAAATATTAACATTAAAGTACAGATACCCCAAAAAATGACTTAAGTAGTACTTTAAAGTATTTTTACTTAAGGACTTTACAACACTGGGTTATGGTATGGGCAGGCATAAGCTACAGACAACAAACACAATTGTATTTTATCAATGGCAATTTGAATGCAAAGAGATACCGTGACAAAATCCTTTTTTGTGCCATTCATTCGACGCCATCACCTCAGGTTTCAGCGTGATAATGCACGGCCCCATATTGCAAGGATCTGTACACAATTCCAGGAAGTTGAAAATGTCCCAGTTCTTCCATGGCCTGCATACTCACCAGACATGTCACCCATTGAGCATGTTTGGGATTCTCTGGATCCATTGAAGAGTAACATTCCACAGGTCACAACATTCCCCAGGTCACAATCAACAGCCTGATCAACTCTATGTGAAGAAGATGTGTCGCACTGCATGAGGCAAATGGTGGTCACACCAGATACAGCCTGGTTTTCTGATCCACTACCCTACTTTTTTTATGGTACAGTATCTGTGACCAACAGATGCATATCTGTATTCCCAGTCATGTGAAATCCATAGATTAGGGCCTAAGGAATGTATTTAAGTGGACTGATTTCCTTATATGAACTGTAGCTCAGTAAAATCTTTGAAATTGTTGCACGTTGCATTTTTGTTTATTCTAATTAATTGTACTGAAATCGTAGAGGTGATTTGAAGACACAAGGTGTTCATGAACACACCGTCCATTTGAAATTCAGTTGAACTTCTAATAACCACTGGACTTTATACTGTATGTCCCACTCCATTTGACATGTAAATGGTCTTCTCTTTCACGTCTTTTGAAATGCTTATGTTTTAAATCTCCGAGGAATCTCCCAGATGGAAATGACTGTGGAAGTGAAGCTGATCTCTATGGGCTGGTGTCAAATATCTTGGAGGAGGCTGATCAAATGGACAGTTACTATACTGAAGAGTAAGTTATTCATTAGGAGGGTATTGTTTGTCTTCAGTGATATGAGCTCATTTCATTGTATTGGGAGGCAAATTCATGGGAATTGGAAATGGAAACCGCAACGTTTGCCAGTAATGACTTTGAGACTTTCAATTGTGTTTAAAAAACTGTATTTAACTTCTCAACTCTCCTTTTAGGACATTATCCCAACTGAAATCTGTCTGGTCTCCCAAGTCAATGAGCGACGATTGCCAGCAGTACTTCCAGTCAGAGTCCAAAGTGCAGTCCAACTTTCTGCCGAACCATGTTTACCCTGAGTCTTTCAGTAAAGCACAAGGGCAGCCAATGAACCAAGGTTCCGAAGAGTTCTACCAGCGTTTCAACGGCTTTGATACCAGTGACCAGCAGTGGCTCCTCTCTTCCTGCAATGGAGATATGGACACTAGATACTCTCTACAGACCCAAGACCTGCCGAAGCCGCCGGGGCTACCACTGCCCAACGTGGGGAACGCCTACCGTTCAAACACAAGGCCGAGTAAACACAAGTACAACACAGCTGAGAAGGTTGGAGGGTTCTGTGGGTCTGGGAACGCTCTTTCTGACCACATGGATGCCTTTGCACCCTCCTTCTGCCCCCAGAGCAAGATAAACAGCCAGTGCTTTGACCACTACTATGGAGAGTTCCCAGGCCAGATCAGCGCCAAGCCCAGAAGGACCAAGCAGTACACCATGCAAGAGGTCAACAAGCTGGCCAGCAACATCCAGGCCCTGATGGTGGGTGAGCAGGACAACGCATGTGGTAGGGAGCCCCAGAAACGGCAGAGTGTGCAGATGCAGTATGACAACATCATGGCCGAACAGAGGAACTTCTCCAACACCAGGATGCCTGGGCAAAGCACTCAAGCCATGCAGTTTATGAAGGAACTAGGAGGGGAGTATGGAGCCATGCAGAGGGAGACTGATGGAGGAATGAAGAGCAAAGAGCTGCTACAGAGTGACTTTGATTCCAAAGACTTATCTGGATTTGGTCCACAACACGTTGAGTATTTCCAACAACCAAAATCATTCTCAGCGTCTTTTAATCCTACAATTTCTCACCAAAACAAGATGGCTGTCCAGAAAGGAAGCAACCCCCTCTCTACGGGCCTGAGTCTGAACCAGTACTCTAACCATTATAGCCAGCAGAACCAGTTGCAGAACAAACTCAAGCAGCAGCATCAGCAGCCAAGGGGAAACTGTTTATCCTCTCGGCCGTCCAAGATGCTGTCCCACTCTGTGCCTGAGTTTGTACCTCAGCACTCCCACCAGATGCAGAGAGGACCACCACCGTGCATCCAGGACTACAGTCAGGGGGATGGGCCCAACCTCCACAGCAGCAGGGAAGGACAGAACCAGGTCGGGATGGGCATGGGCGGGCTGAGGAGGGGAGCCAGCGACAGTGACTTTGAGATGCAGCTGGACAAGAGCAGGATGCACATGGCTGGACTGGTGGCTGATGGCTGTTCCTCCACTCAGCGCTTGGATGGGAAGACAAGGCCCCAGACCAGCACTCACATGACAGGAGACGGGGACAAAAAGCAGGGGCTCCTGCAGAACCCTTACCTCGACCTACTCGGCAGCATGTATGGCTCTCAGAGATTCGGTGGAGGAAACGACACCGTCAACGCAGGAAAGAACCCAGCCTTTCTGCCTTGCATGTGTCAGGCTGTGAATGACCCCAGACAGAACTCCTGCCACATGTCTCTGAACTCTGCCAGCTTCAACTCCAGATCCTCCTTCCCCTACGGCGGTTCCATCCCCCCCATGGACCTGTGTGACCTGCTGCCAGACGGGGATTTTGCAGCTTTCAACCCTTACCTCAATGACATGATGGTCTCCAGCGGAGAGAACCCCTACCCAGGGATGATGGGAGGCCTCTGCTCCCCGAGGATAATAAGGAACCGGGGAGGACCCATGATCCAGCTCCACTTCCACCTGGAGGAGTGCTATGAGCAGTGTAGAGTCCTGGAGAAGGAGAGGAAGAAGGTGAGCAATAAAAATGAGTGGTTCATTTAGTGGGAATGTTTTTTGTTTCTTGTGATCATCTTGAAATCCTTATTATTTATCTGATTATGCCGCATTACAATACTTGGTAAGAATGTCTCCCGAACTAGGATTAAAATGTATAGTTCGACTGGTTGGAGTTAAGTGTTTTTTTATATGATGTGTTTTAGACAGAAGATGTCCTTACCATGAGTTATCCTGGAAAACGGATTTCTGTGGTGACCAGCAGTGCCCTCCCCAAAATCCCACCTAACCCTTCCAGAGTGGACCGTCTCATCGTGGACCAGATCCGAGAACAAGCCACGGTGAGAAATATTCATTCTGATAAGTCTAAGCTGGGGGGGGATTCTAAGCTGACAAATGGAATTGTTCTAAGAAGGATCATTTAGCTATTTGATTTAGAATGTTAGTACCCCTTTATGTATCAAAATATATAGTGTGAAAGATTTGATAAAGTATTTAATTTGGTCTTTACTACTATAGAAACACATTGAATAACACATTCATACAGGTCATTCGGAAAGTATTCAGATCCATTGACTTTTTCCACATTTTGTTACGTTACAGGCTTATTAAAATTGATTGGGGAAAAATGTCCCTTATCAATCTATACACAATAACCCATAATGACAAAGAGGAAACAGGTTTTTGGAAATGTTTGAAAATGTATAAAAAAAAAAAAAAGTTGAATACTTTATTTACATAAGTATTCAGACCCTTGTGTCGAGGCACAGATCTGGGGAAGGGTACCAAAATAGAGAGATCCTTGATGAAAACTTGCTCCAGAGTGCTCAGGACCTCAGACTGGGGCGAAGGTTCACCTTCCAACAGGACAATGACCCTAAGCACACAGCCAAGACAACACAGGAGTGGCTTCGGGAGAAGTCTCTGAATGTCCTTGAGTGGCACAGCCAGAGCCCAGACTTGAACCCGATCGAACATCTCTGGAGAGACCTGAAAATAGTTGTGCAGCAACACTCCCCATCCAAACTGACAGAGCTTGAGTGGATCTGCAGAGAACTCCCCAAATACAAGTGTGCCAAGCTTGTAGAGTCATACCCAAGAAGACACACGGCTGTAATCACTGCCAAAGGTGCTTCAACAAGGACTGAGTAAAGGGTTTGAATACTTATGTAAATGTTATATTTAAACTTTTTTTTTTTTTTAATTTGTAAACATTTCTAAAATCCATTTCATGCTTTATCACTATGGAGTATTGTGTAGATTGATAAGGGGAAAAAAAGCGATTTAATCCATTTTAGAATAAGGCGTAACAAAATGTGGAAAAAGTTAAGGGGTCTGAATACTTCCCGAATGCACTGTAATTGGCAAAAAAGACAGTCAAAAATAAATCATAAGAAACAAGGTTTTTAAGTGTTTGTCCTATATCTAGGAGATACAAGAAAGCTCAGGAAATATCTATATTTTTTTTACACATATTCAACCCCTTTTTTGGGTAGGCACAAAACTACCTTCATATTTCCATCAACTTTTTAAAAACACTACCAGTTACCTACAGACGAGTCCCATGACACTTGGGGCAGCATTAGTTTCTAGCCCAAACGCAGATGTGGAAGTGCGACATTGGCAGATGTGGTGGATAGAGACTCATCCAATGCAGATACTGTATCTCTAGGTTAAACTGACAGATTTTAATGGGGATTTTTCTTTAAATTATGTTACTTAGATTGACGCACGGTGCGTGAATCGACTCTAGGGGTTAAATGTCCACTTTGGAATTTTAGGATTAGATGATGGCTAATTCCATGAAAGTTGGCATGAGTGTTGATAAAAGAGTTGATTAAGACCAATACATGAATACCAGTTGCTGTAGGCTAGATGAACACCCATCAAGTTCTGCAAGTGTTTCAAAATACATTGGAAGAAATATTGATGGAATTGATTTTCCTCTTATATCATAGGTGGTGAGCCTTCTGGGTAAAATGGAGCTTCTGCGTAGCTTCCCCCTCCATGCCAATATTTGTTCAGCGCTGGACAGACACCTCGAGGCTATTTACATTACCCAGGCCAGACGCAATGAGGAATTTGTCAACACTTCAAACCGTCAGAGACAGGCCAGCGCACATTTCAGAGAGGACAGAGGTAACTCAACACTAAGTCATTAATGAGCCACAGCTAGTTCTGAACAACTGAATCCCCAAGCATTTGTCTGTGCTTGTCTTCCAATGTTGTTTTAGATTTGTTCTGGAAATATGGCTGCCATTTTTTTATTCTGTAGAGCCTTTTATATTTTATTTCCTTGAAAGAGCAAATAACAGAGCTTATCTTCTACATTTGCCTTTCCGTGTTATGGATGAGCAGCATTTGTCAGCTCTGATGATGAGGCCTAAAAACCAGTGGTTGAAAAAGTACTCAATTGTCATACTTGAGTAAAAGTAAAGATACCTTAATAGAAAATGACTCAAGTAAAAGTGAAAGTCACCCAGTAAAATCCTACTTGAGTAAAAGTATAAAACTATTGGGTTTTAAATATACTTAAGAATCAAAAGTAAATGTAATTGCTCAAATATACTTAAGTATCAAAAGTAAAAGTATAAATCCTTTCAAATTCCTTATATTTAAATAGATAGCCAGGGGCATGCTCCAACACTCAGACATCATTTAGGAACAAAGCATGTGTTTAGTGAGTCCTCCAGATCAGAGGCAGTAGGGATGACCAGGGATGTTTTCTGTGTGAATTAGACAATTTTCCTGTCCTGCTAAGCATTCAAAATGTAACAAGTACTTTTGGGTGTCAGGGAAAATGTATGGAGTAAAAAGTACACTTTTTTTAGGAATGTAGTGAAGTAAAAGTAGAAGTTGTCAAAAATATAAATAGTAATGTACAGATACCCCAAAAAACTACTTAAGTAGTACTTTAAAGTATTTTTACTGAATTACTTTACACAACTGCTGTCTTATTTTTTTGCCTGTATTCCTGCTAGATATACTGCTACTTGCTACAGCACTGAGGGATCTGTCTTTGACCACAAGGAAGTCCCGCACTGCCCTGTGGTGTGCCCTACAGATGACCCTACCCAAGTCCAACACGGACAAGCTGGATGAGCAGAGCACCTCTGAGGAGACCAGCCCAGGAAGAACACTTATCCAGTTCTGATGCCACTGAGCCACCCTATGGTTCACGTGACACTCACGTTCATGCTATAGATGTTGCTGAGAGCAAGACCAGTGAGGAGCATTAGGCCAGATTAAATTTTGATCGCATTAGACAGAATAGAAGGAATTCTTGCATGTAGCCTCAGTTTGAGCAAGTAGAGGAAATGTATTATTTTCTGAGATTATCAGTCTTATTTCAAATTTATCCTAAAGCAGGTTGTTCAGAACAATGTAATGTGATAACCGGGGGTGCATTTATTTTAAATTGCAGTACAATTCTATTATGCTGTTGAATTGAGAATCCCCATAATCCCTTCAGCCCCAGTAAATCCCTGTTAACAAGCTTCTATTAGGAACATGAGAGAGAGCAGAGTCTGATCAGATATTTTTTATCTGCGTGGTGGTGATAACTGTACAGTATTACATTCAACAGTATTGTCACCTACCTTAGAGCTAGGGTTCTTGCAATCATTGCAAGGAAAATGAGTTTAATTTACCTTAGTGGCCACAAATGTTAATACAATTTGTTTGACAGTTGCTCTTGGGCATAATTTATCTTCAAAAATTACATTTTGCGATTAGGGTCATCGAAAATAATGGGAATCTTGGAAAGCCCAAATATAATTTAAAGACACTATTTATAATTATTAAAACATGGCATTCATTTGAATGTTTTCCTGATTTTTTTACTTATTTATTCGAATGTGATTTGACATTCAGTTCTCTAATATGCTTCTTAACAACCAATAATTGTGGATAAGTGATCATTGCCTCCTAAATTGAGTAGATATGGCAATGGGAACCAATTTTCTGTCATATTCCATGTTAACATACCAATCAATCGTCAACTTGAAGCCTTGTGCTTCCTCAGTTTACCTGAAATGCAACATACTCTAGTCAGTGTATTGTAACCTACCTACTCTCAGTAGGTTAGGAATTTGGACTGCTCATGCATTGATGTTAATGAACTCTTTATGTTATTCTTATTTTGAATTGAGTTCTCTGAATGTTAATCACGCTGCATTACAGCTCATTTCAAAAACATCAGACTGAAGTTTGATGAACACATACTATCAATGACATAATACACACTCGTAAGACAGGTGGCAAACGTGTTCAAACCCCTGGATTTTTAATGTTCCTGTTTGAAATTGTATGTTTCACGATAATTGTTTCTGTTTTATTCATTCAAAAAACAATAAAGCTCTTTAAAATGGCATTTATTTATTCAAAAAAGATGTTAAAAATGAACCCCATTGCCATTCTGCAAACATTGTATATGATATAATCGAGGTATACAGTATCAACCTCCACATTGTTCTGATTCTCATACAAGAGAGTGCATAGACAGTACATGAAGACCGGGGTGCCAAACTGAATGTATTTAATATGACAATGATTTGAGTGTGAGCCTTGAGAGAATCCGTCTCCAAAGAGGAAAAGCATTTGCAACACATTGGCACATACTAGCAGTTCCTCAATCTGAGTGAGTTAAGATCCCATAGGGCACTTCCCATTCCTTTTACTACAATATCCCCTATAGTAATTGCAGAACATTTGAATGCCATTTAAAAACATTTATCTTGGAAAATTATTACTTAAACGGGGCAAACAGTTTTAGAGTGAAGGCTTGCATGCTACATCTATTGAATGACTATTAATTTTCCGGCAGTCTCCCCATTAGTAGAGGCATATTGAAAAGGAGGCAGGGACAGCAATGATACCGAAACATCGCTTGTGCAGGTTGATCATAGCAAGTAGAGATAGACTATTAAAGTTGGCTTTTCATAGAGTCACTGATTTACTTTATTCATCACAGTTGAGGAGAAAGAACACATTGTAGATAGATGGACCGCTTCCCAGCTTTAGATAAAGCTTGATGATTGAAATCTATAGAAAACTAAAACGGTAATTGGTTAAAATAATTCATGTCCAGACAAGTTGTTACAGCGTCATGTTACAATCGTATGGGTGGTAATAAGGGATAGGTAAAAATAGATGTTGATTTCATTTTTTTTGTCCAGTAACAAAGCATTTCATGTGACAATGTCCCAAAGTGTCATTTGTTTTTCTCATCTTTTGCGTTCCCCTTTCTGTGTGCGTTTCTTCTCCTTGTCCTTCCTGTCCTGCCTGGCTAGTTTATCCTTCTCGCGCTGCATCTTGTCCGTCTCTTTCTTCTTATGCGAATCTTCCTTAGCCTGGTCCCTCTGCTGCTTCTTCCTGCTTAGAACCTCCTCCACGTTGGTGTTCTTAAACAGGGCTGAGGAGACCAGTAAAGGAGTTTCACAGCAAAACCAGCGCCCCTATTCATAAAGCGTATCATAGTAGGAGTGCTGATCTAGGATCAGGTTTCCCCTATACATTTAATCAAGATTTAACAGGCAACACCGATCCGGGATCAGCACTCTTATTCCGAGGCGCTTTACAAATACAGACCAAAATGTACTATTACCTGGGTTAAGAAGCTGTGACGGTGCCATAAGTGGTCTTTTAAAAATATAGTACTGGTTAAATGTTACTTAATGCAGTGAACAATACATTTGCATTCCATTTTAGTCACTTAGCAGACACCCTTATCCAGAGTGAGACAGTTAGTGCATTCATCTTAAGATAGCTAGGTGGGACAACCACATATCAGAGTAAGTACATTTTTCCTCAATAGGAGTTATCGGAGGAGCAATAAGAGGCGTAGACAGGATACATTTATCACCACTGGGGGGGAAAGCCTGCTCCTCCTCTTCAGCTTCAGTGTTGATGTCAAGGAAACTTGAAAAATAGTGCTCCTCACTGCAGTCACATAAAAATGAACATTTTGGGAGTGATTGCATTATACATTACAGAAATAAACACTTAAGACCTTTAGAGCTGTATAGGTTTAACAAGGGGCAAAGCATAACTGTAGGGGTACACAATAGTTGAAATATATTGAGCCAAGGATATTCCTCATCATCGGTGATATTGGCATATTGAGCCAGGACTGCTTCTTTAGCTTCTTTCCTCTTCCTGGACTCCTGAGATACTTCCTTCTGTTTCACCACAATCTGTGCCTGCTTCTCTATCAGATTGGCAATGGCCAGTACCTCAGCTAAAGACAGAGAGAGAGAGAGGAAATTCAACACATAATTCATACAACGGCTGCTCCGGCTATTAGCTCATGTCTGAAAGTACAGCTAGAACAATGTTCTGTCTTTTAAGTTTCTAGCTTTTGATTTATGTTCATACCATCCTCCTTGTTTTTGGTTGCCGACCGGGCACAGCTCTCAGCCCACTGACTAATGATCTCTTTGCAGACATCTTCAAGTTTCTCATCCTCCTGTGCATGGAAGACAGTGTATGGAGTATGGAGATGCATTTAGTTAGTGAATTTGAACATCACTACCTTGAGACAAGTATGGTTAGATGCAGCCCAATATGGCAACTTTAGTATGGATGAGTGGGTGTGTTGAAAGGAGTGGGTGTATGGAAAGTGAATCATTTAATTGGGCAGATGTTGCCACTCAAGACCATTTTGCGTTGCTGATTGGGCTGCATGACGAGTCGATGAGCCGGTGACCAGTGTACAGGTGTTGTATCGACCAGCCTGCCGACCTAAAGTGCTTCCGACTGGGCAGCTGTATCACGGTTGTGTGAACGGTGGTAGCTAACATGAGCATTCCCTCCACTGATTTTATTTCAAGTAGAATAGCAGCCTATACAAAAAATAGCATTTATTTGAAAATGTCCATTGTAATTTATACATCATTTCTAGTTTTAGACATTCAAGAGTGGCCAGGAGTGTTTAACCCAAAGTAAATAAATATTTTTTTACTCCAACCTCCCACCGGGCTAGATTGAATGGGCTACCGGGCCGAATTGGAACAAGTGGTCTAACCCAGTGGTTCCCAAACTATGGGGGGCGCGAGGGGTCAGCAGTCTGGCGTACAACATACTCTTGAAAGTTGTAATAGTAGATTGTACAAGGTGCAATTTTGAAATTGGGTAGTGCATCATCAGTTTTCCTCAACATGTCAGTCATTACATACATTAGAGAACTATTTATAACTTGTCAGAAATGTCCAGATCAACTAGCCCAGTGGTTCCCAAACGTTTTATAGTCCTGTACCCCTTCAAACATTCAACTTCCAGCTGCGTACCCCCTCTAGCATCAGGGTCAGCGCACTCTCAAATGTTTTTTGCCATCATTGTTTTGCCCATCTCAAACCTTTTATTTTTATTAGCCAGTCTGAGATATGGCTTTTTCTTTACAACTCTGCCTATAAGGCCAGGAACCCGGAGTCGCCTCTTCACTGTTGACGTTGAGACTGTGGATGTTGAGACATTTCTCAAACATTCAACCTTCCATATTCTCTCTCAACAAGGAGGGGTGAACAGTTGTGTCATGAACAGTGCTTGTGCCCATAGACATAGATGTGACACTCATTGTTCCCCAATGCTGAAAGAGGGCCACTACTTCTTTCCACACTCCCACACGCCATATTGAGCTGCAGCGACCCCCTTCTCATTTGAGAACAAATGGGAAGGACCCGGTGTCAATGAATCATCAGTTAGAATAAATGTTCTATCTCAGATGTTGCCAATTTTTGGAGCATGTAGGCTTTTTCCAACCCTGATCTAACAAACTTGATTCAACTGAACCTGACGACCAGCTGATTAGTGAAAACAACTAAATCCTGCAAACGGGTCGGTACCTAGTAGCTCTCGAGGCTTGGCCACCCTGCTGTATGTCATGAACCATCTGTTTGTCTGGAGAGTTCCACCGAAGTCTCAACAACGGGCTAGCCGGCTAATAATAGAAAGGGTGTGGATAACTTCAGGTTTGATTCGCCTAATCCCCATCTCCAAATATGGCTAATGGTAGATTGGCACATGTCTCTAACGTTGTTACCAGTTAGTTATATGGGAACAGATCGATTGTAGTCACTCAGTTATTAGTTAGAGTAGTTAACACCCACTTGTAACCATTGAGCACGTTAGCCAGCTATTGACTAACTTAGCGCGGAGCAAGCATGGAATGTCTGCCCGTTATATTTACCAAAAACGCAGATAGAATTCCTAGCAGTGCGTCCTCCTTCTCTTCGTCACTCTCCTCCTCTTGAAGTATTCCTAAAATATAAGCTCCATACACCTCCTGGTCCACTTCTAAGGAGTCTAGTCGATCATCCAGCCACTTCTCAAACTCCCCGGCATCTGCCATGGACGCCGCCATCTTGGCCGTTCGGGGTCTTCCACATCCACACCCTACAACTCTCCGCGTGTATCGCCTGCTAGATAAAACTTTAGCAGAATATGGTTGCTGCCTGGTACATTGTTTTAGCGATTGCCAGTAAATAATTAATAATTTACATTATTGCATTTAGGGAGGGGTAATTAATCAAATACATAATAAATTTGAAATGTTATTCATTCGTTCGTAGACGTTAGAATTCTTTAAACATCTTCATGTGAGATTATGTGACCAATTGATAAATTTAAATTATATCCGTGAATCAATCGGACGTAGTTAACACACCCCTATAATAAAATGTTTATGAGATTGTCTCATGGTATTCTATGAGAATCGAGAGCCCCCCGCCCTGACTCAGGTGACGTGGAAACATGTGATTCTCTACTTTTCACCACTGGGTGGGAGTATAGGACATAGTCTGACTTTTTAGTCAAGTATATATTTTCTCCAGTTTTACAGCCTAAAAAAAGTTTATATTTTCAAAAAAATAATCTCTTATCTCACATGCT
The DNA here is from genome assembly GCF_057628025.1 of Oncorhynchus mykiss. NCBI lineage: Eukaryota > Metazoa > Chordata > Actinopteri > Salmoniformes > Salmonidae > Oncorhynchus > Oncorhynchus mykiss. Next base: position 46,893,159 of record NC_143034.1, read on the forward strand.
TGACCATCTCACATGATTGACCATCACCTGGATATGCTGAAAGATTGTTGTGCATTTAAATGTATCCCTGACTGGACAACGTTTCCTGATCACTAGTTTCTGCTCCCAGTTAACTAGTACTGTTCAGAGAACTAGTACTGTTCTCTGTTGATACTGGGACAAGTAACGCCTCCCAGCTGTAAATACTGTACATTAAGGAGGGTTTCCTAGGGGATCAAATTCAAAAGTAACAGTCAGTAGTATCTGGTGTGGCCACCAGCTGCATTGAGTACTGTCCTGTATGTGGCTCAGTTCATAACAGCATGGCATTAGTGACACTAGCATTGTGGGGTCAATTCCCACTGGGGTCACATACCAAAATACATTGACTGTTGCCACTTTGGATTAAAGCATTTGCTATATATATAATTTGAAGGGAGCTTATATTTGTCCTGTTACACACAGTCTGCAATGGAAATGTGTTTTTTGCATATCCCAACATCACCTGAGATACCCGCAGCGAGTGGGGTCACAGCCAGGGTCACCATTGTACATCACCTTTGGAGCAATTAGGGTTAAGTGTGAGCTAGAAACACAAGCATTTCGCTGCACCTGGGGGGGTCAAAATCAAAAGTAACAGTCAGTATCTGGTGTGGCCACCAGCTACATTGAGTACTGCAGTGCAGCTCCTCCTCATGGATTGCACCAGATTTGCCAGTTCTTGCTGTGAGGTGTTACCTCACTCTTCCACCTAGGCACCTCCAAGTTCCCGGACATTTCTGGGGGGAATGGCCCTAGCCCTCACCCTCCGATCCAACAGGTCCCAGACATGCTCAATAGGATTGAGATCCGGACTCTTCGCTGGCCATGGCAGAACACTGACATTCCTGTTTTGCAGGAAATCACATACAGAACCAGCAGTATGGCTGGTGGCATTGTCATGCTGGAGGGTCATGTCAGGATGAGCCTGCAGGAAGAGTACCACATGAGGGAGGATGATGTCTTCCTTATAACGCATAGCGTTGAGATTGCCTGCAATGACAACAAGCTCAGTCCAATGATGCTGTGACACACCGCCCCAGACCATGATGGACCCTCCACCTCCATATCGATCCCTCTCCAGAGTACAGGCCTCGGTGTAATGCTCATTTCTTCGACGATAAACGTGAATCCACAAAACCACGACTCGTCAGTGAAGAGCCCTTTTTGCCAGTCCGGTCTGGTCCAGCGACGGTGGGTTTGTGCCCATAGGCAACGTTGGTAATGTCTGGTGAGGACCTGCCTTACAACAGGCCTACAAGCCCTCAGTCCAGCCTCTCTCAGCCTATTGCGGACAGTCTGAGCACTGATGGAGGGATTGTGCGTTCCTGGTGTAACCCGGGCAGTTGTTGTTGCCATCCTGTACCTGTCCCGCAGGTGTGATGTTCAGATGTACCGATCCTGTGCAGGTGTTGTTACACGTGGTCTGCCACTGCGAGGACGATCAGCTGTCCGTCTTGTCTCCCTGTAGCTCTGTCTTAGGTGTCTCACAGTACGGACATTGCAATTTATTGCCCTGTCCACATCTGCAGTCCTCATGCCTCCTTGCAGCATGCCTAAGGCATGTTCACGCAGATGAGCAGGGACCCTGGGCATCTTTCTGTGGTGTTTTTCAGAGGGAGTAGAAAGGCCTCTTTAGTGTCCTAAGTTTTCATAACTGTGACCTTAATTGCCTACCGTCTAAAAACGACCGTTCCACAGGTGCGTGTTCATTAATTGTTTATGGTTCATTGAACAAGCATGGGAAACAGTGTTTAAACCCTTTACAATGAAGATCTGTCAAGTTATTTGGATTTTTAGGAATTATCTTTGACAGGGTCCTGAAAAAGGGACGTTTCTTTTTTTGCTGAGTTTACACTTGTGGTTGTTTGTGTGCTATAACTGAAGACAAGGTCAAGAGAGATTGAGACGCTATGGAACCGTGTGTATGTTTGAGAGAGAAGGAGACATGACAACGTGGCTGGCATGACAACAGACTGGCACTGTCTCAGTCTCATCTGAGCCAGAGAGGCCCAGAGTCAGCCCATGCCGCTCTCCACAGTTCCACGTAGCTTAAGGACGGCTGTCCTATTTTTATCGAGGGGTTGTGGATTGATGCGAAGTGACGAGGGCCGCGAGCGGCTGAGTGGGTGGGCATCCACATGCTTGGCTCCACAGGCAACCTCCCTCCACAGAGACCCCACTCACGCACGAACACCGACATGCATGCACACGGAGGCAAGCACACGCACACATACGCACTCATGCGAGCACACACTCTCCTATCCTCACCCCCTCCCCCACCCCCCAATGCCACCGGCCTAAAAAAGCCCTATTGTCACTATTTGCAATGTCCTCCCTGTCAACATCTTCTCTGCTCCAGTGTCAATGTGACAGCACAATCCAGCCCCTACTACAGTATTTATCATTTTGGTACTATTTTCTTAAGTATGTGTTGAATTGTATAAACTATTAGAACAATACACCAATCTGGTAACACTTGATACGCAACCAGTCTTACATTCAAAACCTTTCATTGCGCGTTCATTTTGTTTGGAGACTTCTTTCACCACACAGCCATTTGATCCAAAATAGAAGTTTACTGTGAAATATAATGAGTACTTCATCAAAACACAATTTAGTTATCTTAACAACCAGTTAATCCAATAGGAATTTTTGAAAATTGTTATTTGAATGAGGTATGCCACAGTACTGTAAATTACAGTACATTACGCTGTTTTCACATTAGGCAATGCACTTGCACTTAAAATTGACTGAACATCAAATTTCCATCGTTTCTATCCCACGTGTGATCAAAGGTGTGATCATTAAAGACATATTTCACAATATAACAAATTCAATAAATGACAGAAACATCGTGTTTAGCAGGCACTAGTTTGCATGAAGACTGTCTTGAGCACTTGGCCATAGGTTCTCATCGAAATTGCAGTAATTATCCTCATTGTTTATGCACCTGGGGAAAAACATTTTGGTATGGCGAATCCAAGCCTGACATAGGTCTGGATTGATGTTATTGCACGCCTCACCGATGCCCTGAAGGAGGGTGGCACGTTTATGAGGATAGCAATCGTACATCTTCCACCTGTATTGTAATCGTGTATTGTATATTACTGTATTGTGTTGTACTTCTGTATTGTGGTGGTCCTGTATGTGGCTCAGTTCATAAGAGCATGGCATTAGTGACACTAGAGTTGTGGGTTCAATTCCCGCTGGGGTCACATACCAAAATACATTGACTGTTGCCACTTTGGATTAAAGCATTTGCTATATAATAATAATTTGAGGGGAGCTTATATTTGTCCTGTTACACATAGTCTCTAATGGAAATGTGTTTTTTGCATATCCCAACTCCCCCTGAGATACCCGCAGGGAGTGGGGTCACAGCCAGGGTCACCATTGTACATCACCTCTGGAGCAATTAGGGTTAAGTGTGAGCTAGAAACACAAGCATTTTGCTGCACCTGGTGTAACATGCTAAAATGTGTACGCGACCAATTCACTTTGATTGAATAAATCAATTCAGATTTTTTTCCAAATTTACTGTGATGTAAAATCATTAGTCATCATCATGGTAGTACATTCAAGTATATATTATACTATTTATGTTTCTACTTTAGAGACATACATTTTCATTATCTGTTGTTGTTCTCTAAATCTGTAGCAGACAAACCAGTACTCATGTCAAATCTATAGGTTTACCAAACATTTAAGTGATCATCAATTAAGAGCAGTCCCCCCCCCCCCCTTATTTCCTGCAATTCAAATAATTTTGTCATGGGGTGCAGATAACATTTTACAGTTTTAAAGCAATTTTTCTTGCAATTCTATACATTTTGCCATGTCTAATATTTTGCATTGACCCGAACATTACAACAAAATCTATGGGCTCTAAAACATAGCTAAAAATCATTAGTGGACATGGACTAGTTAATATGGACATTTATGACAAGTTAAAGATAGCTCTTTAAGCTATGCAATGACTGACATGACAAGAGGAAAACGGATGATGCGCGACCCAATTTCGAAATTGCACCTTGTACATTCTACCATTACAACGTTCAGGAGTAAGTTGAGTTCCTTTAAAAACAGAAGGGAAAAATAGCACTATGAAGCGTAGAGCCAGAGCTCTGACGTCACATATAGCATGTTACTGTACAGTCACTGCTTTCCAATTTAGGCGCTTATCAGTGTCCAAATCGGCTATTTTGAACCTGGATCCAGGTAAAGTATGAAGAGCCACATAGTAGCAAACGTATTTTAACAAAAAAGAAGAGAATCATATCAAAAGTAATGGAAGGCGTTGCATTGTGAAAGGTACTTACTTTATATGAACATGTATAGCATTGTGAAACATGTACAGTTGAAGTCGGAAGTTTACATACACCTTAGCCAATTGTTTTTCACAATTCCTGACATTTAATCCTAGTAAAAATTCCCTGTCTCAGGTCAGTTAGGATCACCACTTTATTTTAAGAATGTGAAATGTCAGAATGATGGTAGAGATAATTATTTATTTCAGCTTTTATTTCTTTCATCACATTCCCAGTGGGTCAGAAGTTTACATACACTCAATTAGTATTTGGTAGCACTGCCTTGAAATTGTTTAACTTGGGTCAAATGTTTCAGGTAGCATTCCACAAGCTTCCCACAATAAGTTGGGTGAATGTTGGCCCATTCCTCCTGACAGAGCTGGTGTAACTGAGTCAGGTTTGTAGGCCTCCTTGCTCGCAAACGCTTTTTCAGTTCTGCCCACAAATTTTAAATAGGATTGAGGTCAGGACTTTGTGATGGCCACTCCAATACCTTGACTTTGTTGTCCTTATACCATTATGCCAATACTTTGAAAGTATGCTTGGGGTCATTGTCCATCTGGAAGACCAATTTGCGAACCAAGCTTTAACTTCCTGACTGATGTCTTGATATGTTGCTTCAATATATTCCCATCATTTTCCTACCTCATGATGCCATCTATTTTGTGAAGTGCACCAGTCCTTCCTGCAGCAAAGTACCCCACAACATTATGCTGCTACCCCAGTGCTTCACGGTTGGGATGGTGTTCTTCGGCTTGCAAGCATCCCCCTTTTTCCTCCAAACATAACGATGGTCATTATGGCCAAACAGTTCTATTTTTGTTTCATCAGACCAGAAGACATTTCTCAAAAAAGTACGATCTTTGTCCCCATGTGCATTTGCAAACAGTAGTCTGTCTGGCTTTTTTATGGCGGTTTTGGAGCAGTGGCTTCTTCCTTGCTGAGCGGCCTTTCAGGTTATGTTGATATAGGACTCGTTTTACTGTGGATATAGATACTTTTGTACCTGTTTCCTCTAACATCTTCACAAGGTCATTTGCTGTTGTTCTGGGATTGATTTGCACTTTTCACACCAAAGTACTGTACATTCATCTCTAGGAGACAGAACACGTCTCCTTCCTGAGCGGTATGATGGCTGTGTGGTCCCATGGTGTTTATACTTGCATACTATTGTTTGTACAGATGAACGTGGTACCTTCAGGCGTTTGGAAATAGCTCCCAATGATGAACCAGACTTGTGGAGGTCTACGATTTTATTTCTGAGGTCTTGGCTATTTTCTTTTGATTTTCCCATGATGTCAAGCAAAGAGGCACTGAGTTTGAACTTAGGCCTTGAAATACATCCACAGGTACACCTCCAATTGACTCAAATTACGTCAATTAGCCTATCAGAAGCTTCTAAAGCCATGAATTTTCCAAGCTGTTTAAAGGCACAGTCAACTTAGTGTTTGTAAACTTCTGACCCACTGGAGTTGTGATATGCACAAAGTAGATGTCCTAAGTGACTTGCCAAAACTATAGTTTGTTAACAAGAAATTTGTGGAGTGGTTGAAAAACAAGTTTTAACGTCTCCAACCTAAGTGTATGTAAACTTTCGACTTCAACTGTATTTCTAGATGAAACACCAATTAAGATTGGTGAAAAAGTGACTGTAGGATTTTGTGTGTTGTACTTGTGCCTTGAGTTTGAAACAACTGCCTTTTTGATGAAAAAAAAAACTGCCTGTTTTGAGTTTTGTGATAAAAGTTATGGAAATGAACCATATACTTGTGAAAATTTCACCAAAGCAATAAAAAAATCTGTAAAAACAACAGCCAATTTACAACATTAGTAAATAACATACCAATGGGCTAAGTTACTCCTTTCTTTGTGGCATAGGCCTGTGGATTTGGTTTGAGATGATATACATTAGTCGTGTTATTGTGATGATCCTAAAATGTGCTTTGATATGGTATAGACAGGATTTTGGCGGAATAGCGTCATTTATCTGCAGGACAGGTGTGCCATTGTGCAGGTTTGATTGGATTGGCCACAGAAAGGCAGTGCTGGATGCTGAGTCACTCCTGTCCTGTTGCTCCGTGGCTCAGTAGCTCTTTGGTAGATCAAATGGTAGCCTAGAGCAGATACGTTCACAGGAACGTTTAGCTGTAGGACAATATGTGATGATGAGGGCAGTTGTTAATAGTTGTTGTGAGGTTGAGTCTGATGTTGTTGGCAGTCCTCCCCCATCACCCCTGGAGGGACACGTGTGTCTGTCTGTCTCTCTGTTTGTCTGTCTATGGTTCCCTCCAGCTAGCTCTTTACTCTGAATTATAGCAATTAAAAACCCACCACATGAGAGAGAGCAGAGAGAGTGATCATGAATATGCAACACTAACTGAACGCCGTCCGGGGCGACCTCTCTTAGAGTTCTGAGGTCTACTTTCTCCATGTCATTGGGACGCACAAAGACCAGTTGACAGCGTTTCCCTCCCGTTTTGTGCATGTGGCGCTCCCCGAACGGGTTGGTGAACTTTGATGACCTCCCAGAGTTAGAGGAAACTTTTTGTCCATCGTGGCTTTGGCAGCCTGCCTCGCTGGCCGTGCCAAGTGAACTCCTGCCTACCGCACCCCTATTGGGGGTCGAGGGGGAGGAAGCTGGGTGGACATTTCTAGACCTAGATGACCAAGAGGAAGAGGGCAAATATTTAGCCCTGCCACTGGATCAGGCCATGTACCCCCTGTCTCTCCCCTGGTGCTCCTCACTCTGTATTCAGAGTCACGGATCTCATTTCTGGGGGTAATATTTCAAGCGGGCCACAGATGTGGAATTAAATTGAAGACCTGGCTTGGAATGGGGCAGAGGGTAGGTTGAAAGGGCAGGCTAGGAGAGTGGGAAGGGAAAGGTTGTGCTTATATAATGGTTAGGGGGTTTTGGTGAAGTGATTTCTGCAAATGTCACCCACATTGTATGGTCCAGAAAGGGTGAAGGGTGACCATTTTCCACACTCATTGTTATACTTTAATGGTTAGGAGGGTTTGAGCACCCGCAGTAGCCAGAGATCAAAATATGGTGCAACATGTACGGTTTTATTTACAGTGCAGCCCCTGATAGTGCCAATATTTAGGTATAAGAAGCTTTGATGAATGCATCCAAAGTTCCACATTGCACAAAAATGACAAAAGAGACAAAATGTCAGGTTGACCAAAACGTCAGTCGTCCACTGGACACAAAACACCTATAGGGATAGACAGACAAGTCCCTCATCTGAGTATGACTGGAGAAAACTACACATCGCCACACTCATCAGTTCAGTCTACGGACGCAACAAAAACTGTTGACATTCTGTAATGTCTCTCTGATTTACCACGAACACGTTTGTCCGTGAACACACACAAGCCGACTCATTACAACGGTGATTGTCTTTGCACAGTGGATTGCTAAATGCATTTTGCTTACGTCGTGCTTTCTTCTCAAGAAGACAGCAGCTAACAGACTCAGAGGCAACAGGGTCACGGTGACATCTCACCGGCTCCGCAGTTGCTTGCACACACGTGCAAATGTTTACCCTGATGTGTTGCACATCCTACGGCTGTGCTCTGCCACGGGGGGCCCTACATCTGCCTTAAGGTCTTAAGATTTCCATAATCGGAGTCTGAATATGTTTCCTCGTGGATGAGAAGACGGTCGAGTAGGAAACGCCTCCCGAAGAAGCTAGACAAATACAGAAGATATGCGCTATGATGGTTCCATTTTCATTCGTAACAAGCTGCTATCTTCATCCAGGGCTATACAGGGACCAGACGACCCTTCGACCTTCACCCTCTAACCTCTCCCAGCTAGACAGAACAGGAGAGCCCAAGGTTAAAGAGGGAGTTGGAAGAGAAGCAGGTGGGATTGATGTAGCTTCTGTCTACAGTTCCACTGGGTGAGTGTTAGTGCATGCTGCAGTGCATTGTCTGTCTGAGTCTGGCCCGTCGGTCACGTCTGCTCCCGGGCTCAGTCAACCCTGCACTACTGGTGGCCGTCACACACACACAGCGCTGCGCAGTCTCACACCACCTGTGCTGTCTGTGACGTTTCATCTGAGCTGACCTGTCTGTACAGCCTCACTACTTCCTCGTCAACCTCTGCACTTAGCCGTTGAGAGGAGGGTTTGCTCTCCGGTGAGGGGAAGTTAATCTCTCTCTCTGAGTTTTAATAGTGGAGCATTTATCAAAGACGATTACATTCATCAACCCTGACCTCACCGTGGGAAAACCTTTTTTAGCCCCTACAGTGTTCCGTTTTTAAAGCCAATACTTGCTTTGTGCAAGGCCTGATATTTACTTGAAGATCGTCTTGCTTTATGTACTCTCTGTGGGTGAGTGAATGTGTGTCTGCCTACCAGACCTTTCTCCTAGACCGCTGTTGCCTTTACATTTGTAGTTTTACAGCCTAGTTTTGTCGTCTAACTTCAAACGTTTGGCATTAACGACGGAGGTCACGGTTGTCTCAATTACTGCTTATTAGTTCCGATACCAACTGGTGACAAATGTTATCAGGCAAAACATCTTGTGTTTCTCTCCTCCCACCTCCTTGTGGTTAATTACCCCCTCAGGACGTACTGTCATATGGACTGGTATCTATCGATGGCAGACAGCCCAGGCCCAGCAGTTATTAGAACTTCACACTCGAGTTGAGGAACACAAAGTTCAGGGGACATGTCCACTTCGATTGGTTAATTTGATTTGAGTGGAGCCCATCGACATGGCGGGAGGGCGGCAGGAGACGATGATGTATTTATTTATAGTCGGCTAGGCTGGCTGGGGTGAGTAAGTTCTCCAGACAGAACAGGTTTGGTTCTTAATACATGCATTTCTAATGGAACACAGCCTTGTGAGGCTGGTGGTGGAGGAGAGTCACAGTGTGCGGGTGTGTGGCTGATATGCCTGTGTATCTCTCACCTCCTGGCCTCATGAGTGAGTGACAGAGTCACAGGCCACTACAGTCTGTCTGGCTTTTTTGTTCCCTTCACAATAGCTCTGTCTTGTCAGATATAGATACGCTTCCTGTCTGTCACTTTAGCACTGATATTTCCCTTCTTTTGTTTAAATGGCTAATATACCGTAGTGTTTCCATCGCCTGTGCACTCGCTTGGGCATAGGTGTGTAAGTCTGTATGTGGCCTGTGAATTTGCTTTAGAGTGCATGCCTGTGTGTGTGTTGAGATAGTGATCTGCTGACGGCTAGGCTAGTCCCTCTGATGCCCCTCTGTCTCCATAACACTACCCCTGACACGCGCTGTATCACCCACAGAGAGAGATAGAGATCTGATCCGGCCTCTCTGCAGCCTGCTACCCCGCTGTCTGCTCCATAATAGAGCGGTCCTTTAAAAGGGCTTTAGCACTAAACCCCACTCCCACCTTTATCTCTCCCCCCCTCTCTCTTTCTCACTCTCTCTCTTTCACTCTGTCTCTTCTCTCTCCTCCTCTACCTCTCTCTCCCTCGCTCTCCTCTCTCCCCCATTCTCTCTCTCTCTCTCTGTCTTTCTCTCCCCGCCCTTCTCTCTTGCTCCCCGCCGTTCTCTCTCTCTCTCTCTCTCTCTCTCTCTAGCTCTCTTTCTTTCTCTCTCTCTCTCTCTCCCCCCCGCCCTTCTCTCTCTCTCTCTCTCTAGCTCTCTTTCTTTCTCTCTCTCTCTCTCTCTCTCTCTCTCTCTCTCTCTCTCTCTCTCTCTCTCTCTCTCTCTCTCTCTCTCTCTCTCTCTCTCTCTCTCTCTCCCCCCGCCCTTCTCTCTCTCTCTCGCACTCTTTCTTTCTCTCTCTCTCCTTTCTTGGCTGCTATTGCACATGGAGGCAATTTGCCTCAAGTGTCCACAGCTTTGTTCCTCTCATCCCTACATTGGAGTCTTCCATCCGTTAATTTTTCACATGGCATTACCCCACAGCGCTCGTATTAATCATGCTTTTTCCAATCGTTCCAGTGTTCAAACCTTTCTTCCCAGCCAATTAAATCCCATGATATATATCTGTGGAAATAGGGGAGACTAGGAAATAAGCAGCGTCTCTACGTTCCTCCGCTCCGCCTCCCGGTTTGTCTCCTCAAGGCCTGGGTCTCTTCTATTGGTGGGAGATAATCAGCAGCTCTCACACCAATGGAACGGAAAGAGAAAATAGAAAAGGATGCGAGAGCGAAAGAGAAAGAGAGATTTACTCCCTCCTATCCTCCTGCCTGTCGGGGAGCACTGCGAGTAGCAGCAGCAAAAGCATGCAGGGGAATTATCTTGGCAGCGACACTAATGAGTCGACGGTTGTTGCTTCCTAAACTGATTTCCTTAATCCGCCACTTGTTCCACACTCTGTAAAGACGGGGGCTTGTTTTTGTTATCTGGGAGGTCCCTCCAACCCCTTCCACCCACCACCCACTAACACACACCACCCACCAGCGTTAACACCTCTCCCCTCTACCCCCCCCCCCCCCCACTCAGTCAGCTGCGTCCTAATTAGTCAGAATTAAGACGAATGCCTGGGCCTCCCACGATCAATTGGTATCGAGCGGACCTCCTTCTGCCCCTGCCCAGGGGGCTCTCGCGGCCGGCAGATCGTTTATATCAATCGCTTTTGTTTTCTTTTCTTCTCCCCTTCCCCCAGCCCACTCCATCTCGCCATCTCGCAAGCTAGTAGCAGTGAAAGGCTCTTTGTATGGGATGGAGGGGTGGAGGGCAGGAGGGAGGGTGGGGTGGAGGGTAGGAGGGAGGGCGGGGGGAGAAGGACAACGGCAGGAGAGTAAGTGGCGTTGCCTACGACGTTAACTTCTAGAGTTGTATCGACGTTGCTGAAACCAAGTGGAGACCTGGGGTTAACGGAGAGAGTGATGGTGTATGTATGAGAGGTGTGTGTGTGTGTGTGTGTTTGTGTGTGTGTGTCTTTGTGAGGTGTATGTATGAGAGGTGTGTGTGTGTGTGTGTGTTTGTGTGTGTGTGTGTGTGTGTGTGTGTGTGTGTGTGTGTGTGTGTGTGTGTGTGTAGGCCTTTGTTTTGTGCGTGTGTGAAAAGCAAGGCTAAACTGACCAGTCCCTTTCGACGCTGCCTCCTCCGATGTTGTACTAACAAGCTCACCCTTTCGAAGCGGAATCCCCCCTGCCCTTTAGTGCCTGCAGCGCGCCTGACTGAGAGGGGGGGGGGGGGGGGGGGGGGGCGTGGACAGAGTGTGGAACAAGGGCTCCCGAATGGCGCAGCGGTCTAAAGCCACTGCATTTCAGTGCAAGAGGCGTCACTGCAATCCAGACTGCATCATATCTGGCCGTGATTGGGTGTCCCATAGGGCAGCGTACAATTGGCCCAGTATCGTCCGGGTTTGGCCGTCATTGTAAATACGAATTTGTTCTTAACTGACTTGCCTAGTTAAATAAAGGTTAAATAAAAAAAATAAAAAAGTGAATTGTTGCCCCCTTCTCTCCTCTCACTTCCTTGTCATTTGTCTGTGTGAAACAAGGCCGTACGTTCTCCATACACATTTATCGATTCAGCTCCTCTGGACATTCTCTCAACAAGGGTACCAGGGCCTCCTCTCTCTACCCCTCCTATTCCCTCTCCACCCTTCACACACCATCCCCCTCTACCACATCGAGCTCCACTCTGTGTCCGCATTGTGTGGCCAGCCAAGAGATCTTAGACAAAAATGAAAAAGAAAAATGATGGGAGTGAAAAGAGCATTTATATCCATACAGTAGGAGTGCAAATTGATTGCTCTTTTTTTCCCAAATAGCCTACAGTACTGCAGTGTGTCCTCTGCATGGGTCCCTAGATCCCTTTGACTTCCTTTACTTTCATCTGCATAGCACATTCTAGGCCTGTGTGGTGGTGTGCGTGGAGAGCATGGTGCATTGTCTACCCTGGGGACAGGCTTAAGACTCTCAGGTTAGGCTTTAGCCGCTTCTCCATGAGACGCTTGGTGTGCAGGTCTGCTGGATTAGCCATGCTGTGGCGAGCTTTAGGCTAGCTTGCGTTAGCCATGCCGCTGATAACACTATGCCAAGCTTGGACTTTAGGCAAGGTATTTTGGCCATGCTGGGTGTAGTTGGAGACTGGACCAAGGTCATCCATTGCCATACAGTGCATCAGAAGGAGGTTGTGTATGATACAGTTGGAATGCAGACCTGATGAATTAACTATTGCTTGGACTTGGCTGGGCCTTCGTATGCTGCTAAACTACAGTAAGACAGACCTTGGGCTCTCCTTTTCGCTCAGGCTTGTTGACTGTGGCAGGACCAGATGATCTCTCTCCCTCTCGCTCTCCCTCTCTCCGTCTCCTCTCTCCCTCCCTCTGCCTCTCTCTCTCTCTCTCCCCCTCTCTCTCTCTCTCTCTCTCTCTCTCTCTCTCTCTCTCTCTCTCTCTCCGTCTCTCCGTCTCTCCTCTCTCTCTCTCTCTCTCCCTCTCTCCGTCTCCTCTCTCCCTCCCTCTGCCTCTCTCTCTCTCTCTCTCTCTCTCTCTCTCTCTCTCTCTCTCTATGTAAGTGTGTATTTTGAGTTGAGAGGAAGAGGAGTGTTTTTGTGTGTGAGCTCCCTGCTCTTTCTGCCCTGTCCCTAAGGCTGAGGCTGTTCTGGCATAGTGACTGTCCTCCTCTCTTTCTCTCTCTCTCTGTGCCACCTGCTATTTAGTGACGAGGCCTGCCCTTTCCAACCCCCAAGACATGGGCCCTACGCAGCATGCACTAGACAAACCCCATCTGCACAACCAACTATCTCTCCATACTCTGTTTCCCTGCACTCAAAATATGGGTGGAGGGAGACTGGTGATTGAGAGAGAGAGAGAGAGAGAGCTTAAATGTGTGTGTGTGTGTGTGTGTGAGTGTGTGTGTGTGTGTGTGTGTGTGTGTGTGTGTGTGTGTGTGTGTGTGTGTGTGTGTGTGTGTGTGTGTGTGTGTGTGTGTGTGTGTGTGTGTGTGTGTGTGTGTGTGTGTGTGTGTGTGCTATGTGGACATGTGGAGAGCGGCATGGGCCGACTCTGGGCCGACTCTGGGCCGACTCTGGGCCTCTCTGGCAAAGATGAGACCGAGACAGTGCCAGTCTGTTGTCATGCCAGCCACGTTGTCATGTCTCCTTCTCTCTCAAACATACACACTGTTCCATAGCGTCTCAATCTCTCTTGACCTTGTCTTCAGTTATAGCACACAAACAACCACAAGTGTAAACTCAGCAAAAAAAGAAAAGTCCCTTTTTCAGGACCCTGTCTTTCAAAGATAACTCATAAAAATTAAAATGACTTTACAGATCTTCATTGTAAAGGGTTTTAACACTGTTTCCCATGCTTGTTCAATGAACCATAAACAATTAATGAACATGCACCTGTGGAACGGTCATTAAGACACTAACAGCTTATTAAAGTAGGTAGGTAGGTAGGCAATTAAAGTCACAGTTATGAAAACTTAGGACACTAAAGAGGCCTGTCTACTCACTCTGAAAAACACCAAAAGAAAGATGCACAGGGTCCCTGCTCATCTGCGTGAAAGTGCCTTAGGCATGCTGCAAGGAGGCATGAGGACTGCAGATGTGGCCAGGGCAATAAATTGCAATGTCCGTACTGTGAGACACCTAAGACAGCACTACAGGGAGACAGGATGGACAGCTGATCGTCCTCGCAGTGGCGAATCACGTGTAACAACACCTGCACAGGATCGGTACATCCGAACATCACACCTGCGGGACAGGTACAGGATGGCAATAACAACTTCCCGAGTTACACCAGGAATGCACAATCCCTCCATCAGTGCTCAGACTGTCCTCAATAGGCTGAGAGAGGTTGGACTGAGGGCTTGTAGGCCTGTTGTAAGGCAGGTCCTCACCAGACATCACCGACAACAACGTTGCCTATGGGCATAAACCCACCGTCGCTGGATCAGACAGGACTGGCAAAAGTGCTCTTCACTGATGAGTCACGGTTTTGTCTCACCAGGGGTGATATTCGGATTCACGTTTATCATCGAAGGAATGAGCGTTACACCGAGGCCTGTGCTCTGGAGAGGGATCGATTTGGAGGTGGAGGGTCTGTCATGGTCTGGAGCAGTGTGTCACAAAATCATCGGACTGAGCTTGTTGTCATTGCAGGCAATCTCAGCGCTGTCCGTTAGAAGGAAGACATCAGCCTCCCTCATGTGGTACCCTTCCTGCAGGCTCATCCCGACATGACCCTCTAGCATGACAATGCCACCAGCCATACTGCTCGTTCTGTGTGTGATTTCCTGCAAGACAGGAATGTCAGTGTTCTGCCATGGCCAGCGAAGAGCCCGGATCCCAATCCCATTGAGCACGTCTTGGACCTGTTGGATCGGAGGGTGAGAGCTAGGACCATTCCCCCCAGAAATGTCCGGGAACTTGCAGGTGCCTAGGTGGAAGAGTGGGGTATCATCTCACAGCAATAACTGTCAAATATGGTGCAGTCCATGAGGAGGAGATGCACTGCAGTACTTAATGCAGCTAGTGGCCACACCAGATACTGACTGTTACTTTTGATTTTGCCCCCCCTTTGTTCAGGGACACATTATTCCATTTCTGTTAGTCACATGTCTGTGGAACTTGTTCAGTTTATGTCTCAGTTGTTGAATCTTATGTTCATACAAATATTTACACATGTTAAGTTTGCTGAAAATAAATGTAGTTGACAGTGAGAGGACGTTTATGTACCTTCTGGATAAAGGGGAGGAGATCACAGCAGCTTTTAAAGGATGCATTTCACTATTGGACCACTTTATCGCCTCCTCCCCTTCCCCCTCCCCATCTCTCTCTCTCTCTCTCTCTCTCTCTCTCTCTCTCTCTCTCTCTCTCTCTCTCTCTCTTTCTCCTCTCTCAGCACTTAAGAAAAGAGTATCATTTTAATCCTCGCCCCACCGTGTATGATGGTGACGAAGTGCCATGGTAAATATTAACCAGTGTGTTTTTTTTGTGCCCATTCACCTATATTTCTCCTGATTCTCTGCTCTCTAATGAGTCTCAGAGGAG
Organism: Oncorhynchus mykiss; assembly: GCF_057628025.1. Taxonomy (NCBI): domain Eukaryota; kingdom Metazoa; phylum Chordata; class Actinopteri; order Salmoniformes; family Salmonidae; genus Oncorhynchus; species Oncorhynchus mykiss. The sequence continues at coordinate 46,908,441 of NC_143034.1, forward strand.
TGTCCTATGAGTTCCTTAAATTCAGATTAATTCAGCAGTGAGGTGTGTGTGTGTGTGTTGCGTGTGTGTGTGCTCCGTACGTGTGTGTCTGTGTGTGTGTACCTATTTGAGTATGGGAGTGTGTGTTTCTGATTCTAATTGTTTGTGACGCCGTAGTGAATGTACCATTGGGCGAGAGGGGGAACTGAGGCATGTCTGTTTTATGTTGTGTCCTAAACCCCTGATGCGGCTATAGCATAGCACTACTATAACACTAGCCCCGCATGCGTTTCTTTGAGGGGTATCAGGGGAACGAGACATCGCAGTAGCCTGTGAGGAACTTATTGGATGCTGATGAAGCGGAGAGCAGGAGCTGTGGGGAGAGACTAATTTTCATACTTGGCCCAAGCCTTGGCATTCTTCAACAGCTTGGCATGTCATGCTAGCCAGCCGCCATAAATGGCCCCCTTGGGAGGCCCAATGGTACAGGTCATGGGTGGGCTGATGAGCCCCTGCCAGGTCTACTGCCCAACCGGGCTGTCACAGATGGCAGAGAGTAGCACTGAGAGTAGCACAGGTCAGATGGCAGAGAGTAACACTGAGAGTAGCACTGAGAGTAGCACAGGTCAGAGGGCAGAGGTCATAGGAGGAAGATGGGGTGAGGGTGCAGAAGGGTATAGACGGGGGGAGAAGCATAGAGATCCACTCATTTATCTTACGTAATAACAAATGGATGTTTTCAGAGGATGTGTGTCTGTTCCAGGAGGAGGAAGATGGTGGAAGATTGGGTGTGTTGAGAGCAAATTGTTATTATTATTTGAATGGGGATACCAGTCCCCGAGGTCAAAGAAAGGTTCACTCAGACTTTTACAGGTCTTGTCAATTCTTACAGCAGAGTAGAGACAGGGTTGCCAATTCAATACAATATCCATTCATAACCCTGTAGTAGCAGAAGAGGAAGTAAGCTAAACTCTGCATGTTTCACACTATGGCACCTATGACCCTGAGAACTGAGCCGTGTGGACAAACAGCATGGCCCCTCCAGAATAACCAGTCAGAATAATTACTGACCAGCACAGTGAGGGAACAAGGTTGAACATCACAGGCACACCACCACCACACACACTCACCCTGGGGTCACTGCAGAGGGCACAGAGAATGTAGGTGTTAAGGGTACTTAGGTAATGAATGGTTAGGGTTTGGATTTAGTGTTCATAATCATAATTTGTGTCGGAGAAATTGTTAAAACAATAGTCCTTATCACAATGAAGAGAATCAAATTGTTAAAACAATAGTCCTTATCACAATGAAGAGAATCAAATTGTTAAAACAATAGTCTTTATTACAATGAAGTGAATCAAATTGTTAAAACAATAGTCTTTATTACAACGAAGAGAATCAAATTGTTAAAACAATAGTCCTCATCACAATGAAGAGAATCAAATTGTTAAAACAATAGTCTTTATTACAATGAAGAGAATCAAATTGTTAAAAACAATAGTCTTTATTACAATGAAGAGAATCAAATTGTTAAAACAATAGTCTTTATTACAATGAAGAGAATCATGTATCATGTATTTGAGGTATTTGATCTGTAATCGCTCTCTGGTCTTTAGCACCAACTGAAAGCTGCTCTATGTTTACTGTAAGCTTATAGGTCATGTGTTCCTTTTGACCTGTGATGTGTTCAAGTCTTAACGCTGGCTTTTACCGTCACAGACCGGCTAATTCCTGAATAATCATTTGTTGTGATGACTCACCAACGCAAACAGACCAATGGCAAGAGATCGAGAGAGAGAGATGTCCCCAGAGGGCTACAGTGGGTGGTGCTGTGTAGGCAGGGTCCTCTGGTGTCAGGAGATTTGTGTGGCTGCTGGGGGAATTGGGAGTGGGCCGGGGTGGGACACCGTCAGGGCAATACCCTTGACGCTGATGTGATTGAGTAGACAGCAGCGACCCTCTCCTCATCTCCTCTCTTTGCCCACATCACTTCCTCCCCTCCACCCTCCTTCCTACACGACAGCACCCAGAGTGAGTGATCATTTAGAAATGAAAAGAGGCTGGTTATTGTACGTAAGCACATCCTAGTAATTTATGCATGATTGCCTGGCGTTCGGAAGCCATTTATCTTCCACTGCCTATCGTTGTCTTTTTAATCTGTTGGCGTCTTGATCCTCTGCAGGTGAATCTATAGCGCTATTAAGAATGCCTGTGTGATAATTGGTCCTGCTCAGATGACAGTGCGACATTGCCGTCGCCATTGCTCAGGGAATGGCACACTCCATTTAAGAATGTTGCAGTTGTGGATTGGAGTGGTCCTCTGACTTTAATGGTCCTGTGACTTTACTGGTCCTGTGACTTTACTGGTCCTGTGACTTTACTGGTCCTGTGACTTTACTGGTCCCCTGACTTTACTGGTCCCCTGACATTACTGGTCCCCTGACTTTACTGGTCCTCTAACATTACTGGTCCCCTGACATTACTGGTCCCCTGACTTTATTGGTCCTCTAACATTACTGGTCCTCTGACATTACTGGTCCCCTGACATTACTGGTCCCCTGACATTACTGGTCCCCTGACTTTACTGGTCCTCTAACATTACTGGTCCTCTGACTTTACTGGTCCCCTGACATTACTGGTCCTGTGACTTTTCTGGTCCTGTGACTTTACTGGTCCTCTGACTTTACTGGCCCTGTGACTTTACTGGTCCTGTGACTTTACTGGTCCTCTGACATTACTGGTCCTCTGACTTTATTGGTCCTGTGACTTTACTGGTCCTGTGACTTTACTGGTCCTCTGACATTACTGGTCCTCTGACTTTATTGGTCCTGTGACTTTACTGGTCCTGTGACTTTACTGGTCCTGTGACTTTACTGGTCCTCTAACATTACTGATCCACTGACATTACTGGTCCCCTGACTTTACTGGTCCTCTAACATTACTGGTCCTCTGACATTACTGGTCCCCTGACATTACTGGTCCCCTGACAATACTGGTCCCCTGACTTTACTGGTCCTCTAACATTACTGGTCCTCTGAATTTACTGGTCCTCTAACATTACTGGTCCTCTGAATTTACTGGTCCCCTGACATTACTGGTCCTGTGACTTTACTGGTCCTGTGACATTACTGGTCCTGTGACTTTTCTGGTCCTGTGACTTTACTGGTCCCCTGACTTTACTGGTCCTGTGACTTTACTGGTCCTGTGACTTTACTGGTCCTCTGACATTACTGGTCCTCTGACTTTATTGGTCCTGTGACTTTACTGGTCCTGTGACTTTACTGGTCTTGTGACTTTACTGGTCCTCTGACTTTACTGGTCCTGTGACTTTACTGGTCCTGTGACTTTACTGGTCCTCTGACTTTACTGGTCCTCTGACTTTACTGGTCCTCTGACTTCACTGGTCCTCTGACGTTACTGGTCCTCTCACTTTACTGGCCCTGACATTACTGATCCCCTGACATTACTGGTCCTTTGACTTTACTGGTCCTCTGACTTTACTGGTCGTGTGATTTTACTGGTCCTCTGACATTACTGGTCCTCTGACTTTACTGGTCCTGTGACATTACTGGTCCTCTGACTTTACTGGTCCTGTGACATTACTGGTCCTCTGACTTTACTGGTCCTGTGACATTACTGGTCCTGTGACATTACTGGTCCCCTGACTTTACTGGTCCCCTGACTTTACTGATCCTCTGACATTACTGGTCCTCTGACTTTACTGGTCCTCTGACATTACTGGTCCTCTGACTTTACTGGTCCTCTGACATGACTGGTCCTCTGACTTTACTGGTCCCCTGACATTACTGGTCCTCTGACTTTACTGGTCCTCTGACATTACTGGTCCTGTGACTTTACTGGTCCTGTGACTTTACTGGTCCTGTGACTTTACTGGTCCCCTGACATTACTGGACCTGTGACTTTACTGGTCCCCTGACATCACTGGTCCTCTGACAGTACTAGACCTGTGACTTTACTGGTCCACTGACTTTACTGGTCCGGTGACTTTACTGGTCCACTGACTTTACTGGTCCTGTTATTTTACTGGTCCCCTGACATTAATGGTCCTCTGACTTTACTGGTCCCCTGACATTACTGGTCCTCTGACATTACTGGTCCTCTGACTTTACTGGTCCTGTGACATTACTGGTCCTCTGACTTTACTGGTCCTGTGACATTACTGGTCCTGTGACATTACTGGTCCCCTGACTTTACTGGTCCCCTGACTTTACTGGTCCTCTGACATTACTGGTCCTCTGACTTTACTGGTCCTCTGACATTACTGGTCCCCTGTCATTACTGGTCCTCTGGCTTTACTGGTCCCTTGACATTACTGGTCCCCTGACATTACTGGTTCTGTTGCTTTTTCTGGTCCTGTGACTTTACTGGTCCTCTGACTTTACTGGTCGTGTGATTTTACTGGTCCTCTGACATTACTGGTCCTCTGACTTTACTGGTCCTGTGACATTACTGGTCCCCTGACTTTACTGGTCCCCTGACTTTACTGATCCTCTGACATTACTGGTCCTCTGACTTTACTGGTCCTCTGACATTACTGGTCCTCTGACTTTACTGGTCCTCTGACATGACTGGTCCTCTGACTTTACTGGTCCCCTGACATTACTGGTCCTCTGACTTTACTGGTCCTCTGACATTACTGGTCCTGTGACTTTACTGGTCCTGTGACTTTACTGGTCCTGTGACTTTACAGGTCCCCTGACATTACTGGACCTGTGACTTTACTGGTCCCCTGACATCACTGGTCCTCTGACAGTACTAGACCTGTGACTTTACTGGTCCACTGACTTTACTGGTCCGGTGACTTTACTGGTCCACTGACTTTACTGGTCCTGTGATTTTACTGGTCCCCTGACATTAATGGTCCTCTGACTTTACTGGTCCCCTGACATTACTGGTCCTCTGACATTACTGGTCCTCTGACTTTACTGGTCCTTTGACATTACTGGTCCTCTGACTTTACTGGTCCTGTGACATTACTGGTCCTGTGACATTACTGGTCCCCTGACTTTACTGGTCCCCTGACTTTACTGATCCTCTGACATTACTGGTCCTCTGACTTTACTGGTCCTCTGACATTACTGGTCCTCTGACTTTACTGGTCCTCTGACATGACTGGTCCTCTGACTTTACTGGTCCCCTGACATTACTGGTCCTCTGACTTTACTGGTCCTCTGACATTACTGGTCCTGTGACTTTACTGGTCCTGTGACTTTACTGGGCCTGTGACTTTACTGGTCCCCTGACATTACTGGACCTGTGACTTTACTGGTCCCCTGACATCACTGGTCCTCTGACAGTACTAAACCTGTGACTTTACTGGTCCACTGACTTTACTGGTCCGGTGACTTTACTGGTCCACTGACTTTACTGGCCCTGTGATTTTACTGGTCCCCTGACATTACTGGTCCTGTGACTTTTCTGGTCCTGTGACTTTACTGGTCCTCTGACTTTACTGGCCCTGTGACTTTACTGGTCCTGTGACTTTACTGGTCCTCTGACATTACTGGTCCTCTGACTTTATTGGTCCTGTGACTTTACTGGTCCTGTGACTTTACTGGTCCTCTGACATTACTGGTCCTCTGACTTTATTGGTCCTGTGACTTTACTGGTCCTGTGACTTTACTGGTACTGTGACTTTACTGGTCCTCTAACATTACTGATCCACTGACATTACTGGTCCCCTGACTTTACTGGTCCTCTAACATTACTGGTCCTCTGACATTACTGGTCCCCTGACATTACTGGTCCCCTGACAATACTGGTCCCCTGACTTTACTGGTCCTCTAAATTACTGGTCCTCTGAATTTACTGGTCCCCTGACATTACTGGTCCTGTGACTTTACTGGTCCTGTGACATTACTGGTCCTGTGACTTTTCTGGTCCTGTGACTTTACTGGTCCCCTGACTTTACTGGTCCTGTGACTTTACTGGTCCTGTGACTTTACTGGTCCTCTGACATTACTGGTCCTCTGACTTTATTGGTCCTGTGACTTTACTGGTCCTGTGACTTTACTGGTCTTGTGACTTTACTGGTCCTCTGACTTTACTGGTCCTGTGACTTTACTGGTCCTGTGACTTTACTGGTCCTGTGACTTTACTGGTCCTCTGACTTTACTGGTCCTCTGACTTTACTGGTCCTGTGATTTTACTGGTCCTCTGACTTTACTGGTCCTCTGACTTCACTGGTCCTCTGACGTTACTGGTCCTCTCACTTTACTGGCCCTGACATTACTGATCCCCTGACATTACTGGTCCTTTGACTTTACTGGTCCTCTGACTTTACTGGTCGTGTGATTTTACTGGTCCTCTGACATTACTGGTCCTCTGACTTTACTGGTCCTGTGACATTACTGGTCCTCTGACTTTACTGGTCCTGTGACATTACTGGTCCTCTGACTTTACTGGTCCTGTGACATTACTGGTCCTGTGACATTACTGGTCCCCTGACTTTACTGGTCCCCTGACTTTACTGATCCTCTGACATTACTGGTCCTCTGACTTTACTGGTCCTCTGACATTACTGGTCCTCTGACTTTACTGGTCCTCTGACATGACTGGTCCTCTGACTTTACTGGTCCTCTGACTTCACTGGTCCTCTGACGTTACTGGTCCTCTCACTTTACTGGCCCTGACATTACTGATCCCCTGACATTACTGGTCCTTTGACTTTACTGGTCCTCTGACTTTACTGGTCGTGTGATTTTACTGGTCCTCTGACATTACTGGTCCTCTGACTTTACTGGTCCTGTGACATTACTGGTCCTCTGACTTTACTGGTCCTGTGACATTACTGGTCCTCTGACTTTACTGGTCCTGTGACATTACTGGTCCTGTGACATTACTGGTCCCCTGACTTTACTGGTCCCCTGACTTTACTGATCCTCTGACATTACTGGTCCTCTGACTTTACTGGTCCTCTGACTTTACTGGTCCTCTGACTTTACTGGTCCTGTGATTTTACTGGTCCTCTGACTTTACTGGTCCTCTGACTTCACTGGTCCTCTGACGTTACTGGTCCTCTCACTTTACTGGCCCTGACATTACTGATCCCCTGACATTACTGGTCCTTTGACTTTACTGGTCCTCTGACTTTACTGGTCGTGTGATTTTACTGGTCCTCTGACATTACTGGTCCTCTGACTTTACTGGTCCTGTGACATTACTGGTCCTCTGACTTTACTGGTCCTGTGACATTACTGGTCCTCTGACTTTACTGGTCCTGTGACATTACTGGTCCTGTGACATTACTGGTCCCCTGACTTTACTGGTCCCCTGACTTTACTGGTCCCCTGACATTACTGGACCTGTGACTTTACTGTTCCCCTGACATCACTGGTCCTCTGACAGTACTAGACCTGTGACTTTACTGGTCCACTGACTTTACTGGTCCGGTGACTTTACTGGTCCACTGACTTTACTGGTCCTGTGATTTTACTGGTCCCCTGACATTAATGGTCCTCTGACTTTACTGGTCCTTTGACATTACTGGTCCTCTGACTTTACTGGTCCTGTGACATTACTGGTCCTGTGACATTACTGGTCCCCTGACTTTACTGGTCCCCTGACTTTACTGATCCTCTGACATTACTGGTCCTCTGACTTTACTGGTCCTGTGACTTTACTGGTCCACTGACTTTACTGGTCCGGTGACTTTACTGGTCCACTGACTTTACTGGTCCTGTTATTTTACTGGTCCCCTGACATTAATGGTCCTCTGACTTTACTGGACCTGTGACTTTACTGTTCCCCTGACATCACTGGTCCTCTGACAGTACTAAACCTGTGACTTTACTGGTCCACTGACTTTACTGGTCCGGTGACTTTACTGGTCCACTGACTTTACTGGCCCTGTGATTTTACTGGTCCCCTGACTTTACTGGTCCCCTGACATTACTGGTCCTGTGATTTTACTGGTCCTCTAACATTACTGGTCCCCTGACATTACTGGTCCTGTGACTTTACTGGTCTTCTGACATTACTGGTCCCCTGACAATACTGGTCCACTGACATTACTGGTCCTCTGACATTACTGGTCCTCGGACATTACTGGTCCTCTGACATTACTGTTCCCCTGACATTCCTGGTCCCCTGACTAAACTGATCCTCTGACTTTACTGGTCCCCTGACATTACTGGTCCTGTGACTTTACTGGTCCTCTGAAATTACTGGTCCTCTGACATTACTGGTCCCCTGACATTACTGGTCCCCTGACAATACTGGTCTTCTGACATTACTGGTCCTCTGACATTACTGGTCCTCGGACATTACTGGTCCCCTGACAATACTGTTCCTCTGACATTACTGGTCCTCTGACATTACTGGTCCCCTGACATTACTGGTCCCCTGACATTACTGGTCCCCTGACTTTTCTGGTCCTCTAACATTAGTGGTCCTCTGACATTCCTGGTCCCCTGACATTACTGGTCCTCTAACATTACTGGTCCCCTGACATTACTGGTCCAGTGACTTTACTGGTCCTCTAACATTACTGGTCCTATGACATTCCTGGTCCCCTGACATTACTGGTCCCCTGACATTACTCTTCCTCTGACATTACTGGTCCCCTGACATTACTGGTCCTCTGACATTACTGGTCCAGTGACTTTACTGGTCCTGTGACTTTACTGGTCATCTGACTTTACTGGTTCTGTGACTTTACTGGTCCTGTGACTTTACTGGTCCTCTAACATTACTGGTCCTCTGACATTACTGGTCCTACGACTTTACTGGTCCCCTGACCTTACTGGTCCTGTGACTTTACTGGTCCTCTGACATTACTGGTCCTGTGACTTTACTGGTCCCCTGACATTACTGGTCCTGTGGCTTTACTGGTCTTGTGACTTTACTGGTCCTCTGACATTACTGGTCATGTGGCTTTGCTGGTCCTGTGGCTTTACTTGTCCCCTGACTCTACTGGTCCCCTGACATTACTGGTCCTCTGGCTTTTCTGGTCCTGTGATTTTACTGGTCCCCTGATATTACTGGTCCTGTGACTTTACTGGTACCCTGACATTACTGGTCCTGTGCCTTTACTGGTCCCCTGACATTACTGGTCCCCTGTCATTACTGGTCCTCTGGCTTTACTGGTCCCTTGACATTACTGGTCCCCTGACATTACTGGTTCTGTTGCTTTTTCTGGTCCTGTGACTTTACTGGTCCTCTGACTTTACTGGTCGTGTGATTTTACTGGTCCTCTGACATTACTGGTCCTCTGACTTTACTGGTCCTGTGACATTACTGGTCCCCTGACTTTACTGGTCCCCTGACTTTACTGATCCTCTGACATTACTGGTCCTCTGACTTTACTGGTCCTCTGACATTACTGGTCCTCTGACTTTACTGGTCCTCTGACATGACTGGTCCTCTGACTTTACTGGTCCCCTTACATTACTGGTCCTCTGACTTTACTGGTCCTCTGACATTACTGGTCCCCTGACATTACTGGTCCCCTGACTTTGCTGGTCCTGTGACTTTACTGGTCCTCTGACTTTACTGGTCGTGTGATTTTACTGGTCCTCTGACATTACTGGTCCTCTGACTTTACTGGTCCTGTGACATTACTGGTCCCCTGACTTTACTGGTCCCCTGACTTTACTGATCCTCTGACATTACTGGTCCTCTGACTTTACTGGTCCTCTGACATTACTGGTCCTCTGACTTTACTGGTCCTCTGACATGACTGGTCCTCTGACTTTACTGGTCCCCTTACATTACTGGTCCTCTGACTTTACTTGTCCTCTAACATTAGTGGTCCTCTGACATTCCTGGTCCCCTGACATTACTGGTCCTCTAACATTACTGGTCCCCTGACAGTACTGGTCCAGTGACTTTACTGATCCCCTAACATTACTGGTCCTCTGACATTCCTGGTCCCCTGACATCACTGGTCCCCTGACTTTACTGGTCCTCTAACATTACTGGTCCTCTGACATTCCTGGTCCCCTGACATTACTGGTCCTCTAACATTACTGGTCCCCTGACATTACTGGTCCAGTGACTTTACTGGTCCTCTAACATTACTGGTCCTATGACATTCCTGGTCCCCTGACATTACTGGTCCCCTGACATTACTCTTCCTCTGACATTACTGGTCCCCTGACATTACTGGTCCTCTGACATTACTGGTCCAGTGACTTTACTGGTCCTGTGACTTTACTGGTCATCTGACTTTACTGGTTCTGTGACTTTACTGGTCCTGTGACTTTACTGGTCCTCTAACATTACTGGTCCTCTGACATTACTGGTCCTACGACTTTACTGGTCCCCTGACCTTACTGGTCCTGTGACTTTACTGGTCCTCTGACATTACTGGTCCTGTGACTTTACTGGTCCCCTGACATTACTGGTCCTGTGGCTTTACTGGTCTTGTGACTTTACTGGTCCTCTGACATTACTGGTCATGTGGCTTTGCTGGTCCTGTGGCTTTACTTGTCCCCTGACTCTACTGGTCCCCTGACATTACTGGTCCTCTGGCTTTTCTGGTCCTGTGATTTTACTGGTCCCCTGATATTACTGGTCCTGTGACTTTACTGGTACCCTGACATTACTGGTCCTGTGCCTTTACTGGTCCCCTGACATTACTGGTCCCCTGTCATTACTGGTCCTCTGGCTTTACTGGTCCCTTGACATTACTGGTCCCCTGACATTACTGGTTCTGTTGCTTTTTCTGGCACTGTGACTTTACTGGTCCTCTGACTTTACTGGTCGTGTGATTTTACTGGTCCTCTGACATTACTGGTCCTCTGACTTTACTGGTCCTGTGACATTACTGGTCCCCTGACTTTACTGGTCCCCTAACTTTACTGATCCTCTGACATTACTGGTCCTCTGACTTTACTGGTCCTCTGACATTACTGGTCCTCTGACTTTACTGGTCCTCTGACATGACTGGTCCTCTGACTTTACTGGTCCCCTTACATTACTGGTCCTCTGACTTTACTGGTCCTCTGACATTACTGGTCCCCTGACATTACTGGTCCCCTGACTTTGCTGGTCCTGTGACTTTACTGGTCCTCTGACTTTACTGGTCGTGTGATTTTACTGGTCCTCTGACATTACTGGTCCTCTGACTTTACTGGTCCTGTGACATTACTGGTCCCCTGACTTTACTGGTCCCCTGACTTTACTGATCCTCTGACATTACTGGTCCTCTGACTTTACTGGTCCTCTGACATTACTGGTCCTCTGACTTTACTGGTCCTCTGACATGACTGGTCCTCTGACTTTACTGGTCCCCTTACATTACTGGTCCTCTGACTTTACTGGTCCTCTGACATTACTGGTCCTCTGACATTACTGGTCCTGTGACTTTACTGGTCCTGTGACTTTACTGGTCCTGTGACTTTACTGGTCCCCTGACATTAATGGTCCTCTGACTTTACTGGTCCGGTGACTTTACTGGTCCACTGACTTTACTGGTCCTGTGATTTTACTGGTCCCCTGACATTAATGGTCTTCTGACTTTACTGGTCCCCTGACATTACTGGTCCTGTGACTTTACTGGTCCTCTGACATTACTGGTCCCCTGACATTACTGGTCCTCTGACTTTACTGGTCCCCTGACTTTACTGGTTCTGTGACTTTACTGGTCTTCTGACATTACTGGTCCCCTGACAACACTGGTCTTCTGACATTACTGGTCCTCTGACTTTACTGGTCCCCTGACTTCACTGGTCCGCTGACTTTACTGGTCCCCTGACTTTACTGGTTCTGTGACTTTACTGGTCCTCTAACATTACTGGTCCCCTGACATTACTGGTCCTTTTACTTTACTGGTCTTCTGACATTACTGGTCCCCTGACACTACTGGTCTTCTGACATTACTGGTCCTCTGACATTACTGGTCCTCGGACATTACTGGTCCTCTGACATTACTGTTCCCCTGACATTCCTTGTCCCCTGACTTTACTGGTTCTGTTACTTTACTGGTCCTCTGAAATTACTGGTCCTCTGAAATTACTGGTCCTCTGACATTACTGGTCCCCTGACATTACTGGTCCCCTGACTTTCCTGGTCCGCTAACATTACTGGTCCTCTGACAATCCTGGTCCCCTGACATTACTGGTCCCCTGACTTTGCTGGTCCTGTGACTTTACTGGTCCTCTGACTTTACTGGTCCCCTGACATTATTGGACCTGTGACTTTACTGGTCCCCTGACTTTACTGGTCCCCTGACAGTACAGGACCTGTGACTTTACTGGTCCACTGACTTTACTGGTCCGGTGACTTTACTGGTCCACTGACTTTACTGGTCCTGTGATTTTACTGGTCCCCTGACATTAATGGTCCTCTGACTTTACTGGTCCCCTGACATTACTGGTCCTGTGACTTTACTGGTCCCCTGACATTACTGGTCCCCTGACAATACTGGTCTTCTGACATTACTGGTCCTCTGACATTACTGGTCCTCGGACATTACTGGTCCTCTGACATTACTGTTCCCCTGACATTACTGGTCCCCTGACTTTACTGGTTCTGTGACTTTACTGGTCCTCTGAAATTACTGGTCCTCTGACATTACTGGTCCCCTGACATTACTGGTCCCCTGACATTACTGGTCCCCTGACTTTACTGGTCCTCTAACATTAGTGGTCCCCTGACATTCCTGGTCCCCTGACATTACTGGTCCTCTAACATTACTGGTCCCCTGACAGTACTGGTCCAGTGACTTTACTGGTCCCCTGACATTACTGGTCCCCTGTCATTACTGGTCCTCTGGCTTTACTGGTCCCTTGACATTACTGGTCCTCTGACATTACTGGTTTTGTTGCTTTTTCTGGTCCTGTGACTTTACTGGTCCTGTGACTTTACTGGTCCTGGGACTTTACTGGTCCTGGGACTTTACTGGTCCCGTGACATTACTGGTCCTGTGACTTTACTGGCCCTGTGACTTTACTGGTCCCGTGACATTACTGGTCCTGTGACTTTACTGGTCCTGTGACTTTACTGCTGCACTGGGCCCTTACCACACAGTTGCTGTGCTATCAGTTTTTGCTCTGGTTAAAAACAAGAGCAGAGAAGTGCTACCTCCCAGCAACAAGAAAGAAGTGCCACTGCCACGTCAGAACATTCTCTAACTATGATGTCAGGCTTTTCCTGATGCCTTGTTGAATTGTTGTCTGTGTGTGTGTGTGCGTGTGTGTGTATAATGCAAATGTACATATACATGTTATTTTAAAAGCATTGTTGTGTGTAGTCCGTGTATGTCAGTGTGACTGAAGTGTGTGTCCCTGTTTCCTCTCTCAAGGAAATACTATAGGTGCTAGTTTCTGTCAGATCAGATGGCCTCAATCGGCCGTACAGTGTATGAGGAAGATGCAGAACACCAACCACCAGGCTGACCTGGCGCTCCTTGTTGTCTCTCTCTCTCTGTGGCTCTGAGCCATAATGGATGCAGACCTTCCTCCATGTACTCTATCTGTTCCATTCTGCCTCTATCAGCCCAGGGATGCATCTTGATTTACCCCCTGCTCCCCTCTCACTCTCTGGCCTGCCTCCCTGGCCTGCCTGCCTGCCTGCCTCCGTCGTGTAATAGCCGATTGCTATGTTCTTCCACTGATCCACCTGCACTCTGAAGTGGGAGGGGGGGGGGGGGGGGGAAGAGAATTTGGTGCATGGAAAAAGGCACAGGTTTTTATTTTCCACCAGGTTATTACAGAGTGTTCCACAGGGGCTCCCACTCCTCTCTCTGATAACCCCGGTGGGCTCAATTCTATAACATACAGTGTTTCTGGGTTTAATTTGGGTCTAAATTAAGGCCTAACTTCATTCACAGTGGAATTCGTCCGGCATTTAGAGCATGTTGGAGATCTGAGAAATGATTCTTTATTAAGGGGTCTCTCTCATCCTGTCTCTTTCTGGTTGTGCTCCTCCTCTTCTCTCCAACACCCCCCCCCCCCCCCCCCCTCTTCAGTCTATCCCTCATGTCTGTATCTATAATGGTAATATTTTAAGGGACTATTTTTCCCTCTCTCGGTTCCTGTGTGGAGGAGGACCCTGTTGACAGTGTGGTCTGCCCTGGGGATGGAGGGGTGTTAGAGAGGCGTAGGGGTGGATTGTGTTAACATCAGAAAGGGGGTTGGAGGGACATGAGTCACATCACTCTACGAGCCCCTGTCAGGTCATTTGTGACGTTATCGGCTGACCCAAACTCAGCCAATCCTTGACGTCACAGTGACACAGTGGGACGTTGTTGAGCTGTTTATAAATGTGGTGCAGTATTCATATCCATGTGAGCTGTTAACCTATTGTCATGTTCTTTTCTTCCACTTTCTCGTCCATTGACATGGCTATATCAAGGATGTGGTCAACTGGCTGATTAAATGAATGAAAGATTGAGGGTGCTTGCAAGGTATCTATTTTGTAGGCTTTACTGTGCAATAGGAAGTAATGCAGCGAGCCAGCATTTCATGATGCCTAAATGTTATTTATTGAGTTTATTCTGTGGATCTGTGTATGTATTTGAGCAATCGTTGGTTCACTAATGGTTTTATTACCACTATGTACCACCCTCACACAGGTGGGGGCAATTGTAATTTTCACCTAGGCACCTGCATATAAAACCACTATGGTTTTGGCACGTCTCTTGATGCTCCGATGAAGCAAGGATGTCTTTTTGTATTTTTTAAAAAACTTTTCGGAGTGCCGCCGTTTCCCAATGTTCTTGAACTTGGGATTTCATTTGAAGTCAAAAGATGTAACTTCTTGAACTTCCCATTCACATTTCACCTTCAGACTTGATAGCATCATTTCAACTCCCAGTAACAGGTCCCGTGGGTTAGTTGGAGAAACAAACAGTGGCAATCTAGCAATAAAACTAAACGCACCCAGTTGTATTGTTTGTTTGTGTGTACGGCTGTGCGGGTTAGTTGGCCTGTGTGAGAGACAATATAGGTGCATTTTGGATGGCACTCACAGCATCAGTCAGCCCATTGATTTCCCATTGGTCGATGCCAGTTAAGGTTATATTCGACACAGAATGCAGTGCATCTCTGAAATGGCTTCTCTCTCACCCTTTCTCGTCAGTCACCATACCATTCTCTACCAGCCTTTAGTCTTTAGAAGAGGGAGCTACCGACTGACCTTTTCTTCACAAAAAGATGAAGAACCACGGTGAAAGCCAGGAAGAGATAGTGGCTGGTTTCTAATGCACACTTTATTTCTGTCAATAGCTCAGCCTCGCCTGTTGGCTGGACTGGCCAGGGAGAAGAGAAGAGAGAGGAGTTTTGCGGGAGTGTCTTATGGGATTTAGCCATGCTGTTGAACTTGCCCTCTGAGTCTGCTACTCCGTGGAGGCCAGTGTTGCACTCCGTTATGTTCTCAGATAGAACATTGGGCCTGCTGGCCACTGCTTCGGAGTCCCCTGAAAGTTGAATGTGATATTTTATTTTTCATATCATCTCTTTTCTTCCTCGCTCTTTCATCACACACTCTCTCCATCTTGCCTCTAACCCTCCCTGTCCCCACTTGGGAGCTCTCAAACTTATACTAGACAGTAGAGAGAGAGAGAGAGAGAGAGGGGCAGGCAGATAGTGAGAGGACATATAGAAGATTTTTGTTGTATTTATGGGCTATTCTGCTTCAAAACATATACCAGTGTACCTCAGTTTTGGAGGACAGGTCAGGGTATACTGTCGGTGATGGTGACAAATCAAGGCACAGCCTTCAGATGAATTAACACAATCTATCTCTCCAGCCTCTCTGATGAATTAACACCATCTATCTCTCCAGCCTCTAATGAATTAACACCCTCTATCTCTCCAGCCTCTCTGATGAATTAACACCATCTATCTCTCCAGCCTCTCTGATGAATTAACACCATCTATCTCTCAAGCCTCTAATGAATTAACACCCTCTATCTCTCCAGCCTCTAATGAATTAACACCCTCTATCTCTCCAGCCTCTCTGATGAATTAACACCATCTATCTCTCCAGCTTCTGATGAATTAACACCATCTATCTCTCCAGCCTCTGATGAATTAACACCTTCTATCTCTCCAGCCTCTGATGAATTAACACCATCTATCTCTCCAGCCTCTCTGATGAATTAACACCCTCTATCTCTCCAGCCTCTGATGAATTAACACCTTCTATCTCTCCAGCCTCTAATGAATTAACACCCTCTATCTCTCCAGCCTCTCTGATGAATTAACACCATCTATCTCTCCAGCTTCTGATGAATTAACACTCTCTCTATCTTCCGTCTCTCTGCTGAATTAACACCCTCTTTCTCTGCAGTCTCTCTGCTGAATTAACACCCTCTATATCTCAAGCATCTCTGATGAATTAACACCCTCTATATCTCCAGCCTCTGATGAATTATCACCCTCTATCTCTCCAGCTCCTCTGATGAATTAACACCCTCTATATCTCCAGCCTCTGATGAATTAACACCATCTATATATCCAGCCTCTCTGATGAATTAACACCCTCTATCTCTCCAGCCTCTGATTAATTAACACCCTCTATATCGCCAGTCTCTCTGATGAATTTATACCCTCTATATCTCCAGCCTCTCTGATGAATTAACACCATCTATATATCCAGCCTCTCTGATGAATTAACACCCTCTATCTCTCCAGCCTCTGATGAATTAACACCCTCTATATCGCCAGTCTCTCTGATGAATTTATACCCTCTATCTCTCCAGCCTCTCTGATGAATTAACACCCTCTTTCTCTCCACCCTCTCTGATGGTGACATCTCCTGCCCCTCCCTAAAACAATCCTTCTCTGTCTGGCTCCTCTGAGTGGCGAGGGCATGTGTCAGACAGCTCTGTTACTGTTCAGGGTTTGATAGAAGACAGATAGCGGATGGGCGGGAAGGCAGACGTGCTGTAATCAGAGAGGGCTTGGGATGATGACAATCACGGCGACTGCTGTCCTGGTAGAGGGAGAGGGGCTGGGAGGGCAGGATCCAAAATGTCTCCACAGTAACCCTGCCTGTTTCTCTGCAGTCAGCGTCCTGAAAGGATTCATCTCTCCATGCTGCTCATAAACACCCTCACTCTTCTGATGTCATCATCCGTCAGCCATGTTTTTTCTACAGCCTGTCCCCTTCGACCTCTTCCTCTGATGGGTAATGCCTCTGTTCTGACTGCTATGTGGTAGAAACAGCAAGTCACCAATTCATTTTTTACTACTTAACAATGAGAGAAGGATGAAATCAGATGCTGTACTTGTGATCTATCCCGATGGGTTCTAGGCTAGGCTGTCACAGTGCCACTGTAAATGCCTGATATAGGTTTGAAAAAATACTAATCTAATAATCCTTCCTTTTACACCCACTCTCTGTCCTAACTTTAAAGCCTTTGGGCTGGATCCTAACTTGAGATGCACATGCTTAACTCTGACTTCTCATGAATTGATGTCAATGGAAGACACAAGTGAAAAGTTAAGCTTGTGTATCTCGAGTTAGGATTTGGCCCTTTATTTGCATCTATTTGTTTTCTTTGGAAATAGGATCCAATTTGACAAAATGGCTGCCATTCAATTGTGTTTGCTTCACACTGACTCAACACTGCCCTGGATGTGTTTGTCACAGACAGGCAATAAAGTCCCTCATCAGCAGCAGCATCAGGCAGAGAAATGAAAAGAGATTGGTTTTCAGACAGGCGTTTTAGTCAGGCACCTCAGAGAGGGGGCCTCTCTCCTGACAGTGCCACATCAAGGCCCCCCAATGAAACGAGAATGGAAGAGAGTGGATCAACTTCTCACATCACACGAGGTGGAGGTGTCAGCACAATTTCCCCTGCTGATCTGTCGACAACCTTCAAGCTCGTAAGTATTTACTTATTTATCCACATCTGTTTGTTTGCATTTTTCATCTCTCCTACTTTTCCTATGTTTGGTTTTCCGGCAACCTTCATAGTGGAAATTTGTGTTTTTGTGTTTCCCAATTTCTTGGAAGAAGGGGATGGGATGGGAACTACTCAATTGGAAGTGCTAAATTTGATGACCTTAAAAGAGGAACAGGATGCATCATATTTTCTGTCCTGTTTCTTTTTTAAATTGCATTTTGATTTGTTGGATGGTTGGGTGGACGGCTGTTTGGTATGAAAGAGCCCCAGTTTTGATCTGCCCAGAGTGACTGTCCAGCACAGTTAATCACAGAGCCCTCCCCACAGGGTTGTTGGTGCTATACACTGTATCGGAGCACAGCACAGGAAGACACGTGATTATGGCAAATGCTGATGTATGTCAGTCATTCATTCATTTCTGCCCTGAAAAGCTGACACCCTTGATGATATAATACATTGAATTAATCAAACTTTTTTTCTGCACAATTTATTTAATTTGATATCTCAACTTAATGTAATGTACAAGTGCAAGATTCAACTTAGGGCATTCACCTCTACAAAAAAAAAATAAACATCCATCTCCCATCCACCCTTACTACAAGCTGACACTTTTCATTTTTGTTTAACCTTTATTTTATCAGGGAGTCATACTGAGACCTAGCGCTACTTTTACAGAGCCCTGAATGACATAAATGACAGAAAATACACACATCTAAAATATAAATACAAAATGCAAACAGAAAGAAAAACACAGTCATAAAAACCAAACACCTTCATCAGTAATACGGTCCTCAATCAGCTTTCTGAACCGCCCCCAGAGGCTCCAGAACACCACGTTCATCAGTAATACGGTCCTCAATCAGCTTTCTGAACCGCCCCCAGAGGCTCCAGAACACCACGTTCATCAGTAATACGGTCCTCAATCAGCTTTCTGAACCGCCCCCAGAGGCTCCAGAACATCACATTCATCAGTAATACGGTCCTCAATCAGCTTTCTGAATCGCCCCAGAGGCTCCAGAACATCACATTCATCAGTAATACGGTCCTCAATCAGCTTTCTGAACCGCCCCCAGAGGCTCCAGAACATCACGTTAATCAGTAATACGGTCCTCAATCAGCTTTCTGAATCGCCCCAGAGGCTCCAGAACATCACGTTCATCAGTAATACGGTCCTCAATCAGCTTTCTGAACCGCCCCCAGAGGCTCCAGAACATCACGTTAATCAGTAATACGGTCCTCAATCAGCTTTCTGAATCGCCCCCAGTGGATTTTTTTATTTTACATCAATCTTAAGCAAGATATCTAGCTCATCACAGACAGTAGATTGTTGAAATGAAAACAAAGTTTCACTAGAAGTTGATGGGTTAATCGTCGAGTCAGTTAGAGGCTGGCTGAGGGAAGCAGTCGATTGACTCACCGGGGTCAATTAAACTACAAGTTCTCTCAAATAAAAAGCCTGCTGAGATAAAATTATGATTAAAAGCATCACTTATCACACTCTTCCCAGTTATGATGCCAGAGTCAGAAAGTACTTGCTTAGGCCGGGAAGAAGAGGAATTTGTACACTTCAGTGTATTTAATGTTTTCCAAAATGTAGAAGGATCACCAGCATAGTCAGAGAGCTTAAAAAGTAGCTTGATTTAGCTTTTCTTCATCGAGATAGTACATCTGTTTATCACTTGACGGAGTCATTCTTTTCCACATCTCCCCCACTTTACGTAACTCCCTACTCTCATTTTATTTTTTATTTCTCTCTAGCGCCTCTCTCTTTTTCCGTGTTCGTGTATCAAAAGAGATTGACGGTTTGACAGGAG
The DNA here is from genome assembly GCF_057628025.1 of Oncorhynchus mykiss. Taxonomy (NCBI): domain Eukaryota; kingdom Metazoa; phylum Chordata; class Actinopteri; order Salmoniformes; family Salmonidae; genus Oncorhynchus; species Oncorhynchus mykiss. The sequence continues at coordinate 46,928,052 of NC_143034.1, forward strand.
GAGCCTCGGAAACCTGCTGCCTCCCTCCAGACCCTCCAAAGTCTCTGCTCCCTCATTGAACTGTAATCTGCCCCCATATATGGACTTTTCCATGGCAACAAGCCGGCGAGTGAGCGAAAGGAGCAGGGTCTCCAGTGGAAGAAGCATCTTGTCTCAGGCAGCTGTCTGCTAAAAGATACGTTTAAAATAAAACAACAAGAGGAGGCCTCCCGAGTGGTGCAGCGGTCTAAGGCACTGCATCACATTGCTTGAGGCGGGGGGGGCTACAGACCCAGGTTCCACCCAAAGCTGTGTCACAACTTGCCATGACCGGGAGTCCTATAGGGTGGCGCACAATTGGCTCAGCGTTGTCCGGGTAAGGGGAGTATTGGCCGGGGGGGGCTTTACTTGGCTCATCGCACTCTAGCGACTCCTTGTGGCGGGTCGGGCATTTGCAGGCTGACTTCAGTCGTCAATAGAGCGGTGTTTCCTCCGACATATTGGTGCAGTAGGCTTCCGGGTTAAGCGAGCGGGTGTTAAGGAGCGCGGTTTAGAGGTTTCCGGAGGACACGTGACTCTACCTTCACCTCTCCCGAGCCTGTTGGCGAGTTGCAGTGATGAGACAAGATTGAAAAAGGGGGTAAAAAAATAAATACGAATAATAAAAATAAAAAACAGTATATCTGAGACCCACTAAGAGGCATTTTGCTCAGTTTTTATTTTGAGGTTCAACCAATAAAGGTATTTGACCATTCCTCAATATGTGAGGGGTCAGGAGCCAGAATTTGGAATTACTGTAAAATGTGTTCTTGGAATTGTTCAGATTGCGGAGACAAGGTTGACATGAATCCGAGATCTTCCCTGATGTCAGAAGTTGCTTGAGTTTCCTCTGGAATTCCTGCACAACTTGTTCACTTGAAACAAGCCTAAAATGCGACAGCATACTAATTCCCTTGATCCATCCATATTTGAGAGGACTCCTCAGTGGAAGTAACCCAAATTTCACTCTATTTTTAGGATTCGTGTCATAAATAGGGGTTCACTGAAAAACATGGGTCTCCCACTCCCACATGTATGAGGTTTGCCCGCTGAAAAAGACAAGATGTGCTATGGTTCTTTCGGTTACCATTGCTTATTCATGCTACTTAGTTTATCTTCTATAGGTTCCCTCACTTGGCTGCAGAATGATAAGGCAGAATACCTTAACATTGGGTTAAGTTTGTGTCTACAGGATTACACCAGAATCCCTATGGTTTTAAACCATTCACAGTCGGCGACACAAAAGCGAGACATTTTTAGTTTGTAGCGTTTTATTAAAGAGGCCCGGGAGACTGGTGACAACTCAAGCGCTTTGTAGAAACAGAATGAGGGATATAGGCAGAGAGAGAGAGTGCTACTCAATTGGGTTTCTCCTTTTAAAAGTTTCAATCTTTAGGCTTTCAGAGCCTTTGTCAGTCAGTTTAGAGAATGGAAGTGAAGTCGCAAGCAAGCATGGTCCATGGACATTAAGTCCTCTAGGAATGGGAAGGAACTGAGAGACTGAAAGTCAGAGAGAGAATCTGCACGTTGTGATAACCATTCTTTTTCTATAGTGCTGATTTAGTACAACGGTCCCAATTCAGATTCTTGTCTTCCAAACCACCAGTTCTTAAGTCAACCCTCAAACCTCTTCCATCCTTCCTCATTGCCATATCCTACATGCCCATGTTCTGAGTGGAAATAAGCCCAGGAATTCCAGACCATTCTTTGTAGATATCCTTGTGCTTTCCCCCGCTCCCAGTCCCCAGGGGGGGGGGGGGGGGGGGGGGGGGGTTAAGGATGAGAGGAGCTGGAACTACCTCTGAGAGCTAGCTATACCCTGCCTGCCTGGAACCTCAGTTGGCTGATGGCAAAACATTTAAACAACAACAAACCAACCAAAGCTCGACTCAATCCCTAATCTCTCTCTATGCTCTTACCTCCTGAGCGAGGTGGGGATACTGGATGCAGGCGTGGTGATGCTTCCTCCTTCAGTGGACCCCCCCTTGGGGCCAGAGAAACTGATCCTGTTTCAATGAGTCGGTTGGCGTTGCTTAGTGTATTACCATGGCTCTGCTCCGGCCTTAGCTCTGAGAAAGCCAGCTCCGTCACAGATCGCTGGTCTGTATCGGTCTCTGGCCTCCTGAACTCCAACGGTCATGCTCGAGCTCTTTCCTCCACGGTTTCTTCATGTTCCTCCGACACAGAGCCATTTCTCTCAACTCTCTATACTTCAAATCCCCATCTGCGTCTGTTTTTCCCTCCATTCTCTCCCTCTGATCCAGAGTTGGCTGCAGTGCGATGGAGTTGGTCGCACCCCTCACTCTAGCTACTGCTGCTGCCTGCAGGCAGGTGAGGCCTGTTCCTGATAATAATGCTGCTCACTCCTGCATCACAGACACCAAGTTAAAGCCACACAACCCTCCTCACCTCAACTCACCACCAAATACACAGGAGTGCAATTACCTGTCGTTTTATATTTAAAAATCTTTAAAAATGAGTAATCAAGCAGAATATATATACGTAAGTAATGTGCTCCAAAAGGATCACAAAAAGAAACACCCACATGTCTAGTGTTCCTTGTAGTCCCTGAGACTGTGCCTCAGAATAGAGGTCCCTGAGGCTGTGCCTCAGAATAGAGGTCCCTGAGGCTGTGCCTCAGAATAGAGGTCCCTGAGGCTGTGCCTCAGAATAGAGGTCCCTGAGGCTGTGCCTCAGAATAGTAGTCCCTGAGGCTGTGCCTCAGAATAGTGGTTCCTGGGCCTGTGACTGCTGTGGTTTTTCTCCCTGAACAGCAGCAGATGCAGAGAGTCCCAAAGGTCCCAGCTGGCCCAGCGGTGTCCTGTAGTCTCTGCCTGGAACTCTGGGATGTGTTGTGACAGAGGCTGTAACGCCAGGAAGACTAGCCACTCTTCACCTGTCACCTCGCCCCCGAAAGCAGCCGCCGCTACTGCCGCCACCCTGCCGCGTCTGGGCTCCGACAGGAAGTGTTTGACAGGGGTGACAGCTAGTTGACCTCTCTCTCTCTCTCAAGATTTCTCTCACCATCTCCCTTTCTCTTTAGCTCCTCTCCATCTCACTTACTCACCACAGGCACAGTGCTCTCCCCACTCCTGACCCACTGGGTATTGTCAGGGATCTAATAGACTCCTGGTCCGTGACATGGTGGTGTGCTAGTGCTTTTTCATTGTTTGTTTATTCACTCTGTTTTCTCTGACCTTTCCCTCCATGGGGTGGAAGCCATGCGAAGGACATGTTTTTTGTTGTTGTCTCTCAGGCCTCCGTGCGCAGTCTACCGTCGCTGTTCTACTTCTGCATGTATTGCTGTGGAGGTTAGAGCCTCAAGATCCAGTTTAACTTAGGGTTGGGATTGGCGTCAAGGTCAGTATGATATGAGGATGAAACTAAAATATTGATTACAGTTAAGGTTATGGGTCACTGTTAGGGTTATGGCTTTGGTTATGGATAAACTAGAGTCAAAGTGTTGCTTGTCTTAGTGAGGGCATTGATAAGGATTCACGTTAATATGATGGTTAAGCTAAGGACTTTATTGTTCGTTACTGCAATAGCGAGGGATGGGGTTATTGGGTAATGAACATAGATCCAGGGCCAGTTTTTACCCTAGACAGGGTGCCATGTATTCAGCTCTTAAAACAATGATGAAATGTCAGAATACTTTCAGGCAGCTCAGAATTAAACATTAATCCTCTCTGAGTATAGGACTATTTCTGTTTCTCCTCTCCTCCTTTTCACACATTGGTCAATCGAGCAATGAGTGTACCTTCTCAGTCCCAATGGATCTGGTGATGGTGGCATATGGTTTGGGGACTTTAGTCTACAGTTGTACCTTAACACAATTCTTCTTCATCCCTTTCATGGGTCCCACCCTGAGAACCCGGTCCTGGAAAAATGAGACTGCCCAAAAACTTTGCGACAAGGCTTTAAGCAAGGAGGGGGGATATTTTATTAATGGCAGCTATTAATATTCCATCGCATTGGGATCACGGTGTATTTCTTTTTGCAGAGGGATAATGAATAACTGAGTACCTCCACGCCACCCGAATCCTCCACATGAATATTCAGGCTCTGACTGGGGCTGATGGAGGCCAGTGGGGCCTCTGCTCTAGTCTGTGGTGAGATAGTCAGCCTCACTGTCTCTGCCTCTCTCTCCCTCTCTCCCTCTCTCTCTCTGTGGTGGTACAACTCAGTCTCAGCCCCCTTTCTCTCCGAGTTGCCTGGTCCACATGGGGTTGAAGCTTATAGATCTGAGGGTGTGCCTTCACTAGGGCCTCCGTGGAGGCTGGGATTGATTGATTACGGGAGTGTGGCTCCATGTGGGTTTTTAATTGATTGATTAATTATGGGCCTTGACTGTGGGGCGTCTGAGGCACACAGGGCGAGAGGTGAACTCTTGTCTTCTCTCTCTATGGCTAGAGCTCTTTCGTTTGTGATTGCATCTCTCGCTCTCATCTTCACCTTCACCTTTACGTCTGCAGGTGTGTGCACGCGCGGGTGTGATTTTCTCTGTATGTCCTGTACCCGACTGGAAGCTGTTGTACAAAACCTGGGCGAAGGCATTCAAAGTCTGACAAATAATTATTTACAGATGCAGACATTTTTCACAGTGGTGCTGAACTGAAGGCGATTAAGGGAGTTCGCCAAGAGAGAGGAGAGGTACAAAGAGAGCCAGGAGATAGAGGGAATAGAGGTGATCTGGATAAAAGAAAGTGAACAAATAAAAGACAAGCAGACTGCCTGACAGAGAGACGGACAGGTGGGCATGCAAACAGAACATGCATGGAATGCCATGGAGAATTAGAGAGACACCGTTTCAAGACAGTAGCAGTGTGTAAGAAAAGAAAGAACAGAACTATGTATATAAAAAAAAGAAATAATAAGAAAAAAAAAATGAAGAAAGAACTAAATAACATGCATCAGTCCTTGTACGGGCTCAGCCTGCCTGTGCCTCCCCTCCCTGGTGGGCTACGGAACAGTGCAGTGAGTGGTGCCGGGCCAACCTTCTCTGCTTCTATTAGAGACAGAAAACCAGAGGATTACTGCCAAGGCCAAGGCTAATGACTGTCATGGCCACAGAAAGCCGATTTACAGAAGAAGCCTGCTGCATAGAGGCGTGAAGCCAAAATATATCTCACACTGAGACAGTCTTAAATAAACCAGCCTTTTTGTGTGTTTTTTGCATTCTATTACATGAGATGGGAGAAACTGTATAGGATTCAAAAATATTCATCTGGGTCGTTCCACAAAATGAGGGGCTTTTGAGTCCCTTTGATATTTTAGGTAGCAATTGTGCACCAATGTTAATTTTTCAAAGCCCGTTATATTCACTGAAGTGCCCTTTATAGACCACATGGAGGATTTAAGGAATCAGATTTTTAACATGAATCAAGACTTTAAAGTGCCAAAATTCTAGATTTTGAAATGTCCTTCTTGGAAGATTTTAATCCACTGAACCTCAACATTTCTCCAAGTTTTACCATCGTTGTAAAGCCCTGAATATGATTATTCATTTAATGTTATTAGTGATTTGTTTTAAGGAGAAAAAAATATATTGTCCCTTATTTTAAGGTCAACCCTGTTACCTGAACAAGCTAGAATGTTTTTTACAATATCATTTTTTTTTGCGAAGCTTGCATTCAATTGCCACTTCCATTCTCACTGTCACAAGGGGATTTATGGCTGATTTTAAGATGAAATTGTCAACCGTGTTATGGTCAACTCTTTCACTTTATTTGCCACATGCACTTACTATAGTCATTTTTTATTTGAGGAAGTTGAACCTATGCTCTTTATGACAGAATGTTAAAATGAGGTGAAATCAAACATTTGTTGTTGTTGTTGACCAAGTTAGCATCTCAAAAGACACCGAATTGGTGGAACGACCCATCTATCCTATTCTGTTCTTATCCCTAATGTCCCAGAGAAGAAGGGAGGGAGAGAAAGGGAGAGGGTGAGAGAGAGGGGATGTAGATTGACACAGTAAACAGCCAAATAAAACTCTAATTCCGCAGTTCAAGCTTTCTCTGACCCGTTAGAATGGAGTCTATCAAGTAATGGACCCACAACTCACTAACCATATCTTGACTAAAGTATCTGTGAATGTCTAGCCACCTGAATCCTGATGCATACGTACTGTACACAACTGCTAGACATTCTGCACTTGCTGTAATCCAATTAGCCAGGGCCTGACTGACCAATAGTTGGCCAACGTTCTGTGCTCAGTAGCTTTAGTATTCAGAGAGCAGCTCTTGGGTAAGTTAACTGAAGGCCACAATTTAATTCCCCCCCCCCCCCCCCCCAGAGAGACTAATAAAAAAACAATGGGCCTTCATCCCACGCCAACAGTATGTATCATGGTGTCACTAGACATGCTATCATGGTAGGATACACAAACAGATTAGTTCTTCCTCATGCACGTTGTGTACCCATGTAGGCTAGAATATGGGGGAGGCTAGGAAAGGGTTGAATTATGTAAAGAATAGGCCTATCCTTTTGTGGTACTTTAATAGGTCTTTGTTAGGTCTTACTACTTTTGTAGTAGGAGGTTGTTTCATGTCCTATATTCCAAAAAGGGCTCACGTGTTTTTAAGGCCACCAAATCTAAAGTGTAATCATGGAGGAATGAGAAAGGGAAGGGAAATTGGTGATGAAAAGGCTCTTTGTTGCATAGCGTAGTGAGAGGCCAGAGAATATGCAGGGAGAGAGAGAGAGAGAGAGAGGAGAAAGGTGGCCATTGAGAAGGGTAGACACAGGAAAACCTGGCTCCCTGTAGAGGAAAGGCTGTATAACCACCATAAAAACATAGACACTGTCCTTTCCCCAAATTTGAAGCCATTATTCAAGGTTCCAAAGAACTCTCTGATGAAAAGAGGCTACCCGTGCTGTTGGGGGAGGACGTACAGAGCTGTGGGTTGGCAGCACACCATAAAATAAGGTTTCTGACAGACAAACCAACCTGTCCTCTGTTCCATTGTTATTGTCCATTGAATGGTTATTATTGCTGTTCTTACTGATTGTCCCGTTAATTATTTTTAATGAAGTTAATACTGTAAATTAATCACTTAATTTCCAAAGTACGCTTTGGCAATATGTTCATTGTTACGTCATTAGAAATAAAGCAATTTGAATTGAGTAGAGAGAGAGTGAGAGAGAGATAATTACTTCACATGTTGGAAAGAATTAACCACAAAACTGAGCAAACTAGAATGCTATTTGGCCCTAAACAGAGAGTACACAGTGGAAGAACACCTGACCACTGTGACTGACCCAAAATTAAGGAAAGCTTTGACTATGTACAGACTCAGTGAGCAAAGCCTTGCTATTGAGAAAGACCGTTGTAGGCAGACCTGGCTCTCAAGAGATGACAGGCTATGTGCACACTGCCCACAAAATGAGGTGGAAACCGAGCTGCACTTCCTGACCTCCTGACAAATGTATGACCATATTAGAAATGCATATGTCCCTCAGGTTACACAGATCCACAAAGAATTTGAAAACAAACCTGATTTTGATAAACTCCCATCTACTGGGTGAAATATAACATTGTGCCATCACAGGAGCAAGATTTGTTGTGACTTGTTGCCACAAGAAAAGGGCAACCAGTGAAGAACAAACACCATTGTAAATACAACCCATATTTATGTTGATTTATTTTCCCTTTGGTACTTTAACCATGTGCACATTGTTACAACACTGTAAATATACAGTTGAAGTCTGAAGTTTACATACACCTTAGCCAAATACATTTAAACTCATTTTTTTCACAATTCCTGACATTTAATCACAGTAAAAATTCCCTGTCTTAGGTCAGTTAGGATCACCACTTTATTTTAAGAATGTGAAATGTCAGAATAATAGTCGAGAGAATGATTTATTTCAGGTTTTATTTCTTTCATCTCATTCCCAGTGGGTCAGAAGTTAACATACACTCAATTAGTATTTGGTAGCATTGCCTTTAAATTGTTTAACTTGGGTCAAACGTTTCGGGTAGCCTTCCACAAGCTTCCCACAATAAATTGGGTGAATTTTGGCCCATTCCTCCTGACAGAGCTGCTGTAACTGAGTCAGATTTGTAGGCCTCCTTGCTCCTTCTTTTTTGAGGTCTTGGCTGATTTCTTTTAATTTTCCCATGATGTCAAGCAAAGAGGCACTGAGTTTGAAGGTAGGCCTTGAAATACATCCATCAGGTATACCTCTAATTGACTCAAATTATGTCAATTAGCCAATCAGAAGCTTCTAAAGCCGTGAAATCATTTCTGGAATTTTCCAAGCTGTTTAAAGGCACAGTCAATTTAGTGTATGTAATCTTCTGGCCCACTGGAATTGTGATACAGTGAATTCTAAGTGTAAACAATTGTTGGAAAAATGTATTGTGTCATGCACAAAGTAGATGTCCTTACCGACTTGCAAAAAACTATAGTTTGTTAACAAGAAATCTGTGGAGTGGTTGAAAAACAAGTTTTAAAGACTCCAACCTAAGTGTATGTAAACTTCCGACTTCAACTGTAAACTACAGTCATGGCCAAAAGTTTTGAGAATGACACAAATATTTATTTAAGTCTGCTGCCTCAGTGTCTTTAGATATTTTTGTCAGATGTTACTATGGAATACTGAAGTATAATTACAAGCATTTTATAAGAGTCAAAGGCTTTTATTGACAATTACATGAAGTTGATGCAAAGAGTCTTTTTCAAGACCTTTGCAATCCGCCCTGGCATGCTGTCAATTAACTACTGGGCCACATCCTGACTGATGGCAGCCCATTGTTGCATAATCAATGCTTGGAGTTTGTCAGAATTTGTGGGTTTTTGTTTGTTCACCCGCCTCTTAAGGATTGACCACAAGTTCTCAATGGGATTAAGGTCTGGGGAGTTTCCTGGCCATGTATTGATGTTTTGTTCCCTGAGTCACTTAGTTATCCCGTTTGCCTTATGACAAGGTGCTCCATCATGCTGGAAAATGCATTGTTCGTCACCAAACTGTTCCTGGATGGTTGGGAGAAGTTGCTCTCGGAGGATGTGTTGGTACCATTCTTTATTCATGGCTGTGTTCTTAGGCAAAATTGTGATTGAGCCCACTCCCTTGGCTGAGAAGCAACCCCACACATGAATGGTCTCAGGATGCTTTACTGTTGGCATGACACAGGACTGATGGTAGCGCTCACCTTGTCTTCTCCGGACAAGCTTTTTTCCGGAAGCCCCAAACAATTGGAAAGGGGATTCATCAGAGAAAATGACTTTACCCCAGTCCTCAGCAGTCCAATCCCTGTAACTTTTTGCAGAATATCAGTCTGTCCCTGATGTTTTTCCTGGAGAGAAGTGGCTTCTTTGCTGCCCTTCTTGACACCAGGCCATCCTCCAAAAGTCTTCGCCTCACTGCGTGCAGATGCACTCACACCTGCCTGCTGCCATTCCTGAGCAAGCTCTGTACTGGTGGTGCCCCGATCCCGCAGCTGAATCAACTTTAGGAGACTGTCTTGGCGCTTGCTGGACTTTCTTGGGCGCCCTGAAACCTTCTTCACAACAATTGAACCGCTCTCCTTGATGTTCTTGATGATCCGATAAAGGGTTGATTTAGGTGCAATCTTACTGGCAGCAATATCCTTGCCTGTGAAGCCCTTTTTCTGCAAAGCAATGATGACGGCACGTGTTTCCTTGCAGGTAACCGTATTTGACAGAGGAATTGCATCACTGCCTGGTACGGCAATTGCTTGGCCTCTGGCCGCAAGGCACTACAAAGGGTAGTGCGTACGGCCCAGTACATCACTGGGGCTAAGCTGCCTGCCATCCAGGATCTCTACACCAGGCGGTGTCAGAGGAAGACCCTAAAAATTGTCCAAGACCCCAGCCACCCCAGTCATAGACTGTTCTCTCTACTACCACATGGCAAGCAGTACTGGAGTGCTAAGTCTAGGACAAAAAGTTTTTACCCCCAAGACTCCTGAACAGGTTTTCAAATGGCTACCTGGACTATTTGCATTGTGAGCCCCATACGTTACTTTGCTTTTACATTCAACTTTTTCATGACCGACACTTTATCTGGACATGGTTCATCAGGACCTCCAACAGCCGAAGCGAAGTAGTAACATTAACATGATGCCTTCTAATTGCAGTCGCTGTACTTATAATATACAGGAGAACGATCGCCTTTACGGCGAGGATAGCTGTGCTGCAAGCCCAGCTTCAGACGCAATCGTTAGGCAAGGGTAATTTCAGTGTAGGAAAGAATGAAACAGTGTCTGAGCCACCAGTAAGTACAGAAAGTAGTATAAATCCCTCGCATGGACCCCGCAGCCAGACAACTTCCTCATGGCTTCTGGAGGGAAATGCTGTAGGAATTCTCAACCTGTGTCACTCATTCAGCCGACAGAAACTTTCAACCGGTTCTCCCCATTAAGCAGTGAGTCGGAGTCAGAGGCCAAGCCTTCTCTGGTCTCTATTCCTCCCATTACGGGGTCTGAGACGCCGAAGCCTCCCACCATTAGCTCTGACAAATTGAAAACCCTAGTCATTGGCGACTCCATTAGCCGCAGTATTAGACTTAAAACGAATCATCCAGCGATCATACACTGTTTACCAGGGGGCAGGGCTACCGACGTCAAGGCTAATCTGAAGATGGTGCTGGCTAAAGCTAAAACTGGCGAGTGTAGAGAGTATAGAGATATTGTTATCCACGTCGGCACCAACGATGTTAGGATGAAACAGTCAGAGGTCACCAGGCGCAACATAGCTTCAGCGTGTAAATCCGCTAGAAAGATGTCGGCATCGAGTAATTGTCTCTGGCCCTCTCCCAGTTAGGGGGAGTGATGAGCTCTATGACTGAGTCTCACAACTCAATTGCTGGGCTAAAACTGTTTTCTGCCCCTCCCAAAAGATAGAATTTGTAGATAATTGGCCCTCTTTCTGGGACTCACTCACAAACAGGACCATCCTAGCTGGAGGGGTGCTCTCATCTTATCTACGAACATAGACAGGGCTCTAACTCCCCTAACTCCACAATAAAATAGGGTGCAGGCTAGGCAGCAGGCTGTTAGCCAGCCTGCCAGCTTAGTGGAGTCTGCCACTAGCACAGTCAGTGTAGTCCGCTCAGCTACCCCCATTGAGACCGTGTCTGTGCCTCGACCTAGGTTGGACAAAAAAAAACATGGCGGTGTTCGCCTTAGCAATCTCACTAGAATAAAGACCCCCTCCATTCCTGCCATTATTGAAAGAGATTGTGATACCTCACATCTCAAAATAGGGCTACTTAATGTTAGATCCCTCACTTCAATGGCAGTTATAGTCAATTAACTAATCACTGATCATAATCTTGATGTGATTTTCCAGACTGAAATATGGCTTAAGCCTGATGAATTTACTGTGTTAAATGAGGCCTCACCTCCTGGTTACCCTAGTGACCATATCCCCCCGCGCATCCCGCAAAGGCGGAGGTGTTGCTAACATTTACAATAGCAAATTTCAATTTACACAAAAAGCCCTGACGTTTTGGTCTTTTGAGATTCTAGTCATGAAATCTATGCAGCCTACTCAAACCATTTTTATAGCTACTGTTTACAGGCCTCCTGGGCCATATACAGTTCCCTGAATTCCTATCGGACCTTGTAGTCATAGCAGATAATATTCTAATTTTTGGTGACTTTAATATTCACATGGAAAAGTCCACAGACCCACTACAAAAGGCTTTCGGAGCCATCATCGACTCAGTGGGTTTTGTCCAACATGTCTCCGGATCCAATCACTGCCACAGTCAAACTCTGGACCTAGTTTTGTCCCGTGGAATAAATGTTGTGGTTCTTAATGTTTTTCCTCATAATCCTGGACTATCGGATCACCATTTTATTACATTTGCAATCGCAACAAATAATCTGCTCAGACCCCAACCAAGGAGCATCAGAAGTCGTGCTAGAAATTCTCAGACAAACCAAAGATTCCTTGATGTCCTTCCAGACTCCCTCTGCCTACCCAAGGACGTCAGAGGATAAAAATCAGTTAACCACCTAACTGAGGAACTCAATTTAACCTTGCGCAATACCCTAGATGCAGTTGCACCCCTAAAAACTAAAAACATTTGTCATAAGAAACTAGCTCCCTGGTATACAGAAAATACGCGAGCTCTGAAGCAAGCTTCCAGAAAATTGGAACGGAAATGGCGCCACACCAAACTGGAAGTCTTCCGACTAGCTTGGAAAGACAGTACCGTGCAGTATCGAAGAGCCCTCACTGCTGCTCAATCATCCCAGTCATCCCAACAATTCAAAATACATTTTTGATACTGTCGCAAAGCTAACTGAAAAGCAGCAGTCCCCAAGAGAGGATGGCTTTCACTTCAGCAGTAATAAATCCATTAACTTCTTTGAGGAAAAGATCATGATAATTAGAAAGCAAATTATGGACTCCTCTTTAAATCTGAGTAATCCTCCAAAGCTCAGTAGTTCTGAGTCTGCACAACTCTGCTAGACCTAGAATCAAGGGAGACACTCAAATGTTTTAGTACTATATCTCTTGACACAACGATGAAAGTAATCATGGCCTCTAAACCTTCAAGCTGCATACTGGACCCTATTCCAACTAAACTACTGAAAGAGCTGCTTCCTGTGCTTGGCCCTCCTCTGTTGAACATAATAAACGGCTCTCTATCCACCGGATGTGTACAAACTCACTAAAAGTGGCAGTAATAAAGCCTCTCTTGAAAAAGTCAAACCTTGACCCATAAAATATAAAAAACGATCGGCCTATATCAAATCTCCCATTCCTCTCAAAAAATTTAGAAAAAGCTGTTGCGCAGCAACTCACTGCCTTCCTGAAGACAAACAATGTATACAAAATGCTTCAGTCTGGATTTAGACCCCATCATAGCTCTGAGACTGCACTTGTGAAGGTGGTAAATTACCTTTTAATGGCATCAGACCAAGGCTCTGCATCTGTCCTCGTTGCCCTAGACCTTAGTGCTGCTTTTGATACCATCGATCACCCCATTCTTTTTTTACATTTATTTTTATTTCACCTTTATTTAACCAGGTAGGCAAGTTGAGAACAAGTTCTCATTTACAATTGCGACCTGGCCAAGATAAAGCAAAGCAGTTCGACACGTACAACGACACAGAGTTACACATGGAATAAACAAACATACAGTCAATAATACAGTATAAACAAGTCTATATACGATGTGAGCAAATGAGGTGAGATAAGGGAGGTAAAGGCAAAAAGGCCATGGTGGCAAAGTAAATACAATATAGCAAGTAACACACTGGAATGGTAGATTTGCAATGGGAGAATGTGCAAAGTAGAAATAAAAATAATGGGGTGCAAAGGAGCAAAATAAATAAATAAATAAAATACAGTAGGGAAAGAGGTAGTTGTTTGGGCTAAATTATAGGTGGGCTATGTACAGGTGCAGTAATCTGTGAGCTGCTCTGACAGTTGGTGCTTAAAGCTAGTGAGGGAGATAAGTGTTTCCAGTTTCAGAGATTTTTGTAGTTCGTTCCAGTCATTGGCAGCAGAGAACTGGAAGGAGAGGCGGCCAAAGAAATAATTGGTTTTGGGGGTGACTAGAGAGATATACCTGCTGGAGCGTGTGCTACAGGTGGGAGATGCAATGGTGACCAGCGAGCTGAGATAAGGGGGGACTTTACCTAGCAGGGTCTTGTAGATGACATGGAGCCAGTGGGTTTGGCGACGAGTATGAAGCGAGGGCCAGCCAACGAGAGCGTACAGGTCGCAATGGTGGGTAGTATATGGGGCTTTGGTGACAAAACAGATTGCACTGTGATAGACTGCATCCAATTTGTTGAGTAGGGTATTGGAGGCTATTTTGTAAATGACATCGCCAAAGTCGAGGATTGGTAGGATGGTCAGTTTTACAAGGGTATGTTTGGCAGCATGAGTGAAGGATGCTTTGTTGCGAAATAGGAAGCCAATTCTAGATTTAACTTTGGATTGGAGATGTTTGATATGGGTCTGGAAGGAGAGTTTACAGTCTAACCAGACACCTAAGTATTTGTAGTTGTCCACGTATTCTAAGTCAGAGCCGTCCAGAGTAGTAATGTTGGACAGGCGGGTAGGTACAGGTAGCGATCGGTTGAAGAGCATGCATTTAGTTTTACTTGTATTTAAGAGCAATTGGAGGCCACGGAAGGAGAGTTGTATGGCATTGAAGCTTGCCTGGAGGGTTGTGGAGGCTTTTGGAGAGATTGGAAACCCAAACTGGTCTACACGGACAAGTTCTGGCCTCGTTTAGATCTTATCTGTCGGAATGATATCAGTTTGTATCTGTGAACGGTTTGTCCTCTGACAAATCAACTGTACATTTTGGTGTTCCGTTTTAGGAACACTATTGTTTTCACTATATATTTTACCTCTTGGGAATGTCATTCGAAAACATAATGTTAACTTTAAAAAAAAAAAAAAATTTACCCCTTTTTTCTCCCCAATTGTATCCAATTGTTGTAGTAGCTACTATCTTGCCTCATCGCTACAACTCCCGTACGGGCTCGGGAGAGACGAAGGTTGAAAGTCATGCGTCCTCCGATACACAACCCAACCAGCCGCACTGCTTCTTGACACAGAGCCATCCAACCCGGAAGCCAGCCGCACCAATGTGTCGGAGGATACACCGTGCACCTGGCAACCTTGGTTAGCGTGCACTGCGCCCAGCCCGCCACAGGAATCGCTGGTGTGCGATGAGACAAGGACATCCCTACCGACCAAGCCCTCCCTAACCCGGACGACGCTAGGCCAATTGTGCGTCGTCCCACGGACCTCCCGGTCGCAGCCGGTTACGACAGAGCCTGGGAACGAACCCAGGGACTCTGATGGCACAGCTGGCGCTGCAGTACAGCGCCCTTAACCACTGCGCCACCCGGGAGGCCAACTTTCTCTGCTATGCAGATGACGCACAGCTGTACAAGCTGGAGGCAGGGCTTTCTCCTATAGAGCTCAATTTTTATGGAATGGTCTGCCTACCCATGTGAGAGACGCAGACTCGGGCTCAACCTTTTTGTTTATTTTTTATTATTATTATTTTTTGCATTTTACCCCTTTTTCTCCCCAATTTCATGGTATTCAATTGTTTAGTAGCTAATATCTTGTCTCATTGCTACAACTCCCGTCCGGGCTTGGGAGAGACGAAGGTTGAAAGTCATGCGTCCTCCAATACACAACCCAACCAAGCCACACTGCTTCTTAATACAGCGCCATCCAACCCGGTCTCAACCTTTAAGTCTTTATTGAAGACTCATCTCTTCAGTAGGTCCTATGATTAAGTGTAGTCTGGCCCAGGAGTGTGAAGGTGAACGGAAAGTCACTGGAGCAACGAACCGCCCTTGCTGAGACAGGCAGTTCCCCTCCCACCACTGGGATTCTCTGCCTCTAACCCTATTACGGGGGCTGAGTCACTGGCTTACTGGTGCCCTTCCATGTCGTCCCTAGGAGGGGTGCGTCACTTGAGTGGGTTGAGTCACTGACGTGGTCTTCCTGTCTGGGTTGGCGCCCCCTCTTGGGTGGGAAGTCAACCGTGGCGGAGATCTTTGTGGGCTATACTCGGCCTTGTCTCAGGATGGTAAGTTGGTGGTTGAAGATATCCCTCTAGTGGTGTGGGGGCTGTGCTTTGACAAAGTGGGTGGGTTTATATCCTGCCTGTTTGACCCTGTCCGGGAGCATCATCGAATAGGGCCACAGTGTCTCCTGACCCCTCCTGTCTCAGCCTCCAGTATTTATGCTGCAGTAGTTTATGTGTCGGGGGGCTAGGGCCAGTCTGTTATATCAGGAGTATTTCTCCTTTCTTATCCGGTGTCCTGTGTGAATTTAAATATGCTCTCTCTAATTTTCTCTGGTTCTCTCTCTCGGAGGACCTAAATCCTAGGACCATGCCTCAGGACTACCTGGCATGATGACTCCTTGTTGTCCCCAGTTAACCTGGCCGTGCTGCTGCTTCAGTTTTAACTGTTCTGCCTGCAGCTATGGAACCCTGACCTGTTCACTGTGATTACTATTATTTGACCATGCTTGTCATTTATGAACATTTGAACATCTTGGCCATGTTCTGTTATAATCTCCTTCCGGCACAGCCAGAAGAGGACTGGCCACCCCTCACAGCCTGGTTCCTCTCTAGGTTTCTTCCTAGGTTTTGGCCTTTCTAGGGAGTTTTTCCTAGCCACCGTGCTTCTACACCTGCATTGCTTGCTGTTTGGGGTTTTAGGCTGGGTTTCTGTACAGCACTTTGATATATCAGCTGATGTAAGGAGGGCTATATAAATACATTTGATTTGATTTGTTTTAGTCCCTTTAACCATATCTACATGTACATCCTACCTCAATCAGCCTGACTAACCTGTGTCTGTATGTAGCCTCGCTCCTTTTATAGCCTTGCTACTGTATATAGCCTGTCTTTTTTACTGTTATTTTTATTTCTTTACCTACCTATTGTTCACCTAATACCTTTTTTGCACTATTGGTTAGAGCCTGTAAGTAAGCATTTCACTGTAAGGTCTACACCTTACAAACCTTTGGCAAATACCAAGCACCACGCACCACCCTCCTTTTGAAGCTTCCAGTCTGTTTTTCGAACTCAATCCGCATTACAGAGTGATCTCCAGCCTGACTGACACGATTTCAGTGGGTCCTTTTGTGGCAAGGCTTTTTATTGGTTATTTCACTTCTGTATATTATCTACTTCACTTGCTTTGGCAATGTTGACATATGTTTCTTATGCCAATAAAGCCACTTGAATTGAATTGAGAGAGAGAGAGAGAGAGAGCGAGAGAGACTCAGTACGCCACAGTGACATTTAGGAATGTCAGATCTTAGGAATTTCTTACCCTTAGTCCCTTCGTCCCCCCCACCCCCCACACACACACACACAAACACACACATGCCTGGGCATCGATTTGGCTGGCTCTGAGCGCACAGGGGCGAGAGAGAGCACTCATGGAGAAGTTTGTACAATTGATCTCTGGAGGGGATGAGATTCAAGACCTGCTCTGTTCCATCCCTCTCTTTCTTTCTATTTCCTCCCTCTCTCTCTCTCTCTCCTTTCTCTCTCTCTCTCTCTCCTTTTCTCCCCACCTCTGGGCTAAATATGCGTTTTACTGCATTAGTGGAAGGCGAGGAGGGAGAAAGGAAAAGTGAAGGCATTGCTATTCTGTATGGCACCTCAACTGAGGAAACTGAACAGAAAATAAAAAACTCATTCATCCCAGGAGGAAGTGACTCGGTTGACTTGGCAATGGACTTAAGGAAGTAAGACAATGTGTGTCGACTTGTAGATTTGTGCAATACACTACCCTGGAGGGAATAGTTGGTTCTCTGATATGAGATCAGATACCCAGGGGAGAGTTACCCCCTCCTACTAAATAGTGACTCTCACTGGCAGTCTGAGGGCCTGTTCTGAGGGCCTGATCATAGCAAGCATAGAGAGAAGTGTTCTATGGCTATAATAGTGAGCTTCCTTTTCAACTGGTAATTTTTTATTCTATGAACTAGAGCTAGCGAATATGTTCAAATACAAATGGCACCAATGTCCACTCCTTTCCCTCCAAATCTGATACCTAAAGGTGGTTGACCACTGGACGCTACAGGGTTATATCAATAGCCATATTTACCCCCACATCCTTGTCCATTTGTGAATGGGGAGGAAGTCTGATGAAGAATTAAGGGAGAACAGCAAGCTGCCAAAACATGCTCAGCCTGTCAGTTTGGAAAGGAGGAAAAAGAAAAAAAGAAAGAAGGGGAGAAAAAACACCAGGAGACGGCGAACGAGGCTCATTTCAATAAGGAGATCGATGGGGATGCAGGAAAAGGTGCTGTGTGTGTCGATGATAAGCTTTCATGGGCAAGGATAGGGAGGGGTGTATGGGGAGAGGGGAGGAGGGGGTGGGCGCAGGCGGCAGAGAAACAGATGAGGAACTTGCCCATGAAAGCTTATCATCGACAGGGATAGGGAGGATAGAGAGAGATAGAGAGAGAGAAGGATGATGGAGGTCACATTACCTTAAAACTGTTTAACCAAATACTAGTAGCTGGTTTGACTGGCCACTGGGTAAAGACATTTCTTTGATAAGAACACTGTGTCCATGGTGATTGTTTTGATCTCTAGAGCATTTGAGACAAGTGAACTAGCACAACTCTTAGGTGACAAATAAAACCATTAGGACTAGATCGCAAACATTACAATACTGGTCAAGGTATTCACTCCTGTTTATAGGATGTCTGATATTGGACAGGCCATTTTTGTTACTGCATTTCACAGATTCAAATCTTGTTTTTACTGCCATTAATAGCTAGTATTTAGTTGGACTCATCTATGCAGGCTGTGGTCAGTATTTTTAGGCTGTTGGCCTTTCTGGCAGTCACTTCCCTCTCCCCAGCCCCATATGGGTGATGTGATAGTTGGGAACGGGTTTTCAGCAGTGGTCCATGTCATGGGGGCTTATGGTGGATGCACTCTGGACCGCATCATTCATTTTAACAGTCTATCTGTCTGAAAAGAGACTGGCTGACTGTTGACCAATGAAAACCTACATTTCTAATGTTGGTTTCCTGTTCTTCTTTGTTGTACTTGATCACAATGCTTGGCTTAAGATACTATTCATAGCACCCTACGCAGTTTTCAGTTCTCTTTCATTTCCCTCAATTTTGTTCCAGTGTTGGTAAACAAGGAATGGCACTCTTCTGATGAAAGACGGCCATGGTTCCCTGCAGACGTCTCTGTATCTCCCATCCCATTCCTCCTGTCTCCTCTCCAAAGTGTTTGTATAATTTCAGTAGTTTTGAATGTAGTGCTCATGAGACAAAACGGGTCCCTGGAAGTTGTGAACAATTTTATACTGTCATTCATTTCTCATGATATGTTTTGTGCTGCTGCAAAATATAAAATATTATATATCAAAATATATATGTGTGTGTGTGTATATATGTATATATATTGTTGCAATTCATAAGATATGTTACAAATTCCAATTTGTCCAATATGTTAAGAATTTGTAAGTGCTTAAGATCCCGGACTGCATCTTTAAAGTAACTATAGTTCAGCTGTCTCGTTAGAGGTCATCCACTGCCATTGACGTCCCAGTGACCTGGCGTTATGGATGGGGTATTGATAACTCTTCAATCCCTGTTGTGCTGGTATTAGCCACAATAGCCTTTGATGCTGGGCAGATCTGTTCTTGGCTTACTGTAGACAAAAGTGCTTCTACACCTGCATTGCTTGCTGTTTGGGGTTTTAGGCTGGGTTTCTGTACAGCACTTTGAGATATCAGCTGATGTACGAAGGGCTATATAAATACATTTGATTTGATTTGAACACTGAAATGCCAAGGGGGTTAAGACCAAAAGATTCCTGTCACCTGTTTCAACGCCCGTTTTGTATGGTGTTATGGGGGTTTGAGGAAGCTGAGACAACGTGGTGCAAGAGGAATAGTAAGGACTTTTTTTTACACCTCCTCGCTCCCTGTTAGAAAATCCACAAACAGAAAAAAACAACAGACAGGCTATTTCTTGATAGCTGTCACTGTGTATTTCTCAGCGGCTCGCTGCCTGACATGTTAACACTGACAATGAGACAGATTAGTCGCCATGAAGGTGTTTTTTTGGGACCGGCGGTGGCAGCAGGCGGAGATTTGTTCAATGTTGCTCGCTGCTCGCTGTTGTGCGTAAAAGATAGCCCCCCACAAAGGCTATCATGGCACGTCATCTATGGGATCAGCTCTCAGCTGAAAAAACGACTGGACACCTTTCCCTCTCCCTCCTCCATCTGTAAAGAACGGATTGTGTTTTTATCATCATACCTCATTATTGTCCCCCCCCTCGTCTCTCCCGCTTCTCTTTCTCATCATGTTAAGAAAGCTGTCTTTGAGGGATGTTGAAGACAAGTGTGGTTTAACAAGAGTACACGGTATGTAAGGTGATGTTATTTTGTCCTTGTTAACCCCTCCAGTCACTCTGTGACGTGACGTGTGAGGGTGTGTGTTTACCCGTCTCATATCCTGTCTCACTCTCCTGTAGGCCATTTGGGTGGACAGTGACCCCTACCTCTGGGGGGGATTCCAGGTTGGAGAAGAATAGGATAAGGAAAAATGTGATCAGCGGCCCATCATCTCCATGTGAAGTCTGTCAAGGAACTGCAGGTCGACTGCACACACAGTGTTTCTTGGTAGTCGTAAACAAATCTACTTTGAAACAAAAGTAGACACCTCACACACTTGGTTAGGGGCTTCAAAAGAAAAAGAAGACACCTGTACCATGTCAGATATAGAGTTGAAATGTATTCCGTTTTGAGTTTGCATCTCAATATTACACTTTATATGCATCACAGAAGATGTAAATAATACAAAACCATTCGACAGAAGAACACCGGCTTTTCTGGGTTTACATGTTTTTTTTTTAAATGTTTGTTAATTGCGAAATTGTTAAAAAGATGAATAACATTCCACCCATGAGGCCACTTGGTAATTTGACTGCAGGAAAGGGCTACAGAGAGAGTTCTCTCCTTGGGTCTGTTTGGTGTGGGCCAGTCTGCTGGAGTTAAAACATGCATTGTATGTTTGTTGACAGTGCATACATACTGTAGAAATGACAACGTTTGTTTTGACTTAGGGTTCGAGTGATTTGAGACCCTTGGGGGTGGCAGGGGTTATATAGTACCTGCCACACCCCTCTGCCTCCCCCCTCCCCCCTCCCTTCTCCCTCCTCCTCCCCGGGTGCACTTGAGCAGGTCGTACAGGCACATCCATCTTCTTTTAATCCCCAATTACTCTGTCTCTCTGTTTCTGGCTCTCTGTGTAAATGGATGGGGTGAGAGAGGGAGGGAGGGAGAGGAGGAGGTTTTGGCTGATGGATCTTATTAGAAGTGTTGCATTGATAATCGGTAGACAGAGGAAGAGAGGCATGTGGCGAGAGAGGGTGAGTGAGAGAGATGTCTCTATTCACCCACAAGGTGCCCTTGAGAGAAAATAGAAAGAGAGAGAGGGAGGGAGCAAGCAAGAGAGAGACGCACAGAGAGAGCAGAAGCGAGTCAGAGAGAGGAAGAACGTTGAGCCTTCCCAAATGCAGCAGTGATGTCACTTCGGTTTATCTCCCCTGGTGCTTCTGACTGACCAGAGAGTTCCATCCCTCCTTCCATCTGGGAGAATAGTGATTCTCTGTGTTTACCAAGGATAAACGATTTCTCCTCTTCTCCTCCTCTCTCCAACCGCTCGCTGGAGGAGCAGAACTCTGTTCATAATTCATACCTCATACCCTTATCTTCCACTTGGCCTATTTGGTTACAATGACCACACAAGGCATTTGTATTCTCCCTTACTCTCTACAGCATCAGCTTTTCACTAATGCCTCTACAGAGGGGGAAGTAAGAGGGACTGTGTCTGCTGTGCTGACTGCTGTATATTAAAAAGAAAGATGTGTACTGTATCGTGTTTGTTTGTGTGTACACTACATCATAGACAATGATACCACACAGAGTACTTAAACAAAATACTGAACAAAAATTTTAACACATCATGCAAAGTTGCAGTTCATATAAGGAAATCAGTCAATTTAAATAAATTCATTAGACCCAAGTCTATGAATTTCACATGAATGGGCAGGGACAGCCAATCCGAATTAGTTTTCCCCCACAAAAGGGCTTTTTTACAGAGAGAAATACTCCTCAGTTTCATAAGCTGCCCGGGTGGCTGGCCTCAGACGATCCCAGAGGTGAAGAATTCGGATGTGGAAATCCTGAGCTGGCGTGAATACACGTGGTCTGCGGTTGTGTGGCCGGTTGGGCGTACTGACAAATTCTCTAAAACAACTTTTTGAGGCGGCTTATGGTAGAGAAATGAACATTCAAAATTCAAAAGGCACTCATACATCTGAGCTATCTTTTTTGCAGCTGCATGGTAACAGTTGAATAAAATGAGAAAAAATAAGAAACCCGCACACTGCTGTTTAACAAGTTTTACATATCGGCTACACGGCCTTCGTCAAAGCTTATTAAAGAACAGTGATACTATCGAGCGGTGTGTGGGTTTCTTCTTTTTTCTCAGCGAAATTAACATTAAATTCTCTGGCAACAGCACTGGTGGACATTCCTGCAGTCAGCTCCCTCAAAACTTGAGACATCTGTGGCATTGTGTTGTGTGACAAACTGCACATTTGAGAGTGGCCTTTTGATCATGCTGTTTAATCAGCTTCTTGATATGCCACACCTGTCAGGTGGATGAATTATATTGGCAAAGGATAAATATTCACTAACAGGGATGGAAACACATCTGTGCACAAAATGTGAAAGACGTAAGCTTTTTGTGCAATTGGAAAAAATGTTAGGATATTTTATTTCAGCTCATGAAACATGGGACCCCTTTAAATGTTGCGTTTATATTTCTGTTCAGAAGAAGGCCCTAGTTATCCCAGTCTCTGTGTGTTCTGTGAGCTCACACAGTGAAGATTACCCTCCAATGCATTTCCCTCCCCACCACCTGTCCAGAGCCTCTTTATGTCCTGGGTACCTCTGCAAACCCTGCCACCCCTCTGCCACCCCTCTGTCACCCGGGCCTAATCAGAGGTATGGAGCTGGAGGCTGGTGGTGGGCCCGCTGGTCCACCCTGTATGGAGCTGTCACTGCACAGGGTTATGGCTCATTAGGTGCAATGAGCAGAGGGCCACATTGACAGGGCACTGGCTGAATATAGGCTGCAGGGAGAGGAGAGGGGAGAGGTTGTCTCTCTGTGGGCCACCTTAATTGGATCATCTATGCATCCCTGGACCTGTGGAGGGGTTAGGGGTGGGGTGAAGTGTGTGTTTGTGTTTGTGGGTGAGTGGGTGGGTTATATAGAACAGTTGTTCTACCCTGTGTGGAAGGCAGCCAGTGTAACGGGAGTCGTCTTCTGAAGAAGAGGAATCGGACCAAAGCTCAGCGTGGTAAGTGTTCATGCTTTATATTTCAACTGAACACTATAACAAAATAACAAAGAGAACAAACGAAACCGAAACAGTCCTGTCAGGTGCAGAAAACACTAAACAGAAAATAACTACCCACAAACACATCTGGGGAGAAACTACCTAAGTATGGTTACCAATCAGAGACAACGATAGACAGCTGTCCCTGATTGAGAACCATACTCAGCCAAAACAAAGAAATACAAAAACACAGAAAAAAGAACATACAATTCCCACGCAAATCACACCCTGACCAAACCAAAATGGAGACATAAAAAGCTCTCCAAGGTCAGGGCGTGACAGCCAGCCAGGTGTTTGTGGTAAGTGTCAGGTGGTGGGCTGATGAGGTGTCAGTGAATGAGTCTGTGACTTCCTCCTCAGAACAAAGGCATTATGGGATAGCCTGTGATAGAGTGAGAGGGTGCATGGTTATTGGTTTAGGTGCCACTTGAACTCCCTGCCTCCTCTTTGTGTGCGTGTGTGCGTGTGCGCACAAGTGTAAGCGTATCATCCCTGTCAAGGCTAACTACAGTTTGCAGGGAAGTTGAGCTGGGGTGATACAGGATTAAGGGAGGCTGAGTGGTGTGTGGAGGTGGGGGGGCAGTCATGCTTGTACAGGAGGTATTATGTACAGCCTGGTGCACGACATGGCACGGCAGAGGAGACATTCACATGGAGGCTATGAGATGAGCTGGGCTTTATTGGATCAGGGCAGCCATACCATGGAAGAACAGGCATTGAGGAATGCTAGCTGCAGAACAGCTTGTGCTTTACCCGCAATCACTGTGAAACCCATGAAAAGAGCCAGGGACAATCAATGTGTTTAGGCCTACAGTATGTGTTATTGGTGTGTTTGTGTGTCTGCTACCCCTATTCATATTTGTATTCAATTTAATTCAAGGCAAAAAATTACATTTTTATTTATTTATTCTATTTCACCTTTATTTAACCAGGTAGGCCAGTTGAGAACAAGTTATCATTTACAACTGCGACCTGGCCAAGATAAAGCAAGCAGAGCGACAAAAACAACAACACAGAGTTACACATCAACAAACAGTCAATAACACAATAAAAAATATATATTTACAGTGTGTACAAATGTAGAAGAGTAGGGAGGTAAGGCAATAAATAGGCCATAGAGGCGAAATAATTACAATTTAGCATTAACACGAGAGTGATAGATGTGCAGATGATGATGTGCAAGTAGAGATACTGGGGTGCAAAAGAGCAAGAAGATAAATAACAATATGGGGATGAGGTAGTTGGGTGTGCTATTTACAGACATAATGCAAAGTAAACAGAAAGTAAGCCATCCATATATTTCTGTTGTTGAGATTGTAACACATAGGCATGGGTGTGGTTTTCTGTCAGTATCCATCAAACATGTAAATCTTTGAGTTTTCTGGTTGAAGCGATAGAGAGCAGCTTGGGAGGTCTGTTGCCTTTAACACAGTTGACACCTCTGATAGAGTGCAGCTTGGGAGGTGTGTTGGCTTTAACACGGTTGACACCTCTGATATAGAGCAGCTTGGGAGGTGTGTTGGCTTTAACACGGTTGACACCTCTGATAGAGTGCAGCTTGGGAGGTGTGTTGGCTTTAACACGGTTGACACCTCTGATAGAGAGCAGCTTGGGAGGTGTGTTGGCTTTAACACGGTTGACACCTCTGATAGAGAGCAGCTTGGGAGGTGTGTTGGCTTTAACACGGTTGACACCTCTTATAGAGAGCAGCTTGGGAGGTGTGTTGGCTTTAACACGGTTGACACCTCTGATAGAGAGCAGCTTGGGAGGTGTGTTGGCTTTAACACGGTTGACACCTCTGATAGAGAGCAGCTTGGGAGGTGTGTTGGCTTTAACACGGTTGACACCTCTGATATAGAGCAGCTTGGGAGGTGTGTTGGCTTTAACACGGTTGACACCTCTGATAGAGAGCAGCTTGGGAGGTGTGTTGGCTTTAACACGGTTGACACCTCTGATAGAGAGCAGCTTGGGAGGTGTGTTGGCTTTAACACGGTTGACACCTCTGATAGGGAGCAGCTTGGGAAGTGTGTTGGCTTTAACACTGTTGACAACTCTGATAGAGAGCAGCTTGGGAGGTGTGTTGGCTTTAACACAGTTGACACCTCTGATAGAGAGCAGCTTGGGAGGTGTGTTGGCTTTAACACGGCTGACACCTCTGATAGAGAGCAGCTTGAGAGGTGTGTTGGCTTTAACACAGTTGACACCTCTGATAGAGAGCAGCTTGGGAGGTGTGTTGGCTTTAACACGGTTGACACCTCTGATAGAGAGTAGGTCATGTGAGAGAAAGTGCACTGTAGAATTGCAGCTATTTTGTATTTAACTCTAGTCAGAACCATACAAATCTGCCATTGCACTTTCAAAACAAAATCCAATTAATTGTCTGAATACTCATGAATAAATCATTTTAATCATACTTGATTGAATCTGCTTGAATGAAAAATAATAAATTCATGTTTTTAAAAGATACTTTGAACAAGAGCTGTGGATGTAAATTTGGCGCTGCATTGACCAATTTGAGGACACCTTACACATAACGATCTTGTAACGATCTTGACTTACACAATTAACACAATTTGCAATCATCAAAACAAAATAACCTTACTGTTAAGATGCCAAATTAGTGTTATTTAGTCTCAAGGACAAAATACCTGAAAACTCTCTTCCATGTATTTTATTGAAATTAAACTCCCCTAAAGGGAAACCATTAAGTGAGTGTATGGTACGTGCACACAGGTCAACCCAGGAGAGTATTTACCCCCCCCCCCCCTACTTTCACAGCACTTCAGATTTGCCACACTCTCTGTATCCAGTCAGACAGTTAGCTTTGCTTTCCTCTCTACAACCTTGCGAGACCATGGCCTACATGCAGGTTCCTGGTTACAATCCCAAACTATTTAACTGCATAACAACTGTATTACAATAGTAACAATATAACAACTCAAAATAATGTACTTAATTCTTGTCTGAAATTCTTCCACACCTTTTGTTCTGATCCTGTGAAATGCCAGCTTTAGTTAAAGTTGCTGCTGTTGTTTAAAGTGGCTTGTGACGACTGACAAAGTGAACATTTCCCAACGTTGTTGTCTTCCCCCTCGTCAGATATCAAAGCTTTTGGGCCATCTCCCTAAATACTGCACGGTTCCATGACGGGAGCAGATCCATTCGATTAGAGTAACTTGAACACAAAGAGCTGCCATTAGGCAAATAGTTTTTCCACCCTCCTCCCTCAGAGTCTCCGGTCTTTGGTACAATGCTTCTAATTAGCGGAATGATAAAGCAGCAAAGCCACAGACACTTTAATATCTATTCAAGTCAATTAACGGGGCTCGTGACATTTGTGTGAAGTTGATAGGTGCTCAGGGGTGGATTCAAATGCCGGCGGATGGAAATGTAAAAAATCCCTGCGATTGATCCTGCTCATCGATTACGATCTGGCTCTTCTGATGCCTAGTTGCAAGTCACCCATTAATTGAAACGTGTGAGTGTGTGAGTCAGTGAGTGCGCCTGCCTCTAGCGAGGCTGGGAGTGTGTGTGTGTGTGTGTTTGTGTGTGTGGGGGGGGGGGGGTTGGTTTTAAGGGGAGAAAGGCGCCTCCTGAGCCAGCAGAGCGTGATCCGTCTAGAAGGCTGCGAGCCGTGCGCGTCTCTACACTGACACAAACGCTGCGACACCCTTCTCTGCAAATGTCACTCCCATCCAATTACGTGGTGGGTTGAGGACGTTGCCCACGAGGCGATACCGCTAATAAAGCTATCTGTCTGTGTTTATTGGGGTTGTTTTCATTTTCCGTTATCGTTTCAGGAGAGGGTTCTTCTCAGTCAAGAGAGAGCCACATCACAAAACTAACAGAGACAGATGGAACCTGCTGCGAGCTATTGCCATATTTCAGGGTGCTTCTTTACCAGCTAGCTTCATGCTGTTTGTCTGCTTCGTCGAGGTCATATCTGTGTTTGCTATTCATTTTCAAGCAGTCTTGACCACCTACACATGCTATATATACACAGCATTGTCAGTCTGCTGTCAGCACTGTTTGTTTCACTGTGATTATGTGTTGCTCCTGGGATGTGTCACGGCTCAAGCTGCAGGAATTATATTGTCAAACATCTACTCAATTTAATTTGCCTCTGTAATGTAATCTAACTCTGTAACTGAAAACTAACCTGATAGGAATTTGTGGTCATAGCACCTGCAATTTAGTAAGCACAACCAGCCAACGCAATCCCTTCATTGGATCAATTGTATTAAGGCATGGGCTGTAAACGTTATGCACATTTTAAATCAAATGCCATTTCTCTGGCACTCGGGGTAGAATTGCTTGCCTCTGGTGTAATAAGTCCTTTTGTTGCCTTGGAGATTGAGCTCTAGAATAACTTGAATATAGCAGAGCAGCAACTCAACAACTCCTGCTGTATAGCTCCACTTGACTGAGGCACTGATACAGGGAAAACGTTGCTTGTAATGTGGACACATGCCATTGCTATCATGTGATCCCCATCTTATCCCGTTTGACTTTTCTATTCCCGTTTCCCTTTTTGAACGCCAGCCGCTCCACACACGTTAAAGGATGACGTACAGCAGGCTACTACATATACCATGATGCTTATTTGACCAGACATTTGCTAGCCACCACTAAACTCCTTCCGCGTTTCTCTTCTCTTTCCTGTCATACCCTTGCCTGTTTCTCTATTAGCTCGGCTTGCTGCCAAACAAAGAGGAAGAAGAGGAGCGGGTGCCACTGAAATCTCAAGCCCCAAAAGTTATTGGCGATAACCAAGCCAGCTCACTGAAGCTGTTGCTGGAATTGACAGCGTCGATCTGTGCGACAGAAAAAGGGGAAGACATATGAGAGCTTCTGTGCAACAGGAATTGACAGGATTTTTTACTTAATTGGTGATCTTATAAATGATTATTGAGGTGTCGCTCACAACCCGAGGCAGATCCTACACCCTGCTCCCTCTTTTAGTAGTTTTATATTCTCATACCTCGGCTTTTCAGACAGGGAGCATAGGAATGATAGACATGTCACCAACTCCCTGTTGCTGAGCTGTTGAGTAAAAGCATCACACATTTTGTGAATAATATTTTCTGTTCACTCTCCAATATGTCAGTCCAGAGACAAGTATGGTCTCAAAAGCATCCTTTGTAAATGATCAGTCAGCCTTACTTAGTCTTTTACCCTCCCCAAAACTGCAATTTGAGGATGCCACTAAAGCATCACAGGAGTAGTGTGGGACCAATGTTTGTGTGCTTTAAAAGGGATTTCTTGTTTATGTGGATAGCTCTGTGTTCTCAACTTTCCTCCAAAAACAGTCCCCCTGCGAAGGACACTGACCATTACATTACTGGAGGCCTGTTCTGAGAGGTGGACCTCTCTCTGGGTCACTGCCTGAAGGCAGGAACACATGGACACTTCAACATTTATTCATGGCGCACTACAAACACAAGAAACACACAGAAGTCCTTCCTGAATTAGTTTACTCCATTGCGATGCAGGTATACTCAGGTATAGCTGTGTTAAATGTCCTGCCTGCACAACCTAGCAACATGGCACTTGTTCTCTTTGATTGCCCAGATGCAGTCTCGTGAGATGTTCATAAATAGATAGTTCCAAAGGGCATGTGGTTCCTGTGCTGTTCTGGTGCTAGGCAATGGAGCTCAAACACCTCAAGACATCTTTAGCTAGCTTCCCCATCTGCTCTCTGCTTATTTCAGTCTTAAGCACATCGTGACATTCTACACTCCAGTTCTGTTACCCAGCCTTGTGAAAAGTGAAGATTGGTGACATTTGGGTGGTAGACAGCTACCTCAGACAACAACCCTTATGCTCCTCATCTCACCTTGACAAACCAAACAATTGTAACTGCATAATTCAAATGAGAGAATATGAGAATAAATTAAAGGCTAGTGCAGGCTAAGCTGGTATGTAGATAAAATCATCAAAAATCTATCCCACATTGCAGCCTAATTAAAGAGGAAATTCTCCCTCAGCCATGAGTGTTCCAGTGCTCCTACCAGAACCTGATGAGGGCTTATGTTGTCATTGTGCAGCTTTGTCCTAAACTGAGGGCTAGTGGAGACAGGGACTGATAGGACTTGTGATTGGATCGCGGACAACACAAATGAGCCGCAGGCTGCTGTGGAAACGTCCAATGTGTTTGTTTGTTGTCGTCAGAGTTTGGTAGGAATAGATTAAAGCGTGTGAGGGTGGAAATCATAATGAGCACCGCTGCATTCGTCTGTTTCAACGATAATTGGTTTAGATAAAGAAGAAAATCCTTGACAAACTGAGGTAATTATGAGGAACAAAAAGTTATTTAAGATTCAAACCCTTAATTGGTGTGACCTTTTTTATCCAAAGCTATTATCCCCAATCTTGCTGTTATTTTGGGTATTACGTTGACTCGTTTTGTTGAATTCATCTGAGTGTATACTGATCCCTAGGAAGTTAGAGGGAAGTTTCATAAGAGAGTATCAATGAGCTGTGGCATTATTTCTGACAGTCTTGGATGGAGATCCTGCAGGCTGATCTAGGCGTAGAGCATAGGACACCACGGCACAGAGAAACCAAATAATCCGGGTTTATAGCATGAAATGCATCTCTCCATGATGTTCATGGTCTCAGATGATGGAAGCACAGTTTGGGGGGGGGGGGGGGGGTTGTTATGGTTTGGGTAATGTGAGCAGACTGTTAGCCATAATGGAACTCTCACATTCACTATTCCCATCAGTAGGACAAGCTCCCTTTACATGTCTTTAGCACGCGACCATCCCCACTACTCAGGGAGGAGTAGTGAGGATGGGGGAGGAATAAAGTGAAAGTTGGTAGAAATGGATGGAAATAGAGACGGAGTGATAGAGAGAGGAGCCTTCAAGTGAGACAGTAATCTGGTTCATCTATCAGGCTGCTCTCTGACGGACGGACGGACCGACAGGGGGGGGGGGGGGGGGGGTCTCCACACTGTCTTTCCCAATTAAACACTGTGGGAAAAGATACATCCAATGGCTAATTGTTTAACATGTAGCTGAACGGCTGTAGAGGAGCGAGCTGAACACAGATGGCAGTGTGGGGAGACTGACATGGAGGTCCCCCAGGAGACGGGCTCTCCATCTCACACTCCCTCAGATACTGTTTCCCGTCACATGGGTGCAAAGAAAGACATTAAAGAGAAGGGGACCAATGAGGAAGTAGTAGTTTTATGGTGTCAAGTTTGTCATAGGCTGAAAATGTATAAAAGATCTATCATCATAAGTTGACAGTTATGACTCATGCAGGCAGAAAAAGAGTTTTGGCAAGTGGAGGAAAAAGGACCGTTGTGAATCTTTTCCTTTAGTGTAATGAAATACAACTCTCTCTCTCTGTCTTTCTTCTGTCATGTTGGCAGGTGCCTTCATTTGTCGACCCCTCTCTCTTAGGCTGTATAAGATTCCCCTGGACAGGGACAAGCTGAAGGAGCCTACCTACCCGTGCACTGTGACAGGCTCCTTCCTATACCATATCAGGCATCACTAAGGTCAATTCACTTCAGATTGGCAGGACCTAGCAACTGTAATTTCTTTCACTTATGGGCTCTTTTACTTCTCATTTTCACCCCTCCTCCTATCATCCCCCCATCTCTCCATCCCAGCCAGAGCCAAGAGTGTCCATTTGGTTGTGTTTGCAGATGGCTCACGGCCAGCTGAACCAACAGGCAGCTTGATTAAAATGAAAGACCACGCTCCGTCCTGACCCTCTCCCACCGTTTCTGTTTGCTCTCTCCTTGGCTGAGGAGCCAGGGTGGTACATGTCTACTCTGAGGAAGGGGGTGATAACCTGATGTGTTGGTGAACTTCTTTTCTTGTATTAATTGGCAATTTTAAAGAAAGAAAGGTTACACAATATGTTGTTGATCCCTGATAGACAGACAAACAGACAAAATAGCTAATTACGTTATGTTATGTGAAATAATTTATGAGGTGTAAATGAGTGTTCTCTCTCGTGTTGAAACTCCCTCCTGGGACACTAGGCTCCACTGGGCCTGAAAACCCACTGTTCACTGTGATCACAGTGTGACAATGGCACTGCATGGCACCCTGTGTGACATCCCAATCAGCACCTTTTCTATGGGGCAATTTAGGTGAACTGGCAGATGACAAGTCCCCCGCTAACACAATGTGTCATCATCAGGCATGGACCAAGTGAGACGAGAGAGAAACGTAATATTATGAGGGTTGAGTGATACAAACTGATAGAGGTGATATTGAGGGAGGGTAAGAGGATGACGTGTTGAGGTTGTAGCCTGATAGAGGTGATATTGAGGGAGGATAAGAGGATGACGTGTCGAGGTTGAAGTCTGATAGAGATGATATTGAGGGAGAGAGCGAGGATGACATGTTGAGGTTGTAGTCTGTAAATGGTTAATGATGAAGACAGAGTCATCACCTGCTCATGTGTGTGTGGAATTGTGACTGTTTCCTGTTGGCAAGCTGTTACAACACCTGCCGCTTGACTGTGTGTGTGTTTGAGGGAGAACATATGCATGGCATGGCAGTATTTAAGGTCATCCAGCTCCAGGATTCCTTGTTTGCACCTATTCAAGAGCTGCGTAGCTTTTTTAAAAACTTTTATTTAAACAAGCAAGTCAGTTAAGAACCAGTTCTTATTCACAATGATGGCCTAAGAACAGTGGGTTAACTGCCTTTTTCAGGAGGAGAACGACATATTTTTACCTTGTCAGCTCTGGGATTCAATCCACCAACCTTTCAGTTACTGGCCCAACGCTCTAACTACTAGGCTACCTGCCATCCCGAACTTAGTCATTTCCTTATATGGAAGTGAATTATCCAAATATGATAGTCCCAAAAATTATAAAAGAGCTATATGTATTGTCTACTTAAAAAAAAATATATTTTTTTACATTCTTCTCATTTTGTTTCCGAAAATGAATTGAAGTGTTTGTCTGGTTTGCCATTTTTAATTTACCTTTTATGTTTGTACACTTTTAATATGAATTGTATTTTAAATAGGCAGGCTTCTCATTATATCCCATAAACTGTGTGCAGGTTTTCAATTAAATCCTCCATTATCATTGTGCTTACCTTGGGGTTGTCAAATGCAGATGGACTCCCTCCTTTCTGTGCTTTTTAATCAAAGACAGCCTTTAGGAAAACAATGCCTCCCTCGTTCAACAAGGTGACGTTTCATTTCTTTGTCAGCTCCACCCAAATCCCTCCCACTCACAGCATCCCTGCAAGGTCCATTTACCATTTAGAAATACGTTCTGCTTTCCTTCTCGGTTGGGTCCATCCCTTGGTCTGACTGAGGAGTGGCGTGGCTTTGTTGCTGTATCAAGTATCAAAAATAGAAGTTAAAGTTAAAATTCCTTATGTTAAGCAAACTATACGGCACAATTGTCTTGTTTTTTAAATTTACGGAGAGCCAGGGGGACACTCAGACATAATTTACAAAAGAAGCATTTGTGTTTAGCAAAAATATCAATAGTAAATTAAAGTACAGATACCCCCCCCCCCCCACTACTTAAATAGTACTTTAAAGTATTTTTACTCAAGTACTTTACACCACTGGTAAAACTCATCTACACTGAGTGTACAAAACATTAAGAACTCTTTCCATGACATAGACTGACCAGGTGAATCCAGGTGAAAGCTACGATCCATTATTGATGTCACCTGTTAAATCCACTTCAATCACTGTAGAGGAATGGGAGGAGACAAGCTAAAGTATGATTTTTAAACCTTGAGACAATTAAGACATGGATTGTGTGTGTATGTCATTCAGAGGGTGAATGGACATCCAGCCAACTTGACACAACTGTGGAGACAGCATGGGCCAGCATCCCTGCAGAATGCGTTCGACACCTTGTAGACCATGCCCCGACGAACTGAGGCTGTTCTGAGGGGAAAAGGGGGTGCAACTCAATATTAGGACGGTAATTCCTAATGTTTTGTACACTTTGTGTATATTTGAAAGGTTGAATACATAAACAGGCATCACTTGATTTAGAGAGAAAGATTTGCCCCAGTTGCTATGGGTTTGTGAAAACTACAAAGCCCACTGTTTAACAGTCTCTATGTAGAACTATGGCATTATTCCTTTACTTATTCATTTGCCCTCATTTCCTAATTTCTTATCTCCAGTAAGCAGGAAGTAGTAGGCTAAACTGTGTTGTATTGCCTCTCACTAACTCAAACTACTTCCCTCAACATGCTCTCTCTTCTAACTCTCGTCTCTGTCTCTGTCTGTGTGTAATGTGTACGTGTTGAACTGAGAATAAAGCCTTCACGGAGAGGATGGGAACAGACCCCGGTATTGTGGTCAGGCTGTGTGAGGAGGACTGAGGAACAGGCAGCCCCAAACTGTTCTCATGGGACTTGTAGTGTTGTTCTGAAAATGGCCTTCAACTGCCAACTTTAGTTTGAATGTTGATTATTCAGCATCTGCCTTTGGACAAGGTGAATGGTGAATGCTACAGCTGTCAGTGTTTTCTGTGCACTTGTTTAGTTCTGTAACAAACCAAAAAAAAACAATCTGGCTTCAGAGAGGGGGACGGTACGATTTGTGGGAATGGAAATCCACATTTCAAATGACCCTCGCTTTGGATGTAGCTGTCGTGTCACACTTAGTCAAAGAGAGATAAGGATGATCTGTTCTCTTTTCTCATTCGTTTGTAATGCGCTAGTGATTTAATATCTTGCCTGGAGGCGTGCCTCAGTGGGGCACACCGCGTATTGTCTTAGAGTCGACTAGTATGCCCAGACCTTATGGAAGTTTAATACTTTCAGATGGTCCTTGTGTAGACAGTGTTCGTAGGTAGGCTGGAGGGCTGGACTGTGTTTTTGTGCGATGCTTCAAGCCCGTAGGGACTAACCCATACACTCCTCATCTGTCATGGCCTTCTTTGTAGTCTAAGCTCTTATTATACATAACTCATATTTACTTCTCTTGTAAAACATTCATATCAATGCAAAACGACCTAGCCCTCTTTCGTCAGAACAATTGGTGTGGTGGCACCATTGTAAAACGAACAGCTATGTGGGGAAAGCCAACTGACCTAGAAGCCGTGGGAAACCAAGTGACAAGGCGGTGGGGGTATAACCAGAAAACAACATTGATGAGCTTCCAGTGATCAGCTGATGACTAATGTAGTGATTGGTCCATAGATTACTGCTTATCAAACACTTTAATGGCCTGTACATCATTGTGAACTGAAGCTGTTTTTGAGTCTGTGATTGGTGTGGTGTTGTGTGGGGAAAAGAGGCAGTGTCACCTTGTCAGTCTTGGGCATGCTGCCAAGCAGAATGCAGTGGGCTGGGGGGGAGGCAAGGGGGCCAGTAATTATCCACCCGCAAAGGCTGGGACATCTGCAGCAACACTAGACAAACAATCATCTCTGTGTGTGTGTGTGTGTGTGTGCGTGTGTGTGCGCGTGCGTGTGCGCGTGCGCGTGTGTGTGTGTTTGGTTAAGCACAGGGTGACCCACTGGTCATGTAGAGGAGAAGAAGAGAGCATTCTCACAATGGTCTATCAAATCAGATTTGTGAATCACTAGTGACCTGACATCTTGAATTTTTCTGTGTGTTTTCTGTGAGTTGTGCGTCATGGTCTTGGGTTAGACTAATAGGATGATGGTCATAGGGTTTTATTTAGCCTGCCCCCTGCCTGTCATAGAAGGGCCATGATGTCCTTGATGGATCGTCGTTGTTCACACAAAGTGCATGGAGAGTTTGGTGTTTTACAACAATAGCTCATACAACCCCCCCCTCCCATCAATATCATTCCCTGAACTATTCTTGACCCACTGCATTCCCCTCAGAACGGGGCTTTACCCCTCCCCAACCCCAGTCGACTGTTATCCCAGACCCCAGAGCACGGGCCGAGGTTTAATGTTGTTCTGTGATGGCACATCTGATCAGGGACTTGAGGAAGAACATGAAAGTCATTGAGAATCAAGGTCTGTGCTCATGAACATATCCCTCATATCCTGTGAGGAGGTGGGTGGGTGGATGTGTTGGTGGATGTGCATGTTTTGCGTGGGGTGGGGTGGTTGGAAGCACCCTCATGCCGTCTGGTGTTAAGAACACACATGTACACTGTCATGTGAATCTCTCATGGTTGTGATGGTTGATGGTTGACACTGCTGTAGGCTACAGTCAAACTGAATTCAAACTGGACTGGTTGGCAGATAGAGTGTACTGGTTTAGCAGAGCACTCTATATACAGCAGTTATTTATGAACACTACTAATTATGATACATGTAAATGAATACATATCTAAAATTACATAGTCTCATAATTGTATGTGCAGTACTTTGACTTGGGTCTTGAGCAGTCTTTCTGATTCTGAAAGTTCCACTCTGTAGTATAGCTGCCCATAGAATGCAGCATGTGGACTGTTGCCAGGGTCACTGAACTCTAGTACTAATGAGGTCCTGGAGGTGCCTGGCTCTTCTCCGGAGAAGCAGAGGGAAGCTCCCCAGATACACACTCAGGGCCTGGGGACTCTGTGCCTCCCTGTCTCCTCCTTGGTCCAGCCCTCCAGAGGACAGTCAATAGTGGAGATGCCACGGCCTGTGGTCCATTTATCCAGCTATCAAGGCTGCAAAGCTTTTTCACCCCTTCTCACTGGAATCCCCTCTGATTCCCCTCCAAATTAGATTATTACAAACCAGCAGACATCTAGTTTGACGAATTAGGTCATTCGGAAAGAGGGAGTGGGCTTGGGAGCACTAAATGGTTTCATCATGTGGGATTTTTTAATATGTAGAAGATTGAGCCTTCGCTCTTTGCTCTGCACGCTGGCTGTAGGGCTGGGTGGTATGGCAAATAAATTATCACGCTATCTATACATTTATTCATTCAATAACGATCATTATCACAATATTAATCAAATAATGTTTAAAGGGTGCATATCTGCTTCAGACTCAAGAATGCCTAAGGCCTGAACAATCCCCTAGGCAGGTAACCTAGTGGTTAGAGTGTTGGGCCAGTAACCGAAAGGTTGCTCAATCGAATCCCCGAGCTGAGTAAAAATCTGTCGTTCTACCCCTGAACAAGGCAGTTACCACACTGTTCACCAATAGGCCGTCATTGTAAATAAGAAGTTGTTCTTACCTGACTTGCCTAGTTAAATAAAGGTTACATTAATATAATACAATGATGTGAGCTACCTATAAAATTATACTTTAAGGAAAATTGTTCCATGTTTGCGGCCAGGGAACACGTACCTGGGGTCAATTAAATTGATAAGCCTCTTGAAACCTTCCTTTTCGACTGCTAATTGGTAGCATGTCCTTAGCAATGCAATGCATAAGAGCATTGTGATGTCTTCGTCTTTTCGATTGTTTGCTTGTAGGGCATAAACGCTGACAGTGTTGACTGCTTCGGGTAAACATCCCTAGATTGGCTGGTGCTTGAGGGGCATTTATCAATACCGTGGCGCAAACTCAAACTTCCTGCGTGTTCCAAAGAGTGATTTTGCTTCGGATGTTGAAAAAGGTTTGTCGTATTACCAGAGTTCGTAGCCACCTGTCTACGGCACAATTTGCACCAGACATTGCTCTGCTCTTTGTCGGACTTCAGAAAGCCAAACCACTTCCAAATGACTAAAACAGTTGAACCCTTTTTATCAATAATTTCTTCGTTGGAAGCTTCTCCTTCTCCATGGCTATCACTGCCACTGTTTTCGCCTACATCACTCATTTTCCGTGGTTGATAGTGGCGATTCCATCACTCGAGGTGCTAAGTGGTTTTTAGTGGGCGTGTACCTCTCCACGTGCACATTGTCACTTCTCGTCACGTTCCTGCTGCATCAGAGGTGAAATGGACTGCTGTACCTAATTATTCTATATCGACGTTATGGGAAATGAATCTAAGCGTTTTCATATCGCTATTGAGGGA
The DNA here is from genome assembly GCF_057628025.1 of Oncorhynchus mykiss. NCBI lineage: Eukaryota > Metazoa > Chordata > Actinopteri > Salmoniformes > Salmonidae > Oncorhynchus > Oncorhynchus mykiss. The sequence goes on from NC_143034.1 coordinate 46,964,890, forward strand.
AGTAAATTGCCTCGATAATTATTGATATTGATTTATCGCCCAGCCCTAGCTGGATGACTGTGGTCATGTGGAGGGGGAATGGAGTAGTAGACCTATGTAACTCCTGCAGCGTAACTCAACCACTACGTAGCGCCTCTCTCATTGATCCCCTTCATATGACAACAGTAATGATATCTGGAGTACCATGCATGGCCAGACTGTTGGCTTTTCGAAAGATGAGGCCTGTACTGTGTTCTGAAGTACGGTGGGATTCCTCTGGGATGGAGGGAGGGTGAAAGAGGGAGGGAGAGACTCATGCACATGCACAGAGACATGAAGGGATGACAAGGTTAAGAGAAGGTGATAAATAGGAAGTGGCTGTAGTGTGATGGCTGATTTTGAATTTGCGCCGAGGAAATGTGACTCCCAGCTAATGTTCTAGGAGTTAATTGAGCAGTAGAGGGGAGGGGGGGGGGGGGGGAGTTTTTATGGCGAGGCAGATTTAAGAAATGCTTGATGTTGTACGGTATTCTATGTCATCCTCAGAGTCAAGCACGCAGCTTGATGCTCGACTACATGTCATCTTCAGAACAACATGGGGTGCTTGACACCCGTGTCATTCCCTGGAGCTGGAGAAGACGAGGAAGGAAGACATGCCTGGGGAGGAGAGGAAAGAGCAATAGAGATATGGAGAGAGTGCTTGGAATGGAATGAACCTTTATGTTCTAGAACCACAGTGATCCAGAGTCCTTCACATGGTAGCCTGACTCTTGGTGTATACTACTTTAGACTTTAGTGAGGTACAACGAGATACACAAAGAAAGGATAGAAAGAAAGATACGTTTTAGTTCAGCAGTGTGGAGAAGGGAGAGGGAGAGAGGGAGAGAGAGAGAGAGAGAGAGAGAGAGAGAGAGAGAGAGAGAGAGAGAGAGAGAGAGAGAGAGGACTCCACTGCTATCCAGATTCCTTCACCACTGCTATCCATTCATGTCACCCCTTAAGAGAGATGTGGAGAGAGACTCATAACGTCACTTCATATCTTCCTCCGTTAAATCATCAGTCTCTTTGACCCTCATAATTAGCACACAAAGCAAAAGCAAGGGAAAGGATCATTTCAATTGGTCCCTGTGAGCTTTTGGTTTCAGCCTGTAATAAGATAGTGCCTCATAGACAGTATTTTTCCTTTAACTGAAGAATAGCTCTGTCTAGCGTCAGGTAAAACATTCCACATGACCAAAAGTATGTGGACACCTGATCGTCGAACATCTCATTCCATAATCATTAATATGGAGTTGGTCCCCCTTTGCTGCTATAACAGCCTCCACTTTTCTGGGAAGGCTTTCCACGAGATGTTGGAACATTACTGCGGGGACTTGCTTCCATTCAGCCACAAAAGCATTAGTGAGGTTGGGCACTGATTGTGGGCGATTACGCCTGGCTCGCAGTCAGAATTTCAATTCATCCCAAAGGTGTTTGATGGGGTTGAGGTCAGGGCTCTGTACAGGCCAGTCAAGTTCTTCCACACCAATCTCGACAAACCATTACTATATGGACCTCTACATAGACCGCACAAAGTTGGAATAACCGAATCGTCTAGAATGCCATTGCATGCTGTAGCGTTAAGATTTCCCTTCACTAGAACCATGAAAAACAGCCCCTGACCATTATTCTTCCTCCACCAAACTCTACAGTTGGCACTATGCATTCGGGCAGGAAGCGTTCTCCTGGCATCCGATAAAGCCAGATTTGTCCGTCGGACTGCCAGATGGTGAAGAGTGATGAGCGTTTCCACTGCTCCAGAGTCCAATTGGCATTGCGCATGGTGATCTTAGGCTTGTGTGCTCGGCCATGCAAACCCATTTCATGAAGCTCCCAACGAACAGTTCTTGACGTTGCTTCCAGAGGCAGTTTGGAACTCGGTAGTGAGTGTTGCAACCGAGGACAGACGATTTTTACACGCTTTGCACTTAAGCACTCAGCGGTCCCGTTCTGTGAGCTTGTGTGTCCTACCACTTCCTGGCTAAGCCGTTGTTGCTCCTAGGTGTTTCCACTTCACAATAACATCACTTACAGTTGATTGGGGCAGCTCTAGTATGGAAGAAATGTGATGAACTGACTTGTAGGAAAGGTGGCATCTTATGACAGTGTCATGTTGAAAGTCACTTAGCTCTTCAGTGAGGCCATTCTACTGCCAATGTTTGTCGATGGCAATTGTGCTCGATTTTATACACCTGTCAGAAATAGCTGAATCCACTAATTTGAAGGGATGTCCATATACTTTTGTGTATATATAGTGTATATTTAATTGAGGCTACACCTGGGGCACAGACATATGTTAGGATTAGGGGAACTTAAAGTTGTTTAGAGAGAACAGGTCACGAGGGAGTTCTACTGCGTATAATTTTCTACATGTGGAAATAGACACTGTCAAAGCACGCACACACCCGTACGCAGACACCCGTACGCAGACACACACACACACACACACACACACACACACACACACACACCTACAGTAAAACAGGAAACAATGCTGGGGGAGAAGCAAAACAGGTTGGCAGGCAATTAAAGCAAATTATATGGCGATCAGTTCTTGTTTTTCTAATGGGCTAAATCTGTCCTGATTCTGGGCTACTGCGGTGGAAATGAGCCTTGTGCTTTAATGAGACCTCCCTGTCCACAACCCCTCTCCTCCTCCTCCACTCTCTCCTTTCCTCCTCCTCCATTCCACCCATTCTCCCCCTTCACTCTCCCCTCTCATCCCCCCTCTCCTCTCCTCCCGTCTCCTCTCCTCCCTCTCTACTCCCCTCTCGCCTACCCCTCTACTCCCCCCTTTCATCCCCCTCTCCTCTCCTCCCCTCTCCTCCCACTCTACTCCCCCCTTGCCTCCCCCTCTACTCCCCCCTCTCCTCCCCCTTCACTCTTCCCTCTCCTCCCCCCTCTCCTACCCCTCTACTCCCCCCTCTCCTCCCCCTAGACTCTCCCCTCTCCTTCCTCTCTACTCCCCCCTCTCCTCCCCCTAGACTCTCCCCTCTCCTTCCTCTCTACTCCCCCTTCTGCTTCCCCTCCACTCCCCATCTCTGATTCAGAGGGGTTGGGTTGAATACAGAAGACACATTTCAGTTGAATACATTCAGTTGTTCAACTGACTAGACATCCCCTTTCTCTTCATTTTCTTCCCTTTCTCTTACTCCCCCTCCACTCCCTCCTCTCCCCCATTGGGACCTCAGCTATAACAGAACATTTTAGCTCAGCCTCCCTTTCACCCTCCACCAGCAAACCTCAGGACCTCGTCCAGCCTTGTAAAATAATTGAATAGCTAGCAGCAAATCACCACTTGGCTGAGTCAAGCTCATTGGATGGACATGGATGCTGGGATGGTGCTGGCCCCGCTGCTGTGCTGGGATGAAGGGCATCGGGGAAGACACAGGGAGAGGATGAACTGGCTCACTGTGCGTGAAAGCTTGATATGGAATTGGCATTAAAGTCTATTCACAGCAACATGTGAGAGATTGTTTTCAACTGGTGAGTTGTGAATCAGAAGTATAGCCTTGAGCAAGTGGTATTGAAAAAGAGGTAGATGTACTGTATATTAACTGATTTCTCTGAGTTCAGTGAATGAGAGGACATAGTATAGGTCGAGTGTCTGATATGACTACTGTATTACTACTCTGCATGACTCCTGTCTGTGGTCCAGCGATCGAACAGAAAGTCTACCACAGTTAGGGAGACAGCTTGTTTACTTATTCATCAACATTTTCATTCTAGTGCCTGCAGGAATTTTACAGTAATGACAGATGGCCCAGGCGAGAGGAACATTTTTACAACAACCTGACAAACAAAGGAAACAGCCATCAGGCTTTGTATGTCTTTGTCTCAACCAAAGTGAAGCCACAGGTGTGTAACAAGAACAGATGCATTCTGGACACTTCCTGACTCCCACGGCCAAGCAACACTGTAAGGACAGATAGACCTGCTTAAGTGAGCCCTTATCTTTATGTCTTGTGAAGGCGAGTCGTGGGCCGGGTGGTGAACTAAGAGCATTTGGGAAAGGAAGGATAGAAGATAGAATAAATAAATATATAAATGGAGGAGAGGACCTCAAAGAGGAAATGTAACTCTAATGCAGCAAGAGTTGGAGAGGGAGGAGAGGATGGGAAAGCCATTAAGTCTTTCTGAGGGCCTGGGGTCCACTCAAGTTTTACACACCTACCCTCGGCTGCTGCACAGTCCCCTCCCTCCCTCCTCAGAGTGTGTTCCCAGTCCGTTCCATCTGAGCTCCCCTCCCTGCCCAGTGCTGAGCAGACTTAAGGAAACGGTTCATTTAAATGTGCATAATTTGGAGGCCCACTCTCCGTCTCACAGTTCCCCTGTGGCGCACGAGATAAATAGCCGGCAGAAAGAGAGAGAGACAGAGATAGACTGGACTGCCACACAGTGTGGTAGAAAGGCAGACAGAAAGCAGAGATTGATTCAGAGTCGACTGGACATGAGAACAAGACATCAACAGCCATCCCACTGGTCACACCATCATATCAATGTGGAAATTTGAGTCATGTTAATCAATGAGATCCCATGCTTTATTTACCTACCCAATAAGACAGCCAGAAGTGTGTTGAATTCCCAATGTGTTATCATTATGCTTTTAACCATCTAAAAGCACAACCAAATCCCGATGGAAAAAACAATATCAGACGTTGGGTTTAGTTGTCGTCTATCACCGCACGTTCAACCATTTAAAAACACAACAAAGTTCAGATGTGAATACAATGTCACATATTTTGTATTGTGTGTTATCACTGTGCTTCATCTAATAGCACAACCAAATGACCTGGATTGTCGTTGAGACAACGTTAATTGTACATGGTGCAAGTGATCAATGCTGTTTGAGATTCTGCTCAGATGATTATAGCAGTTGTTAAGAACCGCAACCTCTGCACGTTTTTCTTTGAACATGCAGGCTTTCTGTGATTACTTAAGAAGTCATTTACACACTGAACACAAATAAAATATGAACACAACATGTAAAATGTTGGTTCCATGTTTCATCAGCTGAAATAAAAGATCCCAGAAATGTTCCATACGTGCAAAAGCATATTTCTCTCAAATTTCGTGCACAAATGTGTTTACATCCCTGTTAGTGAGCATTTCTCATTTGCCAAGATAATCCATCCGTTTGACAGGTGTGGCATATCAAGAAGCTGATTAAACAGCATGATCATTACACAGGTACATCTTGGGGACAATGAAAGGCCACTCTAAAATGTGCATTTAGTTTTGTCACACAACACAATGCCACAGATGTCTCAAGTATTGAGGCAGGGTGCAATTGGCATGCTGACTGCAGCAATGTCCACTAAAGCTTTGCCAGAGAATTTAATGTTAATTTATCTACCATTAGCCGCCTCCAACTTTGTTTTAGAGATTTTGGCAGTACATTCAACCAGTGTAACCACGCCAGCCCAGGACCTCCACATCTGGCTTCTTCACCTGCGTCTGAGACTCGTCAACCGGACAACTGATGAAACTGTGGATTTGCACCACCGAAGAATTTCTGCACAAACTGTCAGAAAGCTCTTCTGCATGCTTGTCGTCTTCACCAGGGTCTTGACCTGACTGACACACACACACACACACACACACACACACACACACACACACACACACACTGTTTGCCTGTTTGTGTTTGTGAGTGTTTTCATAATGGCAGGATTTATAGAAGATCCATAATGATCCCTATTACAGACAGAAGTGTCAGCACATAGAAAGGACCCTTCTGCAACTTTCTGCGAAAAACACTGCAAACAAGTACCCATAATTACTTGTATTTGGGCTTTGTCCATCAACCGATAGGCAAACAGCAGAGAGCTTTTAGCTTTGTACTCGGCTGCCTGAGATGCACTGTGGACAGAGCAGGAAGTCAACAGAGAACATTCCCAAGATCCAAATGAAGCTTTCATGACTCATCCAATTCATTAAAGTAATCAAACAATCAACAAAATTGTTGTAGTCAGATTCACCTCACTTGCGTCAATAGGTCCAGGAAACATCCCTTTTACAATCAGTAAACAACCTGACCATGACGTCACGAGAGACGTCAGCCTGGCGTCACTGCGACCACTTTTGCCCGCTGGGTTGGGCTGTCCTTGCAGTATGTCTCTGACTCATGGCAGGCAGACAGGGACAGCAGTAGTGTTTTGGGTCAGTTGCTGCAGCACAATGATTAGGGTAAGGGACCCAGGGTAGGTAGTGCACAGTAGATAGCTGTGAGAACTGAGGCATGGCTGCCCATTGTGTGAAATTAGGATTCATTACCTTAGTGTGATCCCAGCCCTGTAGAGCGGCCCCCGTCCTGCCCTCAGCCCTGAGAAAGAAACATGGCCGCTCACTCACTCTGTAATGATGATCGATACCCTGTGGATGATCTCAGAGCACTGTGTGGAGGATCTGGCCCAGCAGCCTAGGGCCACCGTTCACCCCTCTCTCTCTCTCCTTCCATATACAGAATATCTCTCCTCTCTCTCTCTCTCCCTCTGTATGTTATTTCTCTCTCTTTCTCTCTCTCTCTCTCTCGCTCTCTCGCTCTCTATCGCTCTCTCGCTCTTCCTACCTGCCAGGTAGCCTGACGCATTGAGCAGGTAACCGAAAAGTTTGCCTGATCAAATACCCGAGCTGACAAGGTAAAAATCTGTCCGTTCTGTCCCTGAGCAAGGCAGTTAACCCACTGTTCCCCGGGTGCCGATGTCGATTAAAAGACAGCCCCCCGCACCTCTCTGACTGAGAGGGGTTAAATGCGGAAGACACATTTCAGTTGAATGCATTCAGTTGTACAACTGACTAGGTATCCTTCTTTGCCTTCTCTCTTCCTATGTATGCTCTCTGTCTCTGCAGCAGTGCCACGTGGCTCCCAAATAAATATGAACGCGTTTGAGATGACCTACCCCTCGAGTAGCCCAGAGCCAGCCTTTTTCTCTTGCATCATAAAAATGTACAGTACCAGTCAAAAGTTTAGACACACCTACTCATTTAAGGGTTTTTCTTTATTTGTACTATTTTCTACATAGTCGAATAATAGTGAAGACATCGAAGCAAAGTAATAACACATAAGGCCTGATTCACTCAGTTTCCTCTGAACAGTTGAACTCTGCAATTTCTGAGGCTGGTAACTCAAACTCAAAATCCTCTACAGCAGAGGTAACTCTGGGTTTTCCTTTCCATTGCGGTCCTAATGAGAGCCAGTTTCAACATAGCGCTTGATGGTTTTGTGACTGCACTGTTCTTGAAATTTGACTGACCATCCTGTCTTAAAGTAATGATGGACTGTTGTTTCTCTTTGCTTATTTGAGCTGTTCTTGCCATAATATGGACTTGGTCTTTTACCAAATAGGGCTATCTTCCTTATGCCACCCCTACCTTGTCACAACACAACTGATTGGCTCAAACACATTAAGAAGGAAATAAATTCCACAAATGAACTTTTAACAAGGCACACCTGTTAATTGAAATGCAATCCAGGTGACTACCTCATGAAGCTGGTTGAGAGAATGCAAAGCTCAAATCAAATCAAATCAAATTTTATTTGTCACATACACATGGTTAGCAGATGCTAATGCGAGTGTAGCGAAATGCTTGTGCTTCTAGTTCTGACAATGCAGTAATAACCAACAAGTAATCTAGCTAACAATTCCAAAACTACTACCTTATAGACACAAGTGTAAGGGGATAAAGAATATGTACATAAAGATATATGAATGAGTGATGGTACAGAGCGGCATAGGCAAGATACAGTAGATGGTATTGAGTACAGTATATACATATGAGATGAGTATGTAAACAAAGTGGCATAGTTAAAGTGGCTAGTGATACATGTATTACATAAAGATGCAGTAGATGATATAGAGTACAGTATATACGTATACATATGAGATGAATAATGTAGGGTATGTAAACATTATATTAGGTAGCATTGTTTAAAGTGGCTAGTGATTTATTTTACATCATTTCCCATCAATTCCCATTATTAAAGTGGCTGGAGTTGAGTCAGTGTGTTGGTAGCAGCCACTCAATGTTAGTGGTGGCTGTTTAACAGTCTGATGGCCTTGAGATAGAAGCTGTTTTTCAGTCTCTCGGTCCCAGCTTTGATGCACCTGTACTGACCTCGCCTTCTGGATGATAGCGGGGTGAACAGGCAGTGGCTCGGGTGGTTGTTGTCCTTGATGATCTTTATGGCCTTCCTGTGACATCGGGTGGTGTAGGTGTCCTGGAGGGCAGGTAGTTTGCCCCGGGTGATGCGTTGTGCAGACCTCACTACCCTCTGGAGAGCCTTACTGTTGTGGGCGGAGCAGTTGCCGTACCAGGCGGTGATACAGCCCGACAGGATGCTCTCGATTGTGCATCTGTAGAGGTTTGTGAGTGCTTTTGGTGACAAGCCGAATTTCTTCAGCCTCCCGAGGTCGAAGAGGCGCTGCTGCGCCTTCTTCACGATGCTGTCTGTGTGGGTGGACCAATTCAGTTTGTCTGTGATGTGTACGCCGAGGAACTTAAAACGTACTACCCTCTCCACTACTGTTCCATCGATGTGGATAGGGGGGTGTTCCCTCTGCTGTTTCCTGAAGTCCACAATCATCTCCTTCGTTTTGCTGATGTTGAGTGTGAGGTTATTTTCCTGACACCACACTCCGAGGGCCCTCACCTCCTCCCTGTCATCAAGGCAAAGGGTGGCTACTTTGAAGAATCTCAAATACAACATATATTTTGATTTGTATAAAACTTTTTTGGTTACTGCATTATTCCGTATGTCTTGTTTCATAGTTTTGATGTCTTCACTATTATTCTACAATGTAGAAAATATTAAAAACAAGAAAATCCCTTGAATTAGTAGGTGTGTCCAAACTTTTGACCGCAACTGCATGTGTGTGCGCGCATGGTGTGGGTGTGTCACATATTGCTGCGTCACTAATGTGTGGGTTGTGCAGCCGGTGTACAGTATTACACAGTATTTACAACAGTGGGAGTGTTTCACTTGCACATTGAATACTTTGAAAAAGATCAGGGTGGTTAATGATGAACTTATAACCAAATGTTAGTGACGGCAGTTGATTTGTTCATCCATAATAGTTAGTTAGAGGAAGTCCATTTTTAACATAGCCCCATGCTAACACACAAACTACAGTCTTAATTAGCCACAGCAGATCATCTGGCCTTTAACAGTGGCACTGAGACTCTGCCAAACTTTGCCGACTGTCATGGCAACCGGTGACACTGACATTTTCAAGTGGCTGCGTCCATCCCCCCCACACCCTCTCTGTCCCCTCCATCTCCCCACACCCTCCCTGTCTCCTCCACCCCCCCACACCCTCTCTGTCCCCTCCACCTCCCCACACCCTCCCTGTCTCCTCCACCCCCCCACACCCTCTCTGTCCCCTCCATCTCCCCACACCCTCCCTGTCTCCTCCACCCCCCCACACCCTCTCTGTCCCCTCCATCTCCCCACACCCTCCCTGTCTCCTCCACCCCCCCACACCCTCTCTGTCCCCTCCATCTCCCCACACCCTCCCTGTCTCCTCCACCCCCCCACACCCTCTCTGTCCCCTCCATCTCCCCACACCCTCCCTGTCTCCTCCACCCCCCCACACCCTCTTTGTTCCCTCATGTGTTGTGCATGTACAGTGAACGTATTAATTTGTCTGTATAAGTGTCGATCCGAGTGTCTGAGTACTAGTGAGTTTATGTGCTTCGGCCCTTTAATCGAAAAGGAAAATAGAATGGCAAAAGTGTGGCCGTGCAGCCCAATTTGGCAGATGGCTTTGGTATTCTCAGCAGAACCATTCCTTAAGTGTTGGCGTGGGTGTGTATCCCACTTTGGAGACAAAGACTCCTTAAGCGTCCTCTCAATGAATCCAACTTAGGCTGTGAACGCTGCAGAGGGAGAGAGGGGTTGGAGGGGTGTGATAGCAGAGTTAGAGCCAGACAGGGAGGGCTCCCTAATCACCCATTTCTCAAGGCTCCTCTCCTCTCCTCACCTCTCCTCTATTCTTATCTCCTCCTTCACCTTGTACAGGCTCATTGCCTCCTCTGCTTAGGGGAGCTCCTTCTCAGCCTCACTGAATCACTACCGTAACGAGTTGAGCCTCTGAGATGTGAAGGTGTCAGCTGATTATTTGTTGTTCATTCTACCGCACGTCTTTTGTGTGTCAGTGAATAGGCCCTACTACACACCGACGACAGGGTCATTCATTTGATTGTTTAGTTACCATTGTTTCATTGACAGCTAAGACCCCCTCTCTGTGTTGGTGTGTGCCCATGTGTGTATGTGTAGGCCTCCTGGGGGTCCTCTCTCTCCTCGTCCTCCATGCTCCTGAAAAACATGCCTCATAAGTCATCCTGTATCATCCACGGGCCCTGGGCAATTGTTACCTGGAGCTTATGGACGACGTGTGAAAACTATGCAGAGAGGTACAGGGGGAGGAGTTTGTGTTTGTGTGCGTGTGCGTGTGCGTGTGTGTGGGGGCGGGGGGGCCTTCCGCTTCCCATGGAAAATTACAATTCAGACAATGTGCTTCCTAGGATGCATTGGCATCTAGCTCATTACCAGGGCTGATGAACTTCAAGTGACCTAAAATGGGTTTCAAATGTTTGCCCATAGAGTAGAATTTGTAGCATTTTTATTGAACAGTATAATGAGTCAAATATCCCTTACACAGCCTGGAGGTGTGTTGGGTCATTGTCCTGTTGAAAAACAAATGATAGTCCCACTCAGTGCAAACCAGCCATGCTGGTTAAGTGTGCCTTGAATTCTAAATAAATCACAGACAGTGTCACCAGCAAAGCACCCCCACACCATCACACCTGATCCCCCATGCTTCACGATGGGAACCACACACGTGGAGATCATCCATTCATCACTCATCAGACCAAAGGACAGATTTCCACCGGTCTAATGTCCATTGCTCGTGTTTCTTGGCCCAAGCAAGTATCTTCTTCTTATTGATGTCGATTAGTAGGGTTTCTTTTGCAGAGGTCCTCATGAGAGCCAGTTTCATCATAGAGCTTTATGGTTTTTGCAACTGCACTTGAAGAAACTTTCAATGTTCCTAAAATGTTCCATATTGATGGACCTTAATGTCTTAAAGTAATGATGGACTGTTGTTTCTCTTTGCTTATTTGAGCTGTTCTTGACATATGTGACCTGATTCAGGAAACTAGGCGAATGATGCATGTCGCGACTTCACAGGAGAGACGTTTGAACGTAAAAAAATATGTTTTTTGTCGAAATTCGTTTTTTGGCAGAAATGCCCTCTCAAACATGTGAACTTGTTGGTTAAACCACAGAAAAAAATAGCAACCTTCTCACTAGCCATGATTGGCTGAGATAAGGAGTGGGCTGGACATGCCAAGAGAGGAATTTGGATTGGTCTGCCAAATTGAAGGCTTTTGTTTATTTGAGCTCGTCAGTCTGTGTTGGTAATCCTATTGAAAGTGGCTTTTCTTTTTAATGTATTGTGTAGTGGAGCTGCATAAGTGTTGCTCTCCACTTTCTGGAGGATCAAGTTTTGAAATCAGTGGAATTAGAGTATGGTAGCTAAAGAGATGGAGAAAACACCTGTCTCTGGATTACATCTTCAAACTAAGGGCAACCGATGTATGGCATCCTAACAGGGAGATGCGTCCATCATGCATGATGACTTATACAGGTAAGGTAGTCTAGCGTTAGCTAGCTACATTTTCAGATAATACACATTTCTAATTTTGACAGAAAGTAGTTTCATTTGAAGCTAAAGTGTACGGTTAGCCAACTATCTAACGTTAGCTGTCTGGCTCCCAAGCTGAAGTTATTATTTGTTTCCCAGAGCCGTTTGCTTTTCTAGATGCTTTTCTAGAGCCTAATGTTAGCTAACGTTGGACCTGGTTGGTTAGCTCCCAGCACTGTGGCATTGTTGGCACTTTGTTCATTGTTGTTTAACGAGCTAATGACTTGCTCGTTAGCTAGTGTTACGTGACTTGTGTGTTTTTAAATGTTGTTTACCTAGCTAAGTTCATTATTTACCTAGTTAGCTATATGTCTTAAACTAAAGTGTACTGTTAGCTAGGTAGCTTATTAGTTTCCCAGAGCTGTTAGCTTTCCTAGTTATAGCCAAATGTTAGGCATTGTTGGCACTTTGTTCATTGTTGTTTAACTTGCTAACGTTAGCTGGCTGGCTCGTTAGCTACGTTACGTGACGTGTGTACAACACCCGATGAATATGGTCGGTGTCAGTAAACGTCTGCAAAAAAGCATAATGAAATTGTTGCCAGCAGAGCTGGTTAGGCTGTTTTCATGTTATCCAGAGGTAAACAAATCATCAGCCAGAGCATCAAGTGTGCACTCCGAAAGCGAAACGAGATGGATGGGATTAAAGTTTAAGAGGGTGTGAACGATGCTGAATGAGTGTAGACAAAGAACAGCTCTTCACTAGATACCAAAACATTCAAAGGTGATTTTCTCAAAAGTGAGTTTACAAGTTGATCAACTTTCAAATCAGAATTACTTTCCCATTGTTCCTCAAATGCAGTGTATGATATATCATTTTGTAGCTCTGAGTTCTACTTTTATCCAATGTAAAAAACACCATTTCACATTTTGCTACATAAGACTGAATCCAGGTGGTGAGTCACATATGGACTCGGTCTTTTACCAAATAGTGCCATCTTCTTTATACCACCCCTACCTTGTCACAACACAACTGATTGGCTCAAATGCATTAAAACTTCTTAACCTTTCTGATCTCCCCATCCCGGATCCGGGATCGTGAATACAAACTCAAGCTCATTACCATAACGCAACGTTAACTATTCATGAAAATCCCAAATGAAATGAAATAAATATGCTAGCTCTCAAGCTTAGCCTTTTGTTAACAACACTGTCATCTCAGATTTTCAAAATGTGCTTCTCAACCATTGCAAAACAAGCATTTGTGTAACAGTATTGATGGCTAACGTAGCATTTAGCATTAGCATTCAGCTGGCAACATTTACACAAAAAAACAGAAAAGCATTCAAATAAAATCATTTACCTTTGAAGAACTTCAGATGTTTTCAATGAGGAGACTCTCAGATAGCAAATGTTCAGTTTTTCCTGAAAGATTATTTGTTTAGGACAAATCGCTCCGTTTTCTGCGTCACGTTTAGCTATGAAAAAACCCCTGTATCCAGGATTGTGTAAATCTATCAGCAAGCTCATTAGCATAACACAACGTTAACTATTCATGAAAATCGCAAATGAAATGAAATAAATATGCCATCTCTCAAGCTTAGCCTTTTGTAAACAACACTGTCATCTCAGATTTTCAAAATATGCTTCTCAACCATAGGAAAACAATCATTTGTGTAAAAGTAGCTAGCTAGCGTTAGCATTTAGCGTTAGCATTTAGCGTTAGCATTAGCGTTAGCATCCAGCACGCAACATTTCAACAAAAACATAAAAGCCTTCAAATAAAATCATTTACCTTTGAAGAACTTCTGATGTTTTCAATGAGGCTACTCTCAGTTAGATGGCAGATGCTCAGTTTTTCCAAAAATATTCTTTGTGTATTAGAAATAGCTCCGTTTTATACATCACATTTGGCTACCAAAAAAAAACGAAAATTCAGTCCTCAAAACGCGAACTTTTTTCCAAATTAACTCCATAATATCGACTGAAAACATGGCAAACGTTGTTTAGAATCAATCATCAAGGTGTTTTTCACATATCTCTTCATTGATATATCGTTCTTGGACACATGGTTTCTCCCCTATATCAAATGGAAAAGTACAAGCAGCTGGCAATTGCGCACCGAATTCCACGCAGGACACCAGGCGGACACTTGGAAAATGTAGTCTCTTATGGTCAATCTTCCAATGATATGCCTACAAATACGTCACAATGCTGCTAAGACCTTGGGCGAACGACAGAAAGTGTAGGCTCATTCCTTGCGCAATCACAGCCATATAAGGAGACAATGGAAAACAGAGCTTCAGAAATTCTGCTAATTTCCTGGTTGATGCATCATCTTGGTTTCGCCTGTAGAATGAGTTCTGGGGCACTTACAGACAAAATCTTTGCAGATTCTGAAACTTCAGAGTGTTTTCTTTCCAAAACTGTCAAGAATATGCATAGTCGAGCATCTTTTCGTGACAAAATATCGCGCTTAAAACGGGAACGTTTTTTATCCAAAAATGAAATAGCGCCCCTAGAGATCTAACAGGTTAAGTCTAGGGTGCAGTATTCGGAAGTGCAGTTGACTGATGTGCCCAAAGTAAACTGCCTGTTACTCAGGCCCAGAAACTAGGATATGCATATAATTGGTAGTATTGAATAGAAAACACTCTGATGTTTCTAAAACTGTTAAAATAATGTCTGTGAGTATAACATAACTGATATGGCAGGAGAAAACCCAAGGAGAATCCATCCAGAATTGTTTTGTTGTTGAGGTCATCACCCTTTGAAACTGCTATGGGAAATTCAAAGGAAATCCTCCCAGATTGCAGTTCCTATGGCTTCCACTAGATGTCAATAGTCTTTAGAAATGATTTAGGCTTGTTTTTTGAAAAATGAGTTTGAATTTGTAGTTTTTCAAGGTGGCTCTCATTTGGACTGTAGTCTTGTGGCGCGCGTGGATGAGGGTGCGCACTTCGTTATTTATCTCCGGTATTGAACATACAATTCTCCATCTTAAAAACTTCTTGCGACTAGGGGGCGATATTTTAATTTTTGGATGAAAAACGTTCCCGTTTTAAACAAGATATTTTGTCACGAAAAGATGCTCGACTATGCATATAATTGACAGCTTTGGATAGAAAACACTCTGACGTTTCCAAAACTGCAAATATATTGTCTGTGAGTGCAACAGAACTGATGTTACAGGCGAAACCCAGATAAAAATCCAATCAGGAAGTGGCGCATTTTTTTAAACAGCCTCATGCCAATGACTCCTTATATGGCTGTGAATAAGCTACGAATCAGCTTACGTTTTCTACGTCTTCCCCAAGGTGTCTACAGCATTGTGACGTCTTTTTACGCATTTCTGTTGAAGAATAGCCGTAAGGGACCACATTTAGCAAGTGGTCACATGGTGTCTCCCGCAGAAAATCTTGCATAAAATACTGAGGTAGCCATTTTTCCAATAGCTTCTTATGAGAAACCAATTGCCTCGACGGATATATTATCGAATATATATGTTAAAAACACCTTGAGGATTGATTCTAGACAACGTTTGCCATGTTTCTGTCGATATTATGGAGCTAATTTGGAAAAAAGTTTGGCGTTGTAGTGATAGCATTTTCCGGTCGATTTCTCAGCCAAGCATGATGAACAAACGGGAGCTATTTCGCCTACAAAAATAATATTTTTGGAAAAAAGTAACATTTGCTATCTAACTGGGAGTCTCCTGAGTGAAAACATCCGAAGTTCTTCAAAGGTCAATTATTTAATTTGATTGCTTTTCATATTTTCGGGAAAATGTTGCCTGCTGCCAGCAGAGCCTAGCATAGCATTATGCCATGATAAACTTACACAAATGCTTGTCTAGCGTAGGCTGTAAAGCATATTTTGAAAATCTGAGATGACAGTGTGATTAACAAAAGGCTAAGCTTGTGTTTCAATATATTTCATTTGCGATTTTCATGAATAGGAACATTTTCTAGGGGTATTTATGTCCGCTGCGTTATGCTAATTCGTTTGAGGCTATGATTAAGCTCCCGGATCCGGGATTGCTAGTCGCAAAATGTTAAATTTGATCATTTCTTTACATATTAAGGTACCTGAGGTTAGATTAGAAACATTGTTTGACTTGTTTGGACGAAGTATATTGGTAACTTTTGGGATTGCTTTGTCTGCATGTTGAACGACTGGAACGGCACTCTGCAATTTCACCGGATGTTGTCGAGATGGGGTGCTAGCGTCCCACCTAGCCTTAATTAAGAAGGAAAGAAATTTCCCAAATGAACTTTTAACAAGGCACACCTGTTAATTGAAATGCATTTCAGGTGACTACCTCATGAAGCTGATTGAGAGAATGCCAAGAGTGTGCAAAGCTGTCATCAAGGCAAAGGTTGGCTACTTTGAAGAATCTCAAATGTAAAATATATGTTGATTTGTTTAATTAACACTTTTTTGGTTACTACATGATTTCATATGTGTTATTTCATAGTTTTGATGGCTTCACTATTATTTTACAATGTAGAAAATAGTACAAATAAAGAAAACCCCTTGAATTAGTAGTTGTGTCCAAACCTTTGACTGGCACTGTATATATAAATCAATGTCTTATGTCATCAAACTACACAAATCCTCAGTTTCAGGCAAACATTCTATGTTTTTGCTAAAGGATCTGGGGAAGTACGATCCTTTGTGATTCATAATATTACCTTATACAGACGACATTCATATACAGTACTGTATATACTTTTCTATTATAGCTAACAATTCAGTTATTAAGGATTGGCCAGTATTACATGATGTTTGAATGAGAACACTTAATTAAGGCCTAACATATGGCTAATAAGACATAATCATTTAGAGGCTAATATGTGTACCTTAAAATAAAGTGTTATCCTTCATAAACAGTATTTTTTGTTCAAGCGCCTCTAGCCAAGTGTGATTTTGTGTGAATGTGTCTGTGTTCTATGAATAGACAGTGACATGTCTGTATGTATTCATCACAGATGTCTTTTCCTCCCCCGGTCCGCACTGGTCTGTTCATGACCACCCATGGCTTCATCCCTGCCTGTCCGCCTCTCAGCGCAGGTGGGCATGACTACTACTCACCACACACCCTACCATCAGATCAGGCAGAAGGAGAAAAAATAGGTATGTTTGAGGTAGTTATTTAAATTGTTTATTATTTTGCTACTAGGGCATATTAGGTAAACTATCTGTTTGCGTTTGTCAAAAAGGTAGGTGAACTCCATGCCTACATGTATGAGTGTACTGTATGTCTTCATGTGTATACAGTATATTGAGTATATTGTGAGTGTAGGAGGTGTGGGGAGCATGTCTCCTGTGGCTTCTTCCCCCCTGACTCTGCTCATCTTTCCCTGTCGGATCCATTTCACTTGCAGTCTAACTAACACAAATTCATGCGTTGCAATTAAATGCATGTGCTGCCGCCCACCCACGTCTGTGCTCAATCATGTCGTGTTCAGAGGAAAACGAGAGATCATCATGGGAGTTAAGGGACACTGGCCCTCAATGTTCCACTGTTTGAAATGGACTCTTCACAAATACCAATTTGTAATGGTGTGACAGACGCTACACCGTTTTCAGAAAGTTTTCACACCATGTGACTTTTTCCACATTTTGTCGTGTGACAAAGTGGGATTAAAATTGATTTAATTGTCATTTTTTTGTCAACGATCTATACAAAATACTCTGTGAAAGTGGAAGAAAAATTAGAACATTTGCGATAAAATGTATGGAAAATAAAAAAATATCTTGATTAGATAAGTATTCAACCCCCTGAGTCAATACATGTTAGAATCACCTTTGGCAGCAATTACAGCTGTAAGTCTTTCTGGGTAAGTCTCTAAGAGCTTTCCACACCGGGATTGTGCAGCATTTTCCCATTATTCTTTTCAAAATGCTTTAAGCTCTGTCAAATTGGTTGTTGACCATTGCTTGACAACCATTTTCAGGTTTTGCCATAGATTTTTATGTAGATTTAAGTCAAAACTGTAAATCGCCACATTCACTGTCTTGGTAAGCAGGGGCGGCAGGTATCGTAGTGGTTAGAGCGTTGGACTAGTAACCGGAAGGTTACAAGATAAAATCCCGTAGCTGACAAGGTAAAACTCTGTCGTTCTGCACCTGAACAAGGCAGTTAACCCACTGTTTCTAAGCCGTCATTGAAAATAAGAATTTGTTCTTATCTGACCTGCCTAGTTAAATAAAGGTTCAAAACAGCAACTCCAGTGTAGATTTGGCATTATGTTTTAGATTATTGTCCTGCTGAAAGGTTCATTCATTTCCCAGTTGTCACGACTTCCGCCGAAGTTGGTGCCTCTCCTTGTTTGGTGCGGCGTCACCGGCTTTCTAGCCTCCACCGATCTACATTTCTTTTTCCATTTGTTTTGTCTTGACTGTACACACCTGGTTCCCATTAGGTTTTTATTATTTCCCTATTTAACCCTCTGGAGCCATCATGGCTTTGTGCGTGTTTATTGTTGTCAGTTGCCTCGCGTATGTGATTCTGGATTTTCGTTCTCCTTGTTGGAAGATTGTTTTTGAGTAAAGTTACTATTATTACTCATCTCTGTGTCCTGCGCCTGACCCCGCCTTACCTACATCACCTAGACTCTGACACCAGTGTTGATGGTAAGCAGACTAAAACAGGATTTCCTCTAGGATTTTGCCTGTGCTTAGCTCCATTCTGTTTATTTTTTTATCCTGAAAAACTCCCCCGTCCTTAACGATGACAAGTATACCCATAACACGATGCAGCCACCACTATGATTAAACAAAAGTATTCAGGTCAAAAAGTTAATATTCTTTGCCACATTTTTTGCAGTATTACTTTTGTGCATTGTTGCAAACAGGATGCATGTTTTGCAGCGGCGACCCGTCAGTAAGGGCAGGTGGGGCAGGGCCCCACATTTTTTGCAACAAAAAAAATCATTAAAAAAAGGTATATATATGCACTACTGTTCAAAAGTTTAGGGTCACTTAGAAATGTCCTTGTTTTTGAAAAAAAATCTACTTTTTTGTCCATTTAAAATAACATCAAATAAATCAGAAATACAGTGAAGACATTAATGTTGTAAATGACTATTGTAGCTGGAAACGGCTGATTTTTTTAATGGAATATCTACAGTGCCTTGCGAAAGTATTCGGCCCCCTTGAACTTTGCGACCTTTTGCCACATTTCAGGCTTCAAACATAAAGATATAAAACTGTATTTTTTTGTGAAGAATCAACAACAAGTGGGACACAATCATGAAGTGGAACGACATTTATTGGATATTTCAAACTTTTTTAACAAATCAAAAACTGAAAAATTGGGCGTGCAAAATTATTCAGCTCCTTTACTTTCAGTGCAGCAAACTCTCTCCAGAAGTTCAGTGAGGATCTCTGAATGATCCAATGTTGACCTAAATGACTAATGATGATAAATACAATCCACCTGTGTGTAATCAAGTCTCCGTATAAATGCACCTGCACTGTGATAGTCTCAGAGGTCCGTTAAAAGCGCAGAGAGCATCATGAAGAACAAGGAACACACCAGGCAGGTCCGAGATACTGTTGTGAAGAAGTTTAAAGCCGGATTTGGATACAAAAAGATTTCCCAAGCTTTAAACATCCCAAGGAGCACTGTGCAAGCGATAATATTGAAATGGAAGGAGTATCAGACCACTGCAAATCTACCAAGACCTGGCAGTCCCTCTAAACTTTCAGCTCATACAAGGAGAAGACTGATCAGAGATGCAGCCAAGAGGCCCATGATCACTCTGGATGAACTGCAGAGATCTACAGCTGAGGTGGGAGACTCTGTCCATAGGACAACAATCCGTCGTATATTGCACAAATCTGGCCTTTATGGAAGAGTGGCAAGAAGAAAGCCATTTCTTAAAGATATCCATAAAAAAGTGTCGTTTAAAGTTTGCCACAAGCCACCTGGGAGACACACCAAACATGTGGAAGAAGGTGCTCTGGTCAGATGAAACCAAAATTGAACTTTTTGGCAACAATGCAAAACGTTATGTTTGGCGTAAAAGCAACACAGCTGAACACACCATCCCCACTGTCAAACATGGTGGTGGCAGCATCATGGTTTGGGCCTGCTTTTCTTCAGCAGGGACAGGGAAGATGGTTAAAATTGATGGGAAGATGGATGGAGCCAAATACAGGACCATTCTGGAAGAAAACCTGATGGAGTCTGCAAAAGACCTGAGACTGGGACGGAGATTTGTCTTCCAACAAGACAATGATCCAAAACATAAAGCAAAATCTACAATGGAATGGTTCAAAAATAAACATATCCAGGTGTTAGAATGGCCAAGTCAAAGTCCAGACCTGAATCCAATCGAGAATCTGTGGAAAGAACTGAAAACTGCTGTTCACAAATGCTCTCCATCCAACCTCACTGAACTCAAGCTGTTTTGCAAGGAGGAATGGGAAAAAATTTCAGTCTCTTGATGTGCAAAACTGATAGAGACATTCCCCAAGCGACTTACAGCTGTAATCGCAGCAAAAGGTGGCGCTACAAAGTATTAACTTAAGGGGGCAGAATAATTTTGCACACCCAATTTTTAAGTTTTTGATTTGTTAAAAAAGTTTGAAATATCCAATAAATGTCGTTCCACTTCATGATTGTGTCCCACTTGTTGTTGATTCTTCACAAAATAATACAGTTTTATATCTTTATGTTTGAAGCCTGAAATGTGGCAAAAGGTCGCAAAGTTCAAGGGGGCCGAATACTTTCGCAAGGCACTGTACATATGCGTACAGAGGCCCATTATCAGCAACCACCACTCCTGTTTTCCAATGGCACGTTGTGTTAGCTAATCCAAGTTGATCATTTTAAAAGGCTAATTGATCATTAGAAAACCCTTTTGCAATTATGTTAGCACAGCTGAAAACTGATGTTCTGATTAAATGAGCAATAAAACTGCCCTTCAGGCTAGTTGAGTCTCTGGAGCATCATCATTTGTGGGTTCGATTACAGGCTCAAAATGGCTAGAAACAAATAACTTTCTTCTTGAACTCATCAGTCTATTCTTGTTTTGAGTAATGAAGGCTATTCCATGCGAGAAATTGCCACCAAATTGAAGGTCACGTACAATACTGTGTACTACTCCCTTCACAGAACAACACAAATTGTCTCTAACCAGAATAGAAAGAGGAGTGGGAGGCCCTGGTGCACAACTGAGCAAGAGGACAAGTACATTAGAGTGTCTAGTTTGAGAAACAGATGTCTCAAGTGGCAGCTTCATTAAATAGTACCTGCAAAACACCAGTCTCAACGTCAACAGTGAAGAGGCGACTCCGGGATGCTGGACACAAGCATTGCAACTGGGAAGTCAGACTGGGAAAATACGTTTTCATCTTGGAATTGTAAAACTATTTCTTTGATGACAAAATTTGCCAACCAAGGACCTCCTCGCACAACAAGGTGAGTCCAAAAATGTCTTATATTCTACTGCATAAATTATGTAATAAGCTAGGGAGATATGGTCAGCCTTATCAGCTATGTTTTTTAAAAAGGCAGTAAACGAGGCTGAATGAATTGTTTCGTTGCCAGACAAGGCTCCGCTGATAGCCAGGTGTAGCGGTGATAAGGAATCACTCCAATTTGCTGGAAAGAAAGCTCTGCTGTTGGGACAGCTTCATGTAGGCCCTAACAGTTTGTGAGCACCACTTGTCGCCATTATAGTGCAATTCATTATTGTATTGTTTAGTCCTGTGTTGTGTATTGGCTTTCCTGGCATGCATCTAAAACAAAATTGGGGGGGAGTTTTCTCTACCAAGATTTACATGCTAAAATCTCCACTGATGTTTTGGAATATTTGTAATCTCTAAAGGCTTCCTTCTTTTCACTCTGTCGATTAGGTTAGGATTGTAGATTGACTACAATTTTATTTAACTAGGCAATTCAGTTATGAAAAAAATCTTATTTTCAATGACGACCTAGAAACAGTGGGTTAACTGCCTTGTTCAGGGGCAGAATGACATTTTTTTTTTACCTTGTCAGCTCAGCTCAATGTTGCTGATCCATCCTCCATTTTCTCCTATCACAGGCATTAAACCTCTGTAACTGTTTTAGTCACCTTTGGCCTCATTGTGAAATCCCTGAGTGGTTTCCTTCCTCTCGTGCAACTGAGTTAGGAAAGATGCCTGAGTTAGGAAGGACGCCTGTATTTTACTAGTGACTGGGTGTATTGATACACAATCCAAAGTGTAATTAACAACTTCACCATGCTCAAAGGGATAGTCAATGTCAGCTTTTTAAATTTTTTACCCATCTACTAATAGGTGCCCTTTTTTGCAAGGCATTGGAAAACCTCTCTGGTCTTTGTGGTTCAGTCTGTGTGTTTGAATATCAGTGCTCGACTAAGGGACCTCACAGATGTGTGGGGTACAGGGATGAGGTAGTCTTTCAAAAAATCATGTTAACTATTATTGTACACAGTCCATGCAACTTATTATATGAATTGTTCATTTTACTCCTGAATTTATTTCATGTTGCCATGACAAAAGCGTTGAATACTTATTGACTCAAGACGTTTCAGCTTTTCTTTTTTTAAATTAATTTGTAAAAGTTTCGAAAAACATTATGGGGTAATGTGTGTAGGCCAGTGACAAAACAAATCTAAATGTAATACATTTTTAATTCCGTATGTAACACAAAAAAATAAAAAATTAAAAGTCAAGGGGTGTGAATACTTTCTGTAGCCACTGTACCAAAGTCTATTCTATTATTTTCAGCTTCAAAGCTAAACAGATCTGAGAGAATGCTCTGTGTGTGTTGACATGTCTACCCAAACATTAGTGTGATCACAATATTAGGACAGATAGCTTGATCTCTGTTTAAAGTGTGTCCTTGTTTTTCTGATGGGCTTGTGCATAACACTAGGGGGAACTAAGCTTTGAAAGGTCACAGACACAATCCGCTTGCTGAAAGGGGAAAAAAAGGCATGTCGGATGTTTGTTTGTGTCTTTTCATGTCGATGCTCAGTAAGTTCTCTGGAGACATGGTGGTAGCTACATCATGTGAGAATACTGTAGTTTGTTCAGTCGGAAGGAGAGAGAAACTCTGCGATGCTGTACACCATGACCTTCTGTGATCTGCACTGTGTATCTCAGGCTGCAGCCATGAAGGAGCATTATGAAATGTGACGATGCATTTACCAAGAGGAAGGTGTCTGTAGGGGAAAAAAAGGATAGTTCGTGAAGAATAGGTCTGCAATATGAAGGTTAGAGTGGTATGGAGTTTGTTCAAGTAAAGTTGTGAAGTGATCGTGAACGCAGAGACGTAGAAATGGAACAACAAGGCAGGGTAGAAACCTTGACTCTGGAGTCCGCAACCTTCTAGCGCTCCGTTCTCTCTCTCTCTCTCTCTCTCTCTCTCTCTCTCTCTCTCTCTCTCTCTCTCACTCTCGTGTATTCTCTCTTTCTTTCTCTCTCCTACTCTTTCTCTCTCTCTTTCTCACCCTCGCACATTCTCTCTCTTCCTTTCTTTCTCCCTCCTACTCTCTCTCTCTCTCTCGCTTGCTCTCTCACTTGTAAAGGGGACTGACTGGATAGTACACCTGTGTTGGCGGCCTCAGCCCATCCAAGGAAAACTGGAAAAGGCTTCTTCCTCGGCTGTGCCCTAAAGTGACAAAGGGAATCATGTACGGAGGCAGGAGCAGACAGAGTCGGGGTGACTAGGCGGCTGGGGACGGGGGGAGACTGAAGGAGGGGCTGTGGGGGACAGAGCCGTGCTGACTGGGCTGTGCTGGGTGGCTGTGGGTTGGGGGACTTTGGGAGTCTGGAGGGTGGGTTGGGTTGGGGGCTTGTGGATGCTTCCATAACAGCTGGGTGTTTCTCTGACCCTTGTGTTTGTCAGAACAAAGGAAAGACTGGTAGAGAAGAGAAAAGAACGAGCCATAGAGGGTGAGTGTACTGTAAGCAGGTTATATACAGAGAGGGAGGGAGCTGCAGATTAGAATAGGATTTTGATAGGAATGTTCTTTTCTCCCATAGCTGTGGATATGTTTTAGCACCACTGGTATTATTAATTAGAAGCATGTAGTGTAGAGGCGGTGATGGCCTTCCCAAGAACCAGAGCAGACCAACATTTCTGCCCACCAGTGTCATATCCCATTCCTTCCTGGTCTAAGGATGGTCCACCCCTCCCACTCTACTCCTAAAAGCAATCCACTTCCCTCTCTCTGTTCACCCAATCTATATTAGTCCCGCCATCCCTATCCTTCTGTCTAGTCCTCTCTTTATCTCTCTCCCTCCCATCCTCTCCGCCCTTTTCATGTCTTCCTCATCCCCCTCTGGCTTTTCTCTCTATTTCTCCGTCATTCATTCTTCCTCTCTCCTCTACATTTGTCTCTGTCACAGCACCTTCTGCTCCTATTCTATCTCATTCTCAGTCAATGCAATTAAATTCAAGGGCTTTATTGGCATGGGAAACATATGTTAACATTGCCAAAGCAGGTGAGGTAGATAATATACAAAAGTGAAATAAACAATCAAAATCAACAGTAAGCATTTAACATACAGAAGTTTCAAAAGAATAAAGACATTACAAATGTCATGTTATGTATATATACAGTGTTGTAACGATGTACAAATGGTTCGTGTACAAAGGGGAAAATAAATAAGCATAAATATGGGTTGTATTTACAATGGTGTTTGTTCTTCACTGGTTGACTTTTTCTTGTGGCAACAGGTCACACATCTTGCTACCGTGATGGCACACTGTGGTATTTCACCCAGTAGATAAGGGAGTTTATCAACTTTGGGTTTGTTTTCCAATTCTTTGTGGATCTGTGTAATCTGAGGGAAATATGTGTCTCTAATACGGTTATACAGTACCTTGCGAAAGTATTCGGCCCCCTTGAACTTTGCAACCTTTTGCCACATTTCAGGCTTCAAACATAAAGATATAAAACTGTATTTTTTTGTGAAGAATCAACAACAAGTGGGACACAATCATGGAGTGGAACAACATTTATTGGATATTTCAAACTTTTTGAACAAATCAAAAACTGAAAAATTGGGCGTGCAAAATTATTCAGCCCCTTTACTTTCAGTGCAGCAAACTCTCTCCAGAAGTTCAGTGGGGATCTCTGAATGATCCAATGTTGACCTAAATGACTAATGATGATAAATACAATCCACCTGTGTGTAATCAAGTCTCCGTATAAATGCACCTGCACTGTGATAGTCTCAGAGGTCCGTTAAAAGCGCAGAGAGCATCATGAAGAACAAGGAACACACCAGGCAGGTCCGAGATACTGTTGTGAAGAAGTTTAAAGCCGGTTTTGGATACAAAAAGATTTCCCAAGCTTTAAACATCCCAAGGAGCACTGTGCAAGCGATAATATTGAAATGGAAGGAGTATCAGACCACTGCAAATCTACCAAGACCTGGCCGTCCCTCTAAACTTTCAGCTCATACAAGGAGAAGACTGATCAGAGATGCAGCCAAGAGGCCCATGATCACTCTGGATGAACTGCAGAGATCTACAGCTGAGGTGGGAGACTCTGTCCATAGGACAACAATCAGTCGTATATTGCACAAATCTGGCCTTTATGGAAGAGTGGCAAGAAGAAAGCCATTTCTTAAAGATATCCATAAAAAGTGTCGTTTAAAGTTTGCCACAAGCCACCTGGGAGACACACCAAACATGTGGAAGAAGGTGCTCTGGTCAGATGAAACCAAAATTGAACTTTTTGGCAACAATGCAAAACGTTATGTTTGGCGTAAAAGCAACACAGCTGAACACACCATCCCCACTGTCAAACATGGTGGTGGCAGCATCATGGTTTGGGCCTGCTTTTCTTCAGCAGGGACAGGGAAGATGGTTAAAATTGATGGGAAGATGGATAGAGCCAAATACAGGATCATTCTGGAAGAAAACCTGATGGAGTCTGCAAAAGACCTGAGACTGGGACGGAGATTTGTCTTCCAACAAGACAATGATCCAAAACATAAAGCAAAATCTACAATGGAATGGTTCAAAAATAAACATATCCAGGTGTTAGAATGGCCAAGTCAAAGTCCAGACCTGAATCCAATTGAGAATCTGTGGAAAGAACTGAAAACTGCTGTTCACAAATGCTCTCCATCCAACCTCACTGAGCACGAGCTGTTTTGCAAGGAGGAATGGGAAAAAATGTCAGTCTCTCGATGTGCAAAACTGATAGAGACATACCCCAAGCGACTTACAGCTGTAATCGCAGCAAAAGGTGGCGCTACAAAGTATTAACTTAAGGGGGCTGAATAATTTTGCACGCCCAATTTTTCAGTTTTTGATTTGTTAAAAAAGTTTGAAATATCCAATAAATGTCGTTCCACTTCATGATTGTGTCCCACTTGTTGTTGATTCTTCACAAAAAAATACAGTTTTATATCTTTATGTTTGAAGCCTGAAATGTGGCAAAAGGTCGCAAAGTTCAAGGGGGCCGAATACTTTCGCAAGGCCTTTCTACTCCTATATAGCCTTTCTACTCTTATTTTCAAATGTCTTTTTACTGTTGTTTTATTTCTTTACTTACCTACACACACACACACACACACACACACACACTTTTTTTTCCTCCGCACTGTTGATTAGAGCCTGTAAGTAAGCATTTCATCTGTTGTATTCGACGCATGTGACAAATAATCTTTGATTTGATTTGCTTAGGGGACTCTTCTCCAGGTTCTTCTCTCTGTAGGTAACGGCTTTGTTATGGAAGATTTGGGAATCGCTTCCTTTTAGGTGGTTGTAGAATTTAACGTCTCTTTTCTGGATTTTGATCATTAGCGGGTATCAGCCTAATTCTGCTCTGCAT